>NW_028324310.1:11662500-12265000 GCF_058129835.1 Hydra viridissima
ATGTTGACAATGATTTTAAATTATTCACCAATTACAAAAAGATTTCTGAACTAGAGACCCTTAATTTAGATCATATTGGTTTGTCAGCATTAAGATATGGTGAGAAGCTACATCAATAGCTACTGCAACATTCAATATCCGAGGATTCTCATTTTAATAAGGATAATGTTCCTGATACAAGCCTGGGTTTAGAAAAAAAAAATTGAGATCAAAGTAACAAATTATAAAAACTTTTGAAGAAAAGCACATGTAGAAATGAAGCATGAGGACATGCAATGTATAACATTTGATGGTAGATAAAATTTATGAAAACCATTGCATATGCTGACAGAGATAAAATAATCGAGTTACGGTTTTCAAAGTTGTATGTTTTTTGTTCGACTTTGAAAGCCGTCAGTTTGGCGAAGTTTCTAAATTAAACGAAGTCGAAATCCGTTAAACTTCGAAAAAAAATTAATTAAATGATGTCGAAATCCGTTAAACTTCGAAAAAAAATTAATTAAACGGTTATGAAAGCCGTGAAAAGTTGTACCTTTAACTCTTAATCGACTTTGAAAACCTTTAAAAGTTGTTAAAACTTAATTAAAACGATGTTGAAAGCCGCAAAAAGTTGTAAATCAAATTTTTACGGTTATGAAAATTGTATAATTTTGTTTTCATTATATTTAACGAATTTGAAAAATTTATAACTTTGTGTATGTTATTAAACATAATTTAAACATTGTAAAATATCAAACAAATATATAATTAATATTCTCTACTAGAGTAGCATGCTAGGATTATTTCAGATAAGATAATCGATAATATGCAAATAGTTTTTTCACATGTTTAAGGAATTGGATTTTTGAAATCTGGAATCTGATTATTAAGTAAAAGCAAAGGTCTAAGCATATCTTTTGTATATTCTTTTTTCTGTAATGTTACTGTAGTGTATACTTCAAATTTTTATTATTTAGAAATTAGAACTTAGAAGGCAACTAATTGCTACCAAATACCAAACCAGCTATCACTTCACATTACTTTATAATGTGAAGATGATGTGAAGACTTCACATTACTTTATAATGTGAAGTGATAACTGGTTTGGTATATGAAACTGAACTTAGGTAGCTTCTCATAAGGGATAGAGTAGGAGTCTAGGAGAATAGAAGGGAAGAGTATAATGGTACTAGTTAGGCCACATACAAGTTCAACTTAATGCACTCATTTCATTTACTCAAACGATTTCGAAGACAGTTAAATTTTTGAAAGCCGTTAGAAATTTTAAACAATTTTAAAACACGCCATTTTCGAATTTACACAACTTTTTACAATTTTGAAAATCGCGAAAATATACTTTATTTGAACTAATACGATTTTGAAAACCGTCAGATTAAATTTTATACAACTTTTTACGGTTTTGAAAACATCAAAAATATATTTTATTTGAAGTAATACGATTTTGAAAACTGTTTAAATAAATTTCATGCAACTTTTAACGATTTGGAAACACGTTCACACACAACTTTTTGCGACGTTGAAGCTTCGACTTTGACTTCGAAACACATCGACCTTGATTTTTTTATCTCTATATGCTGAAGATGGTAAGCCACACCAAAGGGAGATCTTACAAGATCATTATTGTATGTTCTGAACCTGGTGGAAAGTATATATTTTACTTTGCAAATAGTTTATAGGGGAGAGATATTCAACCCCTGCTGAACATAGTGCTCAACAAGTATTTGAATTGATAACAGAACATAAGCTTGGGAGCTAAGTAGTTACAATTGGTTGAGATTCAGCCATCCCTTATACAGGTTGTATTATTTATTTCTTTAAATTACTATAATTCTATTTTATATACATGATCAAATTTACTAAGAGCATAAAACTAAATTGGATGGGAAGGGTTGAGTTATTCAATATTTAGAGAAGAAACTAGGGGTCAAATTTATCTGGATTATCTGTGATTTACATACAAATGAATTGCCACTTAGGCATATAGTGATAGCTTTGAATGGTAATACTATATCTGACAACAGATTTTCAGGTAACATTGGACAACTGATCAATAAAGCAATAGTATTCCTTTTGCTAAAGTTAAGTAGATATTTAGATATATAGTAGTGACATCAGATATTTTCCCTGATGATTTAAAGTAGATCCAAATTGGTCCATACAAACATGGCGAAGAAATCTTGCAAGCAGACTTCTTAGAATTTGGTGAAGTTGTTAGCAAAGTTTGCTATTAGAGTTTTGGCAGTTATGTGATTTAAAACTTTGGTAATATATTTAATTTAGTAGAAAAATACTTAGATTTAAAAGTATAATAAGCAAAAAAATGTTTACTTATAGACCAAACACAGCTGGATTCAGGGTCCACTGTCAGTTTCTCTGCTTGGAATATATATCATGAAAGCATTCTTCAGAAAATGCTTTGTAGTTCAGATGAAGGATTCTTGAAGTGATAAAAGATAAAGACATTGAGAAATGTAGAAAAGTAAAATACCAAGAATAAGTCCTGAAGCTAGAAAACTAATAAATAATAATCTAATATATAAAGACAGATCTAATCAGTTGGAAAAATGAGGAGATCAGTAAACCAATATTTATTTGTTATCTAAAGCAAGACATACATCAGTTTCTTGAAAATCCAATAACTGTACTAAATTTCCCTGTTCATGGTCAATTTATTGAGCGTATTATGTAAGAGGCTTCAACGGTGTTGTACAAGAAAAGAGATTCATATGGATAACAATCACTTATAAAGAACTAATGCTTGTGTGCCAGTTAAAGAAAAGTTTTCAATATTGTTCAAATAAAGATTTTAACTAAGTATATTGTTACATGTTAACAATATATTTTAAATAATTAATAAAAAACTAAAATGTATAAAAATGTCAGCTATGTTCCAATTTTGAACTTTCAGGTGTTTGGAGATGATGAATTGATCTAGACTGTTTTTAGAGTGATCACAACAGTAACAAAGTTACAAAAATATGCGTAAAACTATATATTTTAGATAAACTAGTATTTTGAGGCACAAAATTACCTGACTAAATATTCAATATTAAAATAAAGATAATTTTTTATCAGTATCATATGGTCAAAGACATAAGAAAAATTGATAGCCAAATATAAATTTAAAATTTTTTGAAAACTGATCAATCCTAATGAGTAATACATACGTACATACATACATACATACATACATACATACATACATACATACATACATACATACATACATACATACATACATACATACATAAAAACATACATACATGCATGCATGCATGCATGCATGCATGCATACATACATACATACATACATACATACATACATACATACATACATACATACATACATACATACATACATGCATGCATGCATGCATGCATGCATGCATGCATACATACATACATACATACATACATACATACATACATACATACATACATACATACATACATACATACATACATACATACATACATACATACATACATACATACATACATACATACATACATACATACATACATACATACATACATACATACATATATAGTAGTTTATTACTCACATGCATTACCACATAGCTACATACCATTTTTAACGTAAATTCTTAATGCATATGTGTAAAATTTAGTCAGCTAGAAGAGTTACAATATTGTTGACGAGTGTCTAAAGAAAGGAAAAGAATATATATACATGCATAAACTAATGTGTATAAAAATGTAAATATAAAGATTAAAAATACTCATACTATATCACTAGTAACTATACATTTGTTTAGTTAAAAAAATAATTTATATAAAAGAAATGACGTTCCAAAAATTTAACATAGCCAAAATTTTAAATATCAACTTTTTTTTACATCAACAACTGATTTCAGGGAATTTATGAACTATGGCTCAACTTTTTTAATTGGTGAGGCATTAATTAGTTTTGCATGTACAAACGTTAAATTCTGAGAACGATTTGAGGTTATTTTAACAAACATATCTCTGTTATTTTATCAAACATTACTTTTTAAAAGTAAATGAGTTCTTGTCTCATTTTAACACTTCTTTAAATGGAGAAAACAAGCTTTCGTCAGGTTTAACTTATAAGCTTAACTTTAAAACATGTTCGTATGGTTTTTAAACTTCACATGATACCTTAGAATTCTTTAGATTTGTCTCTTCGTTTACATAAATGTCTGGAAGTTATCGACGACCCCCTACGCTTAATAATTTAAAAACAGCCTTTTATTGCGCGTTTCGCGGCACTCGAAAAGCTGCATTCCATTAGCCTAAACTTAAAGGCGGGTTTCAATTATTCCACCTTTTTTGCTGAAAATTTGCAGCAGAATAAAAATTAATTAATATTAAAGAACATAATCGCTTCTCGGCCTAATGGTTAAGATCAAGTGTAGTATCATAGAATACATCCAAAACGTTGGTGCGTCCAATGTGGTGCAACCAACAGACGTGCCGCTGAGACTCTTGGTCATGAACTAATTTCCTCTTCTACGTTACTAAAAAATGAAGCGTAAAACTTACTGATTGTTTGGTTATTGACAATGACCGGTACCGTGACTTTTTTTCACTCCGTGTATTTGTAGCTACAGGATCTTTTTTTAGTTTATATACCAAGAGAACCTAAAGTCCCTAAAGAGCATAAAAGATCTAAAGATTTTAGTTTTATGTTTGCATGCTACTCTCTATATATAGAATTTAATTGTAAGACAATACTTTGCGGAAGTGATGAAATTTAAAACAAACAGATCCTTGTGTAGGGGAGCTAAGAAAAAAACCTAGAAATAACTGATTTTCATGTGGCAATCTGTATCTGTAAAAACAACTTTTTTCATTTCAAAATCAATTGTTCTAAAACAAAATGAAATTAACTTTCCTTTTAATGCTTGAAACAATACACAGTGGGTCCGAGATGGGTAGTTCTTAAAAAAAAATTCTACGTTTCATTTTCACGATGTTTTAACAACGCGATGATTGTTCATAAGCATCTTGCATTGGCTCTGGTTTCAAAATTCTCTCTTAACCGTGTTTCTGACATTTGTTTTACCCTTATCACCTACTTTTGACACATCTACAATGAACTAATTAAAGCAGCCTTCTTATTTGGTTTAACGTATCTCATCATTTTCACAACAGTTATTTTCACTTTTTTTCCCCTTGACTGCTATGTACCTAGTTCCAACCAGTAGCTTATGTATTCTACTAGTGTATTAGATGCACGAACTATGTCTTTCATTACACTAGTGCTAATTCTGATAAAAAAAACTTCAAACTTTTTTAGAGTTTAATTCTAGTCGCTTTTAGTATATGATTATCTCAGCCCAAAAACCAGACACTTTTCTCTAGAAGGATACCGTAAATATAAATTTTATTCACAAGGCGTTGGTGGGTGGAAAAGGTCAATGGAAAATGTAGATGGATTTAAAATTTTTTTGTATTTAGGAAAGCTAGTTAGGGACCTACCGTTTTAGACACGGAATATTTTTTAAAAAATATTCAAGAACTTCCTTTGTCTGGGATTAATCTATTTGTTGCAAAGTCATCTAAAGGACGACCATCGCATAGCCTTCAAAATGGTTGATAATTAGCTTGAAGCCCTTAGCAAGAGGAAATGCTCTATTAACAATTCCCTCAAGCAACGAACCCTATAATAAATTTTTTGAGAAACTAAAAGCGTGATTGGGATGATTCATGGGAGCAGAGCATTACCTTAAAAATTTAAACTCACTAAATTATTACATGTTGAAAGTCTAATAGCAGTTAAATCGCTCTTCTCACAACATTTGTCTTTGACTACCTGCAAGTATAAGCATCTCTTTCATTCATTTTAAAAACAGCAACTGAAAACGATAGAGAAAAACAAGATGGATGATGATGTGTATATAGAGTATGAAAATGTGGATGCATCCGTCCGTCCGCACTTTCCTGATTGGTTGAAATTCATCACGTGATCATGACGTCATTTGTTCCAATCACATCATCGATGACGTCATCATGTCGTCACATTCATGGACGTCACAATCATGTTGGGGAGTCGTGCAAGCACGACGACACAACGTGATTGTGACGTCCATGAATGTGACGACATGATGACGTCATCGATGATGTGATTGGAACAAATGACGTCATGATCACGTGATGAATTTCAACCAATCAGGAAAGTGCGGACGGACGGATTGATCCACATTTGTCATACTCTATATACAAATGTGCGAATAAAGAATAGCTGAAAAATAAAAATACATCCGAAACAGCTTCCATTATAGAAAAAATGAAAAAAATGAATAAAATATGCGTTTAACAAATATATGTATAAAATATATAATAAAAAACACCGTTTAAAAACGTAATAAATACCGTGTAAAATAATGAAAAAACACCGTGTAAAATAATGAAAAAAACACCGTTTTAAAAATATAACTAGTTCCCAGTCCTCAAAGACGCTAAACCGCGCATTTTTACAAATAAAGAAAAAATAAAATGTACAACAAAGTCACCTTCCTTCGACGCCATTTTGGAAAAAATTTGAGCATAACTTCGTCGTCTGATCTCCTCTGGGGCTTTCGCCCAAATGAGAGATTAACGTTTGCACCGGTATATATAGAGAAAACGACCCTTAAGTAAACAAACGACGGCCCTTAAGTAAACAAAACGTTGCGGGGGTCCTAAACCGACCAATCAGATTGCAGAGAAAAGTAAACAAAAGAAAAAATTGACCAATCAGAATGCAGAGAAAAGTAAACAAAAGAAAAATTGACCAATCAGATTGCAGAGAAAAACAAAAGAAAACCGGGGGTAAAATAAGGATAATATATGCGGACGTGTTAGTGAAATAATGAAAAAACACCGTTTAAAAATGATGAAAATAATGCTTTTATATAACATTTATAATAGTATCTGTTAAAGAAAGAATAATATATAAATATAAGTGAGAATATAAATAGATTAATATATATTATATATTCAATTGATTAATATAATATTAATATTTCTTTGAAAATGTTGTGGGAAGAAGTGTTAGATGATTCGTTATATGAAGCTACGCATTATTATTATTCAGAAATTCGTGGCGATTCTTCATCAACAAAAAATCTTTTTAATGTGACGAATGAATTTACTTTACCTTTTGTTGATTTTAGAAAAACTGTAACTCGAAATATGTTGAAGAGAGATTCTATAATTCATTTACAATCTATGTTAATTCCTACTAATTTATCTTTAATGGAAAAAGAAGAAGATAAAACAAATGATCCGTGGATTCAAAAGGTAAAAGAGTATTATAATAATAATATTTATGAATTTTATTCTCGGATTGGATTGGATGAAGAACCGGTAATATTAGATTGGATGACAGAAAAGGTGTGTATCGTACATGGTTGGGATGTAAAAGTTATTGATTTTCGAGAAGACGTGCGGAAAAAACCTAATATATATCACAGTATTGTACAGTTAGTAAATGATGAATATTTGAAAAGGAATGATGACGATAATGTATTTATGAAAAGAACATTTATGAATGATGGTACAAAGTGGGTTATGTGGAATGATTTACGAAGTGATATTGATAAAAATTGGTGGAACATGAATTTTCCGTTGATTCCAAATTCTTATTTACCGTTTAAATTTTGGAATGGTTCGTTTTGTAGTGGAATATCCGCTAGTCCTTTGAAAAATGAAAGTTACATTTCAAGAGAAAGAAATTTTTGTGAGATGGTGACGGATAAAAATCGAGGAGAAATTAATTTTAAAATGCGAGGGTTAAGACCGCAAAATTTCTTTTGGTATGATGTAATGCCGAAGGGAAAAGATGTGAGAATAGTGAGCGAACCGGAAAGTGATAAATACGATGTGAAGCAGACATTTATTCATAATCAATATTATTTTCCTCTTCCAAGTCCTTTACCTACTACGACACCTGAAGTTGTAAAAAGCGTGATGGATTTTAGTTTTATTCCTACTCATTCTCAGGCTGCTGTTTATAAAGTATTTCCGTTTCATCAATATATTAGTTTTCAATATGACGATAAATTAAGTATGTATGATAATCTTCATAATTTTGCTCGACAAGGATATGAAAAGTTTGAGAATGGAAAATATGTTTTAAGAGATCCGTCAGAATATCATAATTTACCATTTTTGTTTTTTGTGGAACATGATAATAATCCAAAAGATGGTAACGTTTTAGATATGATTGATCCTGATCGAAGGAAATTTACATATTTGTTTTCGATAAAAATCGAACCTCGAGATTCCGATAAATATAAAAAAAGCGGTAATGTAAATGAAATTAAAATTACTGTTCGTGTTTCTAATATTGGTCATGTGTTTGGTGAAGATCCTAAAACTGGATATTCGTATCCTATATTTGTACCAACACCGTTTGCAAGATTTTTTGAAGAGTACATTCAAAGATCTATATATCCGACTGGTGTAAAATATTATTATAAGTTTAATAAAAATAAACATTTAACTGATATGAGGTATTGGTTCGGAAACAATATTATTCAAGAAGGACATAGTAGTGGAATCCCTAACGAATGTTTGTTGATTGAAACAATGTATGAATATTTATACGGTGAAGATAATGATCGAATTAAAGATAAGCAAGTAGAAATTGAGACATTATTACAAGACTGGCAGCATTTGTTGTATGCAGATAAGTCGCATTGGAAATATATGCCTTGCATTCCTCCTCGTATTCAAGATTTTTTATTTGGAATGTCGTGTATAAGATTGAAGAACAATAGAATTGTGAACAAAGCGGATTATTCGTATTTAGAAGTGTCGGCGAATAAGGATACTATTGTATCACATTTAACTATTCCATGGTTTCAAACAACAGAACAGAGTATATTTCCTATACGTTCGCCACAAATATTGGATTATTTTAAACAAGGATTAATGGATGGAAAAACGAATATGGTGTTAAATGGATTAAGCTTTGAAGATTATAGGAATAATATATATTTGAAAGTAATGTGTAAAGATCTTTGGACTCCGCAATGGAGTGAGAAAGATAATTTGAAATGGTGTCCTCCGTTATATGATGATATTCCATTAGAAGCTATTAATAAAAGTGTTGTGTATAACGTAATTAAGTTTCTTAAAAATCCAGTGGGAAATTTTAAATATTCATTAACGTATAATGATGACTATGTTTCATTATTAAATGGTGATTTTAAATCAGTTAAATTTAAACCATACATGAATGATAAAAAGAACAATTTGGAAGTGTGGTTATATTGTGAACAAATAAAAGAAAGTTATTCTTCTTCAGTAAAATTGCCTTTGGTATGTTTAGGTTTGTGGAGAAAAGAAATTCCTACTAAAAATAAAACGAATTATTATCGTTGGTGTCAAGGACAAAAGAATATATTAACGGATGATGCTATTCAACAACTTACATTTTATTCCACTGATATATATCAACAACCGCTTGTTCAAAGAAGATATGATGGTACTATTATTGATAATTGGAAAGAAAGCTATCCTATTAGAGGAGTTCATTTAATAGTGTATCAGCCTAGAGATGAAAGAATTAAAAATAAAAAATTGACAAATGTGTTTGAAACTATGATTATTCATCGTGATGATAATAGTCTGCAAAACGAGAGTAACCCTTTTTCATTAAGATTATCGGATTCAGTAGTTAATGAAATTCAACAAAGAAATATAAATAAAAAATATTATCGTTGCGCATTAACTTACATTTATTTTTTTCCAACAGAAGCTCTTAATTTTCCTTCTGAAGATGATCGTTGGGTGCATGTTACGTTTAATATGGCGGAGAAATGTGATGTTTATTTAAACAATATAAAGGTTGAACATGTAGTGGCGTCGTTTGATTTAAATCAATATTTAGTTAAAGGTGATAAAAGAACAAACATTTCATTGTTAAACAATTATCAACCTCTTTTAGAAGGGCAAATGCGTTATTTTCAAGTAAAAGATACGGTTGATTTTTCATCATTTAGTTGTACATTATTGAATTCAAAAAATGAAAAATTAGTATATAATTATGTTATCGATCCAATATTTGTATTGCAATGGATACCAGTGGTGTGAAAGATGTTTTTATTTTACATAAGAAATGGAAAGGAAATGACAATAATGAAAGTAGTGAAGTTAATCCTTTTTTGTTGGGAGTGGAGATGGAATCTATAAGCGAATGTTTGCAAAGATATGGCGAAAATAGAGTGAAATGCTTCGTTAAGCAAATATTTTTTATGCCGAATAACGTTTTGAATTTCCCTCACGAAGATGATAAAATGGTACATGTTCAGTTTGAAAATGCATTATCTCAAATGGTTTTTTTAAATAACAAGCTTGTTGAAAATATCGTTTGTTCTTTTGATATGAATGAATATTATGAAAGAGAGGGTTATATTCATGTTACGAACAACAATAGAAAACCTCAACTTGACGGTGTAACGAGAACGTTTATTTTAAATCGAATAACATCGCTTCAAAAAATAAAATGCACGTTATTAAATTCGAATAAAGAACCGTTAATTTTTGAAGATGATAAATTTAAACCACTATTTATTGTTGAAGTTGAAGTTATTAATAAAAAATGAGTCATATTAAGTCGTATGGTAATAGATTTATTGCTAAATCGAAAAAATCTCATGATGAGATTCGACAAATATATAATGAGATAAATAATCAAAAAATGAGACAAATAAATGGTTATTTACAACAAATTAAAGAAGAAAATAAAAAAGAAATGTATGAAAGAATAAAAGAAATGAACGATAAACTCGAATCGTTTAAAAAAGAGAAAGAGAAAGAGATTTGTACAAATGAAGAAAATAAACAGCGTAAAAGAAAAACAAAGATGCGAAACGAAAAACGAAATGATGACGTAAGTGAAGATGAGAACAATGAAAGTGAAGACGAAGTGCGAAAAGATAAAAAGAGATTTCGAAAAAGTATATTGTGTAACGTATGTTTAGAAAATGTTGAAGCTGTAAATGTTGAGGGTATGTGTCGAACGTGCGCCTTAAGAACCGTTGTTTGTAAAAGACCCGATAAAAATCGAAAAAAAGAATGGTTGCAAAAAGGTTATAAGAAAGCATTGAAAGACGTTAAAAAGCAAAAAAAAGACGTGTTTAAAAGCGATTCTGAAAGCGATTCTAATTGATGTATATTCTTAATTAAAAATATATATAAAGAGTTTGATAATGTTGTATTGTTTATTAGTATAAAAATGTCTACAGAAAGTAAGTTACGTAAAAGAAATTTGGAAGATCGTTATAGTCCCAACGATAATCCTGCTACTCTTGAAGAGAGTTTAATTAATACAAAAGAAGAAGGAGATTTATTAAAACAAGCTCTTTCAGGAAAATTATCTAAAGAATGGCAAGAAAGATTGAGTGAAAAATGGACTGGTTTTAATACGACAGGAGTTCAAGAAGAAATAATAAAGTCAACTACCCAAATAATATATCCTAACAATAACACAACTCGTGATATAAAACTTCGTTTTGAATGGGAAGCTGTTGATCATATAAAATTAAGTGAAATATGTCTTGCTTTTAAATTGCGAATATTAAAAAATGTAAATGATAATACATCTTTTAATATGGCAGATGGTCATGCTGATGATGCGTTAATGAAAAAGTTTTGCGTGCGAGAAGATTTCATATTTTATTGGATAAAAGGAATTAAATTGTTTACGAATTTAGCGAAAAATCAAGAACATTGCAGCAATAATTTTGTTCCTTCAGAATTTTTGTCTCGTATGAAAGCGATAACTTATAAGAAAAATTACAAAAAAAAATATCGCGAAACGGATTTAGATCAGCAAATGGGTAGTGTTAGTTATGGTAATAAAGATGTTAAAGAATTTTTCGCTAAACATCCAACAGTGACAGAAAGTAAAGGTGTAAATGCTAATATTCGCGCACTTAATGGTGAAGCTCCTGTTTATCAAACAATTTTGTGTGATAGATACAATAAGAAAGCATGCGGTAACGGAATGTATTTTCTTATACCTTTAAAGTTATTGAATGAAATATTTGAAATAGATGAATATATTGGAAGAAAGAAATTTGCATTGGAAATACATCTTGAAAATAAATATGAAAAATTGTTGGAACATATATTTCCTGTTACTGATGCGCAAGTTGCAAGTTTGGCTAATATCGGTTTAAAAATGGAAGATCCGTGTTTATATATGCTAAATCACAAAATAAATCCTACGTTGGTTGTAGAAAAAACGGCTTTGATGATGTCTACTCCAGATAAACCTTATACATTATTTCGTATGCAGCATTTAGAAACAATTGATAATGTTGTTAATAATAGAAACGAGTTTACTATTGACATGGGTAATAATAAAGTTTCCAATTGGTTGGGAAATACTATTATTATTTCTTGTTATCGAAAAGATCAATTGGAACATCAAAATAAAAATTGTATGACATTGCGTGATATTTCGACAGCAGTTATATCGCAAGTAACGTTTTCAAATTGTAGACGAAGTTATGATAGTAATCCGGGTGATGTGATTCAATTCGATATGAGAGATTTTTTAACTCGTTGTCAAGTGTATCGTATGTATGCAAGTTGGCACAATGGCGGACTTTCTTCTACATCGAATATCGATAATTTAGTATCTGCTTATCACGATCAAAACGATACTTTTATTCCAAGCATGCGTGAATATTTTAATCCAGAATACAATTACGATCAACCATTAGTGTTTGATATGACGAGTGATTATAATTCTGTTCAAAATGCTCCTCCTCAAATTATGACAGGAAGTAGTGCTTTTCAAATTACGTTAAAATTTCATGAAAATTTCACCGGACAAGTAACAATTGGCGTGTATGTGCCGACGGAATATATTCAAAATGGAACGGGTTTACACGAAGAAATAACATATTCACCTAATTCGTTAAAAGCCAGTTAAAAGACGATATTTTTTGATTAATTTATTATATAAAACGGAAAAAAAATATAAAAAACAACTATAATAATGTATCGACGACGTCGACGAGTACGTAGAAATAAAAACAGAAAACAACGAGGGAGAGGTGAAAAAATTCAAAAACTTATTCGATTGGGAAAGATTGCTGGTGATCAGTTTTTATCTTCAACATATGGAAAAAAAGCATTAGATTGGGCAGTAGCACGAAGAAGTCAATTAATATAAGAACGATGATTAACAATTCTCGAGATAAATTTACACGAAAAAAACAAATATTAAATCAAAAAAGATATAAAAAACGAAGAAGAAGAAGAAACATGCAAAGAGGAGGATTACCTTTTCTTATTGCACCGATTATAGCGGCCATTGCGGCTAAAGCAGCAGTTGCAGGTAAAGCAGCAGCGGCAGCAGCTATCGCTACAAAAGCGGCTTTAGCGGCTAAAGCAGGAGCGATTGCAATTGGAACAGCAAAAGCGGCAGCAAGTGGAGCGGTAAGCGCTGGTGTTGGTCAAGGTGTAAAAGCAATAATTGAGAATAATAAATAAAAATGTAATTTTAATAAAAAAAAGAATATATCTTACAAAAAAAAGTATTATTCGTTTTCGTTGTATTTTCTTTTTCTCGTTTGTTTAAAAATAGCAGCATATTTCATCGAGTGTGACGTTAGATTATAATGAAATAATGTTCGTTGATCTGTCGAAAACATTCCATTTCTTAATTGATGCTCAAAATCAAAATATCCTCTTTGTTTATCTGTATATTTTTTCAAGTCTTCTTCTTCATCTAACAATCCACTATTGATTAAGTTTCGCAATCGAACCAGCTTATCCTCTATTTTAACAATTTTATTATGCACCCAATTTAAAATCGCATCAGCTTTAATTGTAAGCGAGAACGCCTTTTCAATTTTTTCAACTTTCATATCCGATGTAAGTTTGACATTAATGTTGTTATTTAATAAATGCGTTTCGTTTAACTCTGATATATATTTTTCCAAAAACGAAGTGTAACATAGAAGAGTCATTTTTTTTTGATATTTGTTTCGTTAGATTCACGTTAGATATAGAATAAAATGAAAAAAATCATGTAATTTATATTTTAGTAACAATGTAACAGGTGAATCAATAAATAAAATGTTACCAATAACAATCGATGTTGTTAATAGTAACAATGAATAATATTGATTAGGAACAAATAAAATGCCTGCAAAAGAAAAGTGACGTAATAAACAGGTGAATAAAGAAATCGATGTTGTTAAGGGTAGCAATAAATAATATTGATTAGACACAAATAGAATGTGTACAATATTAAAGCGATGGTATTGGTTGGGAACAAATAATAAAAAAACAGGTGAAATAACAAACGAAATCTATATAAACGATGATAAAGTTTAGTTGATAACATTCGATAAACGATTAATAACATGGATACAAACAAAATGGAAATATACGAAAAAGTACGAAAACGAAAAAGTAACGTTGATGAAAAGAATGATGACGTATTCGATGATATGAAAAAATCAAATGTTATTAAAGAAATTGGAAACGTTACTCAAGAAACAAACGATAAAGAGACTAAAGTAACAAAGCTATTTGAAAATGTAATGATAAAACGTTGTAAATGTGTTAATATATTTTGTTTTTGCGATATTGATATCGAATATAAGAAAATTTTTTTTTAGATGCAAAATAATAATGTTTGTTTATGTTCCAAGTCGATTATAGAAGATAAAGTTAAAACTGTAGAGCGATATCGTAAATTGATTAAGAATGAGATAAAAGATATTATGCAATGCGAATTATGCGAAGAAGTGTGGTTAAAAAAAGACAATATTGTATATAAATGCGAATGTTGTAAAATAAATATATGTAATAGTGAAAATTGTCAAGAGGAGCATCAGTGGAGAAAGGATTTTGATTGGCGACAATTTGAATTTGATGATATATAATTTTTTTGTAACGTTTTTTTAGATAAAAAAAATGAATACGTTATTAAGTGGTGATGAATTGATCAAGAAAATAAAACGATTGAAGAAGAAAATAAAGTCGTTGAAATACGAAAGGTATTTGTTGAATAAAGAAATGACAGATTTGTTATGCGAAAACGAAAATCTTATTGATAAAAACGAACAATATAAAATCACTCTGGCTAAACTGAAAAAAAATGTATTTGTATTAAAAAAAGAAAACAGACTCATGAAGACAATAAAAAAATAATGTAAAAAGTTATAACAATGTTAATAATTGTTTATCTTCTTTTGAAACGTCATTTTCTCTTGCTATATCTATTAATCTTTTTTGTAACGAAATCATTTTTTCGTTTTCTTTTAAAGTGTTGATCGAATCGTTTAACCAATAGTACGGTAATTTGTTTAAATCGTTTTCATGTAAAAACGTCGAGTTTTGAATGTTTTGTTCTGTTCTTAACCAATCAAATTGTTTAAGTAAAGCTTTGTTTTCGTTGTGTTGTAAAATATTAACTTCGTTTTGAAAAACGCGAACAGGGTTGAAGTCAGAAGACGATGACGGTGAATCGAGTAAGTACATTTCTTCTTCTTTATCTTCTATATCGTGTAAAAAAGCACGTTTAGCTATTACGTCGCAGTAATTTAAAAAAACATTTCTAATAAAGTTTTTAAATTGAAAAATTAAACGTTGATCAAAAACGGTGTTTTCTTGAAAGTGTGAAGCCAATATTTGTTTGAAATAAGACAGGTCAATATTTTGTTTGATTTTTTCAAAATGTTGAAAGAAAAGCGAAGCAAAATAAGCACACCAACCGCCACATAAAACAGTGTTGTATTTTTGATAAATCAATCGATTGTACGAAATGGTAAGATTTTGTATGTTGTTTTCCAACGAATAGCATTTGATAAATTGTGAAAAATAATAAAATTGCGTGTTTGCTTTTAAATATTTTTTAGAATCTCGCAAAGTCGTGTCGATTTCGTTGTAATTAACAGATAAACTATCGATGTAGGAGTTTGTATTTATCAAACTCGCATTTTCAAAAAGTGCGTTGCAAGTTAAAAAAGACAAAGGAATTTGATGATCGAAACTTTGTTTACCGAAGCTATCGAAACAAAACAGATGATCTTTATCTATTCTCATTAACATTCGCCAATGTTCACCTTTTTTATATGACGGATCGCTGTTATATATAATAAAGCAACCTTTTCTGTTAAATTTTTTACTCAAATACGAATAATCGAATGCATTTTGTATTTCATCCAACGAATATACACCCAAATAATAATCGTTAAATAACGGTTCCGAAGTAAAATAATCGTGTAACGCTTTGTTTGTCACCATATTGTTATATAATCTATTTATCCTTTTTTCTAGTATAAATAATATATTTACATATAAAAATGATGCGCACCATTTATGAGAATGCGACAGAACAAATGAATAAAGGTAAGCGTTTATTTTTTTTATTTTGACACTATAATAATTCATATTCAACCTTTTTTAAAATAGTATATAATGGAAGAAAATAATATGAAAAAAAATATTAAAAAATGGCTATTATAAAGTATAAACCGAGGCGAATTATGATGGCGGATGATGACGATGATGATGATGTTGATTTTAAAATAGTTTCTTCGGTACCGGTTAATAATTCTTTGCCGGTAAAAAAACATAAAAAAAAATGGAGTAGAAAAAAATTTGGAAAAAGAAAAATTGAATGTAAAAAATTGAAATTTTGCAAACGAAAAACAAATTCGAGATATACCAACAATGCGATGAATAATAAATTAAATAGGGTTGGAAAAAGAATTGTAAAGTGGGTTTTGACTAAACGAAAATAATACATTTTTTTTTTAAAAGTAGAACTGCGAAGAAGATGGTGGTTGATGGACATAGAAAGTATTCAAATAACAAAAAATCACATATGCACAAGAGAAGTATCATTAACAAGAATGTGCGATCCTTTTGGATACATGTTGAATATTCACGCTATTCCGTGTCTAGATTACGATCATCTCGCATCTAAATATCGAAACGCGTTTGAATATTGTTGCAAATTTGTTCACAAATTACCATATTATCCAAAAGAAAGTTTGTTAATCGAAAACAAATCGTTATTCGCATCAACCAAAGTAATGTCGTGTAAAGACGTGAATGATTTTTTAATGAAACATATCGGTAAAAACGATGTAGTATTGTATAAAGGTGGAATACACGAGAAACGGTTTTGCGAAAAAAACAATATATTATCTTATAACATTGAATTGTTAGGCGTGCCTAAATTTGAACATATATCATCACCATTTAAATATGGACAATGTGGTGGACATATTGACGATGGCGAAATAATCCATTGTCCATCTGTTGAAATAATGACTTTTAATTATTATTTAACTCAATATTGTATGGAAGATTTATTTAAATTACGAAATATATTGCAATAATATTTATGATTTTTTTTATGATGAGTTTTAGAAAATAACGAAGAGGAACCAATGGAAATCGATGAACCGTTGGAAATCGAACAAAAAAATATATCAAAAAATATAAAACAAGAAGAAAATCAAGAAGAACCAATGGAAATTGATTGATAATTAAAACAATGTATTTCATTTATTAACAATATATATTTTTTATTACATTTTAGATTTGATTTTTTTATAAATATATCGTCCTAATAAGGCTCCGCCAAGCAACGGTAAAGCAACAGGTAGTCCGCCGCGTTGTTTTCTTTTTTTGTATTTTTTCATTTCGTTATTGATAGCGCGATGAACGATTTTTCGAATTTTCTTTTGTTTTTTTTTTAAACCAGATCCTCGATATTCTTTCATGTATTTTCTTTCGTTGTTACCTCCTCGATAAGTGCGAAACGTAGTATAAGTAGACATTTTTTTTTGTTCTAAAGTTCTATGCGATTAAGATAATTCCTTTTATAATCTTCATAGCTGTCAAAATAACGGTCTTCATCGTTTAATGTAATGGGGTATAAATCTTCTCTGCGAACGAGGTATTTTCTTTTATCAATCGTGTGTTCGATAAAATAGCGATGAGTAGGAGCGTAAAAATTATCCAATTGATTTTTGTCTGTCGCTACTTTGGTTATTTTGTAAACATCGTTTCTGTTCCAATACGATTCGGTTCTCGTAGAAGGTTTGCTAAACGTGTCTCGATCGAGAGCTTTTGTTTGTCTTCGATAACATAACGTTCCCACGGATAACGGTTTTAAAATCGGTTTCTTTTCTTTTTCTATTCTAGTCGTATTGTTGTATTTCCATTGGGCTTTTCTCTTTTTTTGCGCCGATACGCGATCTTTCATTCGCATTATTTTACTTTCGTCGGTGTTTGCATCTAATTGAACAGGCGAGAAACCGCTATACGAACAAGGAGTAGAATTGATGACGTCTTGCAATTCTTCAATATACGCGTCCCAATTTTTTTTTACGCTAAGCTGTTCGCTCATTTTTAATCGTCTTACTAAAGTCTTTAAAGTATAAATAGCTCTTTCCGCACGGTACGCATGACCCGTCCTGCTTGAAAAATGAACGACGTCGTTTTTTTTGCACCAATTTTTAAATTGAGAATTGAAAAATTCTCCTCCTTTATCTGTTTGCAAATGAACGCGTTTGCCAAACACTCTTTCTATTCCTTCAAACATGTTTTCAAAAGCTTTTGTAACTGTAGAAGGTTTTTTGTTTAGACAGCTTCGCAAATATATCTTTCTCGAAACGCCATCGATCATTACCAAACAATATTTAGGTCTAAATATTCTCCTGTCGACGTTAAACGTTCTCATATCTGCCAAATCGGCATGAAAATACGTTCTAGGTTCGTTATACCTGTTCATGTCTGTTTCGTACGAATACGGTTCTCTCGGAGCTTCGCTTTTATCAAAATCGGTTTTGGTTTTTATTTTTTTCGTTGTCGACCAAGCCTTTAACAATTCTTTGAGCGAAACAAATTCGTTTTGCGTTTTTAATACATCGTTCAACAAAACAATCAATTTTTCGTCTGTTTCGTTTTTAATTTGTTTCACATCGCTCAAGTAACGATAAATTTTATCTCGTCGGGTTAAAATAAACAGTTTGCTTTTAATGTTTGTTTTCCATCGTTCCACGAGGTCTTGCACGTTAGTCAGTGTTGTCATGATCGTGCGATCGAGTGTTGTATGATATTGGTTGAATTAGCAATTTCACCTTTTCGATCGATAATTCTTCAAAAATATATTTTATATAATTTCTTTCGTTGTCGATCGAATCGTTTCCGAACAATTTAAAAAAAGCCGACAAATAAATAGGCAAATTTTTTGTTTTGGAAGTCAAAACAGAACCCATTACCAAAAACATGATGAAACGAGCAAACACGTCAAATATTCCGTGTGTTGTTTCGCATAAATAAGCGTTAAAATTGAGCAAAAACCTATCAACGAGATCCTCCTTCGTCACGTTCGCATGATACGTTTGAAACACCCCGACCACATCATCGTCGGTTCTAAACGGTAACTCTTTTTTAAATACAAAACTCTGATAAATCAACGGTAAAAATTCGTCCCATTCGTTTTCCTTTGCAAAACCCGAAAAATCCTCGATAGCCTTTAACAGCGGTGCGGTTTCTTTTATAACGTATTCGTGTTGCTTTTTTAGGAATTCGCTCATTGCCGTTGTTAACTCTTTCGATTGATAATCAAATTTGGCGTAACGACATAATAACGTTTTTTCCCATTTTATCAAATTCGTTTTTACGTTGTCAAAAAAGCGTTTGGCTATTGTTCCCGTTAGAGTAGGAGATTCGCCGAGCCACGATTTTTCGAGCAAACCGCTCATGATAGGATAATAAGGATCGTCTTGTAAATCTCTTTGCACTGTGACGTGTTCCAGTTCGACGTTGGTTTTTTTAAAGTTAACGTTGTCGGCTTTTATTTCCATCTTCCATATTTTCGAAAACGGAAACGAATCGTCGACAAGCGATATTCCTCCCGTTACCGAACGAATCACGTTTTGATAGAACGAAATTTTATCTCTGTCTTCGAGTTTAATTTCGTTTGGTTTGTTTTTGTTTGTAAGATGATCGTATAGCTTTTGTAAATTTTCGTTTGTCTTTCGCACGCTGTTGCCGTATACGATGAAAATATTTAAATCGTTTAATTGAGGTAGAGTTATTTCTTTGCGATGTCGCACTTCCATGGTGAAGCTGTATAAATCGTCCCATCCTATAGTGACCGGAGTTTGACACATTCGTTTTAAAAACACACGTTCGTATTCGTGTTCTTAAGACGACGAGTCGGGAAACGTCAAACGACCTTTAAATTGGCAAAAACGTAACAAATATTCGTCTTTGTGCATTTGTTCGACGTATTTTGTTTTTTCTTCTTCTTCTTCTACACGCATTTTTTTTTGCGCAGAAGGTGAATAATTCGACACGGTCTCGCTTATACCGCTCAAGCTCGAACTCGTTAAACGATAATTCGTACCTCTTTGCGAACGAAGCAAACGAGACAATTCCATTTGTCTCACACGATCCGAAAACGCGTTGGTGTAATTGCGTTTTACAAGTTGACCAAACAAACTGCCGTTTCTTCCCGTTTGTTCCCACGTTTCCCATAAAGCGTTATCGGTTACGGCTACGGTTTCGTTTTGCATGACGTTTTGCAATTTCATGTCTGACAGCGCCATGCGATTGTATTCTTGTTCGTTTCTCATGCGATAAGTAAAAGGATCTTGGTTTAAATTTTGAAACAAAAGTTTTGAAGGTAAATTTTCAAACGCGATTTGATTTTCCTCTCGTTTTCTATCTCGATCTTCGTCGTTATTTTCCACTTCATCTTTATCGTTATCGTTAGCATCCGCATCTTTCACAAAAAGACGCTGTCTTTGCCACACGTTTTCTCTCATGTTTTTTAACAAATCAAAAACGGAATTTAAGTTCATTTTTTTTTTTTTTTTTTTTATTTCATATAATCGATATCAAATTTTAATCTTAACAAATCTATAATGCAAGTTTTTTTTTTCTTCGTAAGACACGACATGTACTTGGTTGCGTGAACGTTTATTTGTTGCAAGTATTTATGGAAATTGTTCGAATTGAAATACTCTTTTAACGCCGTTATGTTTTCGCAAACAAACGCTTTTATCGATTCGTTTTTGTCCTTTTGTTTCCTTCCAGAAAACGCGTATTCGTCGGGATACGGATACAAATGTATTTTTATAAATTCTTTTATCGACGATGCGACGTTTTCTTTAAAACATTTAGCAAACATTTGTTTTTCTTCTTCGCTCATCAATTCGCATTTGCCAAACTGAACAGGATTGTAATGTTTTATCATGTGCAACAACAAAATTTCAATTTCGTTTCGATCGAAATCTTTACGTTGTTTCATGTTCGGTATATGATACATGGCTCTCAATTTGAGTTTGATTCTCGTGTTTTGTCTTTTTAATTTTTTTTTGTCGATTTGTTCGATCGAACGCCGTTGTTGTTGTTCTTCCTCTTTTAACGATAAATAAGCGTTTAATTCTTCAAACCATAATTCGTCGTACGTTTGTTCGAAAATGTTTGTTTTTTCTTTTTCTTGCACAATTTCCGTCAACCAATTATCGTTATCGTAATCTTGTTTCAAACTATTGCTCATCATCGTCGTCATCGTCATCTTCGTTTCGTTTTATTCGTTTGAGCAAAGCGTTTGCTCGTTTGATTAACGATCTTCTTTTTCTTTCTTTTCTTTCTTGTCGTTGTTGCTGTCGTTTTTGAAAAAGAATCGTTTCGTCCTCGTTGCACGCTTTTATACGTTTTTTTTCATCGACAATCGGGGGGTTAGATCTTTTTAATTCCGGGGGTTCGTTATAACACGATTTTAAATAAAAATGTTGATTGCGATCTTTAACTTTGACGTACGGAAAAGCTTGAAACGATACTAGTTTTTTAGCGACGCTCATGCTCGAATAATCGAAATCGCATTCGCCTTTAGCGTCTACAGGCACAAACACTTCTTGTCGTGCGGGATTGTCTAACGAACTTCTCAATCGAGCCGCGCTGCTATTTTTTCGAAAAAAAGCCAAATGTTTTCCCTCTTTTGTTTTATCGTCTAACAAATCGACTATGGGATGTTTCAATCTGCTTCCGCCAGACGGAAACTCGTTACGAAACATGGCGTGAATAGCAGAACACGCGTTAAACGCGATGACCAATTTGTAATGAACTTGTAAATTTTGCCAATGAATCGAATGATTGGGAACGCTATGAAATACGGTCATGGTGCCTAAACCGTGATGCGAACCGCTAGAGCATAGCGTTAAATATTGTTCGCTTTTTACACACAAAGGGCTTATATCGTCAAAAAGAATCAACGTTTTGATGTGTCTTTTTTTGTTGTTTTGCACGCCGAACGCTTCCAAGCTCAAAGAAGAAATGCGCAGTATTTCTTGATCCAATCGTTCCACGCTGTCTATGATGGTCAAATATACGGCTCGAATGCGATTGTAATCGGAACTCACAATGGAACGCCAAGCTTCGAGTTGCGAGGGCGAAGTTTGTCTGCTTTGCAAAACAAAAAGCAATTCCGCGTGAGGATATTTACCGGATTTGATCAGGTTCAAAGCCAAAGTCGTTTTTCCACAATTGGTAGGACCCAACAAAATGGCGTTTTCAGGATAAACGTCTAAACGAGGTTCGAATATGAGATGTTTTGCCTTTTGTTTCTTTTCTAACGATCCGCCATCGCTTCGTTCGGTATAACACGGTTCAAAACCTTTCTCTTTTAACAAACGAAACAAAAAATCTTTTTTTTTTTTATCGTTTTCTTCTTCTTCTTCTTCATCATCTTCTTCTTGTTGTTGTTGTTGTTGTTGTTGTTGTCGATCATCTTCTTCGTTTTCGTCTTCTTGTTGACGTTGCTGTTGTTGTTGTTGTTGTTGATCGTCTTTTTCGTTTTGTTGATTTTCAAAATATTTTTCTCTTTCTTTTATTCTGCGAATCATTTCATGAGTCATTTCGTTCATCATTTTTTTTTTTTTTTTTTTTTTTTTTAAATAATATACATTACACACGTCGTCATATAAAAATAAAAAAAATTTAATAACAATGTTTCTCTTTATATTCTTTTTTTTTTTTACAAACGTTTGTTTCTTTTAAAATGGGGAAGGGTGTGTTGTTCGATCATCGCGCGTCTATTTCGATAAACTAACCATTCGTTTACGATCTTTTCTTCGCACTCTTTCAACGTTGCAATGTGGTCGTCGCTACACATTTTTTGCATATCGCCTTTGCAACTCTTGTTCAAATCTCGAACGGGTTTTAAACGATAATGATCGCGTATTTCTCCCATCACGCCGTCGTTAAAAATGTAAAGTTTGCTGTTGATGTTTTTAGCAAAGTCGAGCGTGTTTTCTATAATGCGAATTCCGTTTACGCTGCTTTGCATGCGATTTTGCAACACTCTTTTTGTTTTTTCCACACCGTCGTCATCGTCGTCGATTTTACAAACGTAATCTTTGAAACAAAGCGCCGTTTTGTTCATGCCTTTGGCCGTAATTTTTTCGTTTTTGTCGCGAGTTTTAAAATTGATTTTTTTTAAAGAATAACACTTGGGAGCTAAAGCTACAGCTTCTTGTATGTACCACGGCGAAGGCACTTCTTCTTGAAAATAATCGGCTTCTTTGGCATGACTGTCGTCGTAACGATAATCGTTCTTGTCCAAATTGCTGTAGTCTAACCATCGTCTAGTATCGGGATTTTCGTAAAGACGTCTGTCTATATAATCTCTAAATCGTTCTGCATCGTTATCGTACGAATAATGGTTAACAGCCACACCGTACGAATCCGTATCGGCCAACAACAATTGAACGTCGCATTCGGGCAACGCTTGTTGAAAACTCCAACGAAAACGATTGATTTGATTTTTGGCCAACGACAAAACGGTAGCGGCTGTCAATCTCAAAGACTTCATTTTTTGTTTTCTCTTTTCGCGAACGACCAAAAAAACGCATTCGTTCAAATTGTCGTCTTCTTCTCCAAACACCCATTCCAACACGTGTTTTTCTTCTTCACCGTCACCGCTGCCGCTGCGACGATAAGGCGGAGCCAAACAAACGATCGATTTGCTGTCGCGAACGAGGCATTCTCTCAAATATTCTTTGTAATAATCGTCGTAAGTATAATCGGGAGTAACGTACGTTCCGTCTAAACGCACGCGATGAGCAAAAGTGTCCAACTTGTATTTTTCGACAGGCTCGCGAATCAAATTGCCGCTGTCGTCTACGAACAAATACAAAAATCGCGGGTCGATCATTTCCGTCGCTTCTTCCGTTGCAAATCCTTCGCTATCGTCGCACAGCATTTCGATCACTCTTCGCGTGCGAGCTATCGTTCGTTGCAACGTTTTTTCTTGATGGTTCACGTGCATGCTAGTGTTGTGTTTAGCGGCGTCTTGACAAAGCCAACCGTAATGTCCGTTGGTGCAAAGCTTGCAATTTTCGGCCGTAATCTTGTCTCCTCGCAAAATAGCTTCTTGTCTGCGAGCGATGTTGTTTTTCACCATGTCTCTCGCCAACGGAAAAGTCCAACACGGCACCACGTAATAAATTTTGTTCAATCGACAACCCCAACGTTCTATCAAGTCCAACAAGCACGGAAAATATTCCACCGTGTCGTGCGCCGACAAACGAAAAACCAACTTGGGCGTTTTGTTCAAAGGCAACGTGTACGTTCCGTTTCTCAACTTTTTTCTCGTTCTTTCGATTTCGTAAGGACTCAGTTCTTCGGGAACGGTTTCGCGTTTTTCGATCATGGGCGAATAACCTCCCATCGCGTCTTGGTATTCTTCTTTCATCTCCACGTTGGCGTACACCAAACACGTTTTGCCGAATCCGTTTTGAGAAAAATCGCCGTATTTCGCTTTTATTTGTTCCAACGTCGCGCACGAATAATCCATTTCGCCCGCTTGAAATATCAAAGGTTGCAACTGCGCTCGAGCGTATTGTCCGTTTTCGTCGTACATTTTTATGCATTGTCGATACGAAGGCAGTTTGGCGATCGGATAATCGTCCGTGTCGGCCGCGTATTTGCATATTCCGTTGGTCGCCATTCCGCCTTTGAGCATTTTTTCGATCGTTTCGTGATGTTCGAGCGATTGAGGAAAACGAATGGATATTCCGGAGTTGACAGAATTGAACAGGCTGGCAAATTTAAAAACGGAAACCACCTTCATCATGTGATAACCCGTGTTTTCGAACATCTTGTTGTCAAAATCGATCAACACGGCTCCCAAACTCGTAGTGTCCATCGCGGCGTACAATTTCAACAGAGGTCTCAACGTTTTCAACTTTAACAGCTCCCACATTCGTTTAGCGTTGGCGTAAGCGGGTTCTATTCTTTTCATTTCGTCTTCTTTCGTTTTGCTTTTGCTCAAATGGTTTTCTGCAAACGTTTCTATCGACGGACAGCGTTCGTATTCGAAATCCAAACGTTCGTCGTTAATGTGTTGATAGGGAAACACCGTTTTTTTGTTCAACAACGAGCGCAGTTCTTTCGTTTCGTTTTCGTTCAAATCGAGGTTCGCAAAAAGGTTTTCTTCTTTCAAAAACGCCATCATGTTTTCTCGCACTTCGGCTTGCAGCGTTTCTCCGAGCATGGAAGTGGCAGAATCCAACGATTGGTTCAATATTTTTAAACTGTCCAACACTCGCACCGCGTTGTCAAACGAATAAAGCGCGATTTTCGAAGAGCTCTTGGCGATCGCAAACAGTTTGTCTTCCAACGACACGTGTCGACACGTCTCTTTGTATTTTTCTTCTTCTTTTTCTTCTTCTTTTTTGTCGTCGTTTCGATTTTCATCGTTTTCTTCTTCGTCACCGCCGCGAGGCATTTTAAAAAAGCTAAAACAATTGCCAAACGAACAGTTCAAGTTCAACACTTGATTGTCAAACCACGAATTGTGAGCGTACACGTTTATAACGGGATCCAGTTCGATTCGAGCGCCGTAACTCATGTTGCAGCTGTTGTGAGCCAAACCGATCGTTTTTCCCGTCCAATGACAGTGATCCACCACCACGTGATCTTCGAACAATCTCATTAGCTTTTCGTGTTGCGCGGCGTACGCTTTGCTCAACGCTTCGTTACCGCCGTACAATATTTCTCTCGTTCCCGGTTTTCTACCGTCGCCGCACAGTTGATAAGATTTGCTCAGCATCACGTTGAAAAACACGTCGTATTCGGGTCGCGAATCGCCGTACGCTTTTACCATTTCGATCCAAGGGTGTCTTCTTTTTTTCAAGCTTTCGTAAATCGTCTTCAGCCTTTGTCGAAACTCTTCGCCACCGCCGCAGCCGCCGTCTGCCGTGAGACGTTCGTTGGTCATCCGTTCGTAAAACGGCATCAAAAGGTTCCACGTTTTTTCGGGTTCGGGTTCGCTGAACAGTTCGAGATCGAACACCTCTCTGTCCGTAGCGTCGGCTTTTTCTTCGAAACACTCTTCCAACACGCACAAACAACGATACAATCGCGCCGGCTCGAACAAAAACTCTTTCGTCGATTCGTAATCTTTGCCCACCAACCATTTTTGCGTGTTTATCAGCAGATCGTTTGTCATGTCCATGCGAGTCACGCCTTTAAACAACCATCGTTTGACGTTTTCTCTTTTGATAACGTTGCTAGCGGGGTCGATGGCGGAGCTGGGAACGTCGATCGACGAATCCGCGTCCGGGTCGCGAAGCGACCCGGAGGTGGGGCCTGCTGGCCCCATGCCGCCGCCGCCGCCACCCGCCGCCGCCCCCGCCGCCGCCTCTGATCCCAAGACATCAGCAGCGCCTTCATCGCCAGCGGGAACGGGAACGGGAGCGGGAAACAGAGGCGATTTCTTTCGACGAACGTTCAAATCCAGTTCTTGTCTGCAGACGGTGCAACGCTTGTTTAGCTTTTCGTCGTTCCGCAGCGAACGTCGTTCTTCGGCGCTCAATCTCAGCTCGGTGTGAAGCGGTTTCAACACCTCGATCATGTATCGCTGCACGCTCTTGGCGATCGTCACCATGTCGAAACATCTCAAATCGGAAAAGTCGCCTCCTTTTTCGTAAAGACACTCTTCGAACGCGGCTCGTCGTTCGAGTCTCAACCAAGGATGGTTCATCTCCGCGGGCAGTTTGCTCAACGGGCAACGAGACATGCTCTCTTCGGTGTTTTCGTAATACCAAGTCACCGCCGTGCGACGTTCGCCAAACAACGAACGAGCCAAAGGAGGATGAGTGCAAAACAGCGAAAACGTGTGACAAAAATATTTTTGAGAACCCAATTCTCTCGTGGTGGGAGTCGTTTTTTCGCGAGCGCTCTTCACCAGTTCCGTTTCCGTGTCGAACGTCATGAAAAACGGAGGAGCCACTCTCGAGCTGCCCAAAAAAGATTCGTTTTCTCCGTAATAGCCGTGTTTGGAAAAAGCAAACTGGGTCTTGGCGTAAAATCCTTCGCACGAGGGCGAATGGTTGCTCAATTGAGTGAAAAACAGCGAACACTTTTCGCACTGCTGCATTTTTTGCAAACGAGCGGTCGACTTTTCGTAATAAAAACAGTGTCGCAGAGTCAACATGGAACAAGCGTGCATGTGTTCTCCTCCTCCTCCTCCTCCTCCTTCTACACCTCCTCTTTCTTCTTCTTCTTCTCTCAAAAATATCTTTAACGTGTTTCTGTTTTGCAAACGAACGTTTGCCGCCTCTCGTTCTTCTCGGGTCGAAAACTTTTTGTGCTTGTCTCGTTCTTCGGAAAGACACTTTCGACTTTCGAACAAGCACTTGATAAACGCTTTCGTTTTTCTGACCGCTTTCCTCTTGAAACTCTTCATGTAATATATCGCGTTGTTGTTTTTTTCGCGATACGTCCACACTTGCACGTTGCGATCGAGAAAATAGTCGTCGTACGCAAAATCCAGACACGTTTCGCGCAAAGTTTCCAGAGTCACGAACGGTTTTTTGAGCTTTGCCAACGCGGCTCTTTGAATTTCGATTTCTTTTTCGCTCAGCCCTTCTTCCAACAGTTCGTAAAATTCGCTTTCTTCTTCAATGTCGGCGCTGCCTCCGTTCGTGATGTTGCCGTCTTCGTCGATGTCGTCCTCGTAACGCGATTTTAAAAACTCTTTCCACTTTTCTAACGAATCCACGTTCACCTTGCTCAACGTTAACGAAACGACTATCGCGGCGTAAAAACACAACCCTTCTCCGAACAACGGCGAATAATCCAAAAATGTTTGTTCTTTTTTCCACGCGTCAAACTCGTTGTTTTTGTTGTTGTTGTTGCCGTTGTTCTTCTTGTAAAATCGACGAGACTTTACAGCAGCAGCATCGGCAGCAGCGGAAGAAGAAGAAGTAGCACCGTTGGAATTGGAATCACCGCGTTGCCACGGTCCGGCAATTTCCCATCGATTTTGTTGCGCTTCGAGAACGAGGTTTTTTTCGCATCTCTTTTGTCGTATTTTTTCGTTTCGTTTTTCGATTTTGATTTTCAGCTCTTCTTCGGTCGAGGCTTCTTTGACTTTTCGTCTTTTGTTTCGCTCTCTTTCGTTTCGTTTTTCCCTTTTGATTTTCAGCTCTTCTTCGGTCGAGGTTTCATTGTCTTTTCGTCTTTTGTTTCGCTTTCTTTCGTTGTCTTTCTCCCTTTTGATTTTCAGCTCTTCTTCGGTCGAGGTTTCTTTGTCTTTTCGTCTTTTGTTTCGTTTTCTTTCGTTGTCTTTTTCCCTTATGATTTTCAGCTCTTCTTCGGTCGAGGTTTCTTTGTCTTTTCGTCTTTTGTTTCGTTTTCTTTCGTTGTCTTTTTCCCTTTTGATTTTTAGCTCTTCTTCGCTCATCAGATGTACTCTTTTTAAACCGCCGATCGTCGTCAGTTGTTTCATCACTTTCATATGTTTTTCTTGTTGTTGCTGTCGAACATAAGACACCG
Source organism: Hydra viridissima (assembly GCF_058129835.1). Classification (NCBI taxonomy): domain Eukaryota; kingdom Metazoa; phylum Cnidaria; class Hydrozoa; order Anthoathecata; family Hydridae; genus Hydra; species Hydra viridissima. Next base: position 11,691,315 of record NW_028324310.1, read on the forward strand.
CTTCAAAACGAAGCAAGCACAACACGCTCCAACCGCTCCTTTTCATTCCCATCGATACGGCGCTTTTTTCCAACGTTTTTTTTTGTTGATTTTTCATCGAAATGTCGTACGATAACACGTTTACATAATACACGGGACTTTGGTAGTCTTGCAAACGAATTTGATAATATTCGTCGTCCACGTCGAATTCCACACCCAAACAATAAGCCATCGTAAGGTTGTATTCGACGTAATACGTTTTGTTAAAACACGACAAACGGTTCGGTTCCAAAAAAGTCTTTTCGTAAAGTCTTTTGATCGTCTCGTTTATTTTTTTTTCGATCGAATCGATCGTTTCGGAAGCTTCGTCGATAACAGCTTCGTTGACTATTTCGTTGTCTACGAAAACGCGTTTAGATTCGTACACCAATCTGTTTAACACGTCCTCGTTTTTAAACTCTTTTCTTTTGAATTTCATTGTTTTTTTTTATTTTTTCTCTGAAAAAATAAAAAAAAAAAAAATATACAATATTTATTTAAAAAAAAAAATCAACAGTTTTTATAAAAATCCATCACTTTGCGATTTTGTTGCGGATAACCGATTACGTTTCCTAAATACAATCCTTTTACATCTCTAACGCGCGACAAAGCTGTATACAATTGTCCCGGCGCAAACTGAAACGAGGAAAACACCACCAATTTGTCAAACGTGCAACCTTGAGCTTTGTGAACGGTCATCGCATAAGCTAAAATAAGCGGATAGTTTGTTCGACTAGAAACCACCGTTTCGCCTTCGTAATGTCTTTCTTCGATTTTTTCGATCGCGCTCGTTTGATTTTCGTTGTTGAATCTAACGTACACGCAACGTTCGTCTATTTTAGTTATCGTTCCCAACGAACCGTTGTGCAGCCGTTCGTTCAAATTTTTAACCAACATCACCATCGCTCCCACTTTTACTTCCAATTTTTGAGGCAGCTGAAACGAATAACCTCGAGCGTTGTAATCGCTGCTCGTAAACACGTGAGTTTTTTCGTTTTTGATCAGACTCAACATGTATCGATTGTGAACGTTGCATTCGGCGTTTTTAAAATAGAGTCGAGGCACGTTCAAAGGCAATTCCTCTTCGTAACGAGAATTGAAAAAACGCAGCGTTTTGCTCGACACCGTTCCGAGGCGAATTTCGCTAAGCGCTTTTGCAAACGTTTCGTCTTTTTGTCGTCTCGACGTTTTCAATTCCACTTTTACAAAATTCGCTTCTTTCCAAGTTTCGCTTTCAAAACAATAATTTCCGCTTACCGGCGATATTTGAAAAAAATCACCGCTCACGATCAGTTGCACTCCTCCAAACGGTTTATCGTTTCCTCTCGCCGCTTTCACCGAACCGTTTAAACGATCGAAATAGCTTCCGTCTAGCATGCTTATTTCGTCGACGAACAGCACTTCCAATTTTTTCCACGTTTCTTTTGCGATTTCGTTCATTTGTTTTTTAAAACCCCCGTTTCCGTCACCGATTCCTATCCCGCCTAACGAATGCAACGTGATTCCTTCTTCGAACAAGCTAGCGGCTATTCCGGTGCTAGCCGTCATACGACATTCCGTTCCGATCGATTTTAAATAACGATAGCATTTTCGAATCATGTAACTTTTACCGCAACCGCCGCTTCCTGTTAAAAAAACGTTTTTTTTAGCATCTACGTTTTTCATAAATATACTTTCTTCTTCTTCTTCTTCTTCTCGATGCCGTTGTTGCATTTTATTCCTCGTTTTTTTTTATTTTTTATTTTTAAAAAAAAACAAATCGATCTAAAATGAATAAAAAATCGATCTTTTTTATACGTTTTCGTTGTTGGTTCAGCTGTTCCGTGATGTCATATCGATATTGATTTAAAACTTTAAACTTTAAACAATGTTTTTATTGTAAACGTTTATATCGTTCCTTTGTTAATACGTGACGTATCTCTGACGTAACTGTTAAAGTGTACAAATTGTCATCTCGTTACGTTAATATTGGTTTAAACTTTGACCTATAAACATTGTTTTTATTGTAAATGCGACCGTTTATTTATTCACCTGTTTAAACCAATTTACCGTATAAATACGACGTTTTTTCGATAAAAAAAATCATTCGAAACCAAAGCGAACAAGAAGCAACAACTCTCATCAAGAAGAAGAAGAAAACAAAAAAAAAATGAAATTTGGTTATCCAAACTTATCAGAAGCTACTTGCTACATGATTACAAACGTAGAAAAGGTAGTCAACGATTCTAACAACGGAGGAGTAGGTTATGTTCAAGCTTATGTTGTTCCTATTTTTCAACTGGACACTCTCACTTTGAACAAAGTCAATACAACTCTCGATCCGGCTTTTTACCAAAAACCCATCAGAGTGAATTTACCTTTGAAAGCGGATCGTCGTTGGACAACCATCAAAAACGGTATGCCTTCGTATTCTTTGTTAGAATATAAAAAATGCGTCGAAAACCACTTGCTTTTTTACAGAGCTGAAAAAAAGTTTTATATTGACGATCCTTCTGTCAAACGAACCATGATTATGAACAACGGCAAAGAACGTACCTATGAAATTCGCGATGAAATGGATATCTTTTTCGTTCAACTCGTTGACCCTTCCAATCCAGAAATCATGATGAAAATCATCAACGAATGCATCATTCATCAAAACGCTGTTTGGAATCGCGAACATAACGACAATCCTTGGAAGGCTAAGAAAGTAATGAAGGACGACTTTAACGTTCAAGAAATTCAAGCTATCGAATTTTGCATCGATAACACCGAAAGATTGAGAAAATTTTTCACTCCTTTTTATCCCGAGGCGGAACAAATTAACGCTGTCGATATCACATTGTAATTTTTTTGTTTGTTTTTAATATACATGAAATATATATGAAATGTGTTTTTTTTTCAGATTGTAAAAAAAAAATTAATAAAAAAAAATGACATTTTCTACTCGTTTGGAAGTATACGACGAATGTGTTTTTCATTCGCCCGACGATGAACAAAACAACGATCAAAGATATAACCAAAAGGTGTTTTGGATTGACATTGAGTGGAATGATGAAGAATGGAGAGAAGAGTTGTATCGGTACGACTTGTCTCCACCACCACAGGATGATCCTTCGATTATTCGCAAAATTAAAGTTTGTTATCTTCACAATTCTAAAGAACTCGTTATTTTAGATCGCGAACTTAACAAATTTGATTACAAGTATCAAGGTCTTACTTTGGTTAACGCTTTGATGGCGTCTTTTAGCAAACAAATAGACTTGAAAGAACAAACGTTTGTAGAAGAACTCGAAAAACTCAAAAACGATTATGAAAGAATCGAAACGAGACTAAAGAGCATGCGCGATGAAATGTTTGACATGTTTTACTTTGGCAGCAACAGAATGATACCTACTATGATTGAGTACGGCTTGATACCGAGTGCAGCTACGACATTGAAAAATCCACCTTTTCGAGATTTTGATTATAAAAACGATCCTCACACTGTAACTCGTATCGCTTTTGAAGACGAATGCATAAACAAAGATGGAAACGTATCTTGTACAGTGTCGTATTTTTGGATCGATATCGAATTGAACGATAACGAATTGATTTGGAAAACGAAATTGTTCAATCGCATCGATGATTTTTTGGCCTTGAAATCGACAACGCCGTCTTTGGAGTCTTTGAACGCGGTCTCTTTTGTTCGCAAAATAAAAGTTTGCTATTTTAACGATAGCGAACCGCTTAATCTACACTATACGCTAGATCGTGCGGTGGAAGAATCTGATTATGAAAATCCCAAAAAGATGTTTGTTAAAGCGGTGGTAAGCTCGTTTAACCGACAAATCGAATTGCACAACGAAATATACGAAAAGGCGCAAGAAAAGCTCATCTCGCAAATGAAACTAATCGAAAACCAAATTCAAGAAATGTACGAAGATATGTTTTGCGAAAGCGAAATGATACAGTCGCGCGATTTTGAATACGACACGTGTTCGCAATGCAATACAGAAGAATACGGAGATTGGGACGAAATATTGGACGTTTTTATTTGCAACTTGTGTAAAATATCTAACTTGTATATCTTGCGTAAAAAATATAATATATAATTAATATTTTGTTTTATTTTAGATGAATAATAATAAAAGAAAAATAACAAATGCTGAAACGGATAACGAAGAAAAAAGACAGGTAAAGAAAATACCCCCTCCTTTGGTTTTACAACAACAACAACAACAACAAGTCGCTGTAGATCCTTACGCTTTGAAAGAAAAGGGTTTAAACTCTAATCAAAGATTGTCTTTTTATAACAACCAAATAAAAAAATTCTAATAAAAAAATCGCTCTGTTTTTTTCCAGATGATTGACTGTTTGTGCAAACGATGTGAAAAAAAACAATTTGAAAAAAAATCGCTAGAATGGAAAACGGATCGTTTCATGCATTACATTCGAAAAAAAAAAGAAGATATTCGTCGACTCAGAAAGATCGATCCGATTTCTTGCGATTGCACGTGTTGTCAAGTCGAAAAACAATGGAAAAAAGAAAAAAAAGAAACGCTTTTACAACTCGCAAACGATAAATTAAACGATTGGTTAAAAAATCACGAATGTTTTGCAGATTTTTACATTAAAAAGAAAACGTTCCTCGACGAATTGTTTGCTAAATACGACGTTTATGTTGTAGATAAAACGTCTTTATCTTATTGTAAAAATCACGCTCGTGCGATAATTCGAAACGAAGAAGGAAAATCGATGATTATTGACGACAATCCTTGTTTGTGTAAATTTTTATCTTGATTTTATATTGTTTTTTTAGCATCATAATAATAATGGTACGCATTCTTCATTTATCAAAAAGCGAGTTGCGAAAACCGAGATTGACCAACGTGAGAAAAATACCAAAGATGGAAGAATATCTCGTTTTATCTCCTCATCATACAGCTTTATACGGAATCAAACCTTATCCTTATCCGAGAAATGTTCACGTGAAAGATTACCCCCTCCTTAGATCGATCAGAGGAGATATTTACATTATTCAAAATGACGATGAAGGAAACACTGTCGATATCGATAACGATATTATAAAACGTTTGCCCGAAATAATGAAGAACGACGAAAAGAAACGAAAAGAAATGTGCGAGTCTTTGTTGAAAGAGGGTGTAAAATTAATTATATAAAAATATTGTTGTTTTTTGTTTTTTTAGTTATTAAAAAAAAATGAAATATCGAGAATTTGTTAATTTTGTTTCGTTACGCATTGGAATTGATTGGAAAAAAATGGGAAGAGAATTGAACATTCGTCAATACAATTTGGATACGATCGATTACGATTACGATCGAGAAAAATCATACGAAAAATCATACGAAACTATACGAAGATGGATGCGAATGAAAGGTTATTCCATGGAAGATGAAATATCAAAACATGAACGCGTTTATTGGAATCACATATTTACCTCAATAGATCGAAAAGATTTAATGTTTATTTAATTTATCTATCGTTTTTTTGTAATTTTTTTTAGATTAAAATATAATTACAATGGAACAAAAAACGTTGAGCAAGGAAATAAACGACGCCTTTGAAAAAGTTATGTTGTTTGGTCAACTAAAAATCGAAATCGATAAAAACGAAGAACATAAATCGTTGTGCTGTTGCAAATGTTGTTGCAACGAATTTTGGAAAATATATTGGAAAGAATATTTTGAAAAAATTATTTTTAACGTTGTTATGAAAAAATAAAATTTATTTAACAAATATTTATATATTTCTTTAGTACATACATAACAATGCAAAATGCAAAAGCTGAAAAAATTCTTTATCTATTGACAGACGTCGAATGCAAAATTAGAGTTGTAATGGACGAGAATAAAGATGAAGATTATAAAACGTCTGTCGAACGAAATTCAAAAGTTGCACTCGATACGTTTTACAAATTAAGCAGAAAGATTCGTCACTATATCGAATCGCCAAAAAATGATGTCGATTTAAAGGAATCATTACAGAAAAGCAACAAAATAGCCATGATCTATTTAAAAAAATGGAAGAAATTGAAAAAAAGGTTACACGAACATTACGCACACAAAAAAACAAGTTTTTCAATTTGCTTTGTTTGCGAAATATATATGGAAAAAAACTCTATTTACACAACAAAATGCTACACTTGTCGTATTTCTTTATGCTGTAGTTGCATACGTAAACATCAACGACTTCACCAAAACGAAAATGACGACGATCCGATCGATTTATCGTTATTCAATTCGCATTTATTAAACTCGTCTCATTGTTAAGACAGCAACGTTGATAAAACGCTGTTTTTTTTGTTGTATACGGTGTTGGTTTTATACGACTGTTGTTAATGGTGAAATTAGGTGAAACCGTAGCAATCCAATCGATAGCTAATTGAAGCTGTTGCGCTTTTTCTTTTCCAAAATATAACGCAAAAAATACAATAATAATTAACAAAATCAAACTTGTTATTTTATTTTGTTTTATTATATCCATTATTTGCTTAATGCAACTTTTTTTCTCGTTATTATTCTCCATTTTATTATTAATTCCTTTTTTTTTGAGCTTATACCGATATATATATTTGTTTTTATTCGTATTTAAACGGTTTTAAATATTGTATTTAGATGAACTGTAAAAAAAAATGCAACCACTGCTATGCTCGATTTAATCCTTACTCTACCAACGAATGGGAAGACATATGGAAATGCAAGCATCATTATTTGTTTCTCCTTTCGCTCGACAAAGAAAATTTAATACCGCTCAAGGAAATAACTAAACTTTTAGACGATACAAACAACGATCGAAACACAAACATTGGCGAAAGAGAAATCGAAAGTGCTATCGCTGTTTTTCTTCAAACAGCTGTAAACATTACCGATTTTGTCGATCGATTGAGATGTTGTGCCTATCTATGGGGCGTATCGGAACAAATTGAAAATAAATTTAATTCTATCGCAAATTCGACAGCATTTAAACGATTACAAAAAATACGATTTTAATATACATTGTAAAATATTTATTCTTTTATAAACCAACATTCGTAATGAACAGGTTTTATTCTATTTATTCGTTTTTTCTCTTTCATCTTTTTCCACCATCTTCTTAATCTTTTAAATGGATTTTTAATCGTCATATCTCGTTGTATTGATCGATGAAACGTTTGTTGATGTTGTAGAACTTGGTATCACTACAAATTTTTTTTTACTAGGTGATAATTTGTCTAACGCTTTCTTCACCAAATATCTACTAGCACTTTCAGTAAACGCCAATGGAAGAGGTGATAATATTTCAATAGCTTTGTTGGCTAATTCACCTCCTCCTCTCTGTCTTTTTCTTTTTGTCGCTTTTTTTTTCGTTGTTTTATTCTTTAATCCGTTACCACGATAAGGATAAGGAGGCATGTATCTTCTTCCGCTCATTTTTTTTTCAAAAAAAATTTATTCCATTAAGTAATATATATTAAAACTTTATTTATTATTTAGCATCATTATTTTTATCTATTTTAACGGTGTTTTTTTCTTCAATTAAATTGCTCAACTTATATTACTTAACACCTTCTTTTTATTTATAGATTAGAAAATAAAAAAAAATGGTTCTTGTTATCCATTTTTCAAAAGATCGAACGATCTGTCAACCCACGTTTCTCGAAATTGATCAACTTCCAAATGATTTGATTCATTTTTGGTTAACGACTGAACACGTTATTTCGTTTTCGTCTGGTGGTAAACTTAAAACCAAATGTAGCGACTATGGATGTAACACGCTTTATTTCACTTTGTCAAAAGACCAAGATGTGTATATTACAAAATACGATCAAAATAAAACGATCATCGATATCGAACAGAACTTTCATATGCAATACTTAGCAAATGAAAAAGAATATTATGTTTTCCACACAGACGAATTTTATTTTACCATTGAATGATATTTTTTTACGAATAATATGAATAATATTTATACGAATAATATTTACTCTATATTGCGATATAACTCCAACTCTTCCAGCAATAACGCATTTATATTATGTTATATATTTTGTTATAGATTAACAATAAAATGGTTCATGTTCTCTATTTTTCAAAATATCGAACAAACTGTAAACCGACGATTCTCGATATTACTCGAATTCCAAATGAATATGAATTAGATCGGCGTTGGTTAACAAATAATTACGCTATTTCGTTTTCACCCACCGCTTTAGTTGAAAACTATTACAGACACGATGGCGAACGAACTGTGTTTGTCCTTTGTTCAAAAAACGAACACGTTTATATTACAAAACATAACAATCTTCATCACCTTATCGATGTTGATGATGAATATTTAGATGAAAGTTTTGAATACAACGAATACGGAGCAGATGAGTATGCATTTATCTCTATGGACATATGTGTAACAATTGAATAATACTTTATATTTTAGATTAGAAATAATGAACGAAGAACAAAAAAATTTATAATTCTAGGAATTTCCCAGGGAATTTCCCTAAAAATATATTCTGTTAAGTTTAATAATTACACCCGTCTTATTTTCTATTTTACCTCCGGTTTTTCTTTTGTTTACTTTTCTCTGCATTTTGATTGGTTAATTTTTCTTTTGTTTACTTTTCTCTGCATTCTGATTGGTCAATTTTTTCTTTTGTTTACTTTTCTCTGCATTCTGATTGGTCGGTTTTGGACCCCCCGCAACGTTTTGTTTACTTAAGGGTCGTCGTTTGTTTACTTAAGGGTCGTTTTCTCTATATATACCGGTGCAAACGTTAATCTCTCATTTGGGCGAAAGCCCCAGAGGAGATCAGACGACGAAGTTATGCTCAAATTTTTTCCAAAATGGCGTCGAAGGAAGGTGACTTTGTTGTACATTTTATTTTTTCTTTATTTGTAAAAATGCGCGGTTTAGCGTCTTTGAGGACTGGGAACTAGTTATATTTTTAAAACGGTGTTTTTTTCATTATTTTACACGGTGTTTTTTCATTATTTTACACGGTATTTATTACGTTTTTAAACGGTGTTTTTTATTATATATTTTATACATATATTTGTTAAACGCATATTTTATTCATTTTTTTCATTTTTTCTATAATGGAAGCTGTTTCGGATGTATTTTTATTTTTCAGCTATTCTTTATTCGCACATTTGTATATAGAGTATGACAAATGTGGATCAATCCGTCCGTCCGCACTTTCCTGATTGGTTGAAATTCATCACGTGATCATGACGTCATTTGTTCCAATCACATCATCGATGACGTCATCATGTCGTCACATTCATGGACGTCACAATCATGTTGGGGAGTCGTGCAAGCACGACGACACAACGTGATTGTGACGTCCATGAATGTGACGACATGATGACGTCATCGATGATGTGATTGGAACAAATGACGTCATGATCACGTGATGAATTTCAACCAATCAGGAAAGTGCGGACGGACGGATGCATCCACATTTTCATACTCTATATACACATCATCAGATGGATATCTAATAAATGTTTCAGGGTAAAAGCTTTTAAAGACAAGTGAAAAAAAAGGGAACTGGCTATTGGGCTGAGATAATCATATACTAAAAGCGACTAGGATTAAACTCATTGGTTTGGGTTCTAAAGGACTTTTAAAGAAGCCCTTTATGTACAATTTAAATTTAGAACTAGTTCTATATTTTTACTCTTATAGCTAAAAACTATAAGTTTTTTATAACTAATTAAAATTAAGTGAAGCACCAACAAATCTAGTAAAACATAAAAAAACGGAAAAAAAAAAAGAAAATTAAATGTTAAATTGATTGAACTATCGAAAAAAAGACCCTAGTAAATACACGTTTTGAAAGCAAGCCTCAGATTTGAAGTATCGCTTGAGATTTCATCTTCAATTTTTGTATTCGAGTCTTTAAGTTAACAATCAATAAATGTGTACACTCTTAGAATTTCGACAAATTAATTTTTTTATTTGTTTGTTGGTTATTTACTAGTTTGAAAAATAAAATGAAAGCTAAAATCGGAAGTCTAATCCATAATATTTAATTTAAAACAAAATAATCTTTGAGTGTTTTTATAATGGAATGTTTGAATTTTATGATTTTTCAGCCCTTTTAGTTTAAAGTTGAAACTTTTCTGTGGTTTTCATCCTATCTAGTGACGTTGTAGAGCTACTTTTCTACGAGTCCTCTTAGTATTATACAGGGAAAGAATGCAATAATCTTAGTTAAAAAATAATTACAATATTTTGAAATCTAAATCATTTTAGCAACAACTTCAAGCTAATCAAAGTATAAATATATTAAGATTCAATCCAACATAATAAGTTAACTTCACTAAATTTAAAATAAAACTTTGAAAATTACCATAATGATGTTCTTTAGTCGACAGACGTACAGTTTCATGCCATCATGGGAACTCTCTAGTATAAAACTTTAAGTTAAAATTAAGTTAATAATCTTAAATATTCAATTGGAGTTAAACATCGCACAGTGTGTTTGAAAAAGTGGCTGAAACGTTTTTTCTGATTTGATCTGTGGTTTTTATAAGATTTTTTGATTTTTATTAGTTGTTGCATGCAAATTCATGTTACACTTTAAACTACACTTTCATAGCGTTGTGCATTCAGAAGAGTACAGTGTACACAGTTTTTCCCATGTTTTTAAAACATCAAAAGATTGGGGCTATAAACAAAATCAAAGAGGTTGGTATTAACCATGCTAACTTGCAAAACATCTTAGAAGATGAAATGAATAAAACAATGTTCGTCAAAGATCAAGAATATATCCTTGAAAAGATTCGATTGTTTATTCAGAATTTTCGAGTAATGTCTGCATATCACAATCGTAATTTTGCAAGTCTAACAGAATAAGAAGTAAACTGTTGAGAGGATGACTTAAATCAGGATCCAAATACTGACTTTGACACAATATTAAGACATAATAGACCAGAAAAACTTTGCCAGAGTCTACAATCAGAACAAAATGGAGGATAGTTTTCAGGTAATTTACTAATACTAAGTAAGGAATAATTAAATTTTTTTTTTCATTAAAACTAACTATCTTTCATAAAGTTATTTAAAAATTCGAACTTTAATGGGAAATATCTTCACACTTTGGTATTTCAGCTCGGCAAATATTCACACTTCTGAAGTATAAGCAGCTGCTGTCGGCGCTAAATCAAGTCCTGGAAAAGCAGATTTGGGGCAGAATAAGAAAAGTTTCTATCCAGGGAAAAAAAACCTTTACTAACCTGAGAATGAGCAAATAGAGTCGTACGCACACACGCACACACATAGTGTATTTATCCTGAACCAACTTTTATCACTTGATATCGCATCTGACTATTAAGCCTTATATTATTTATTTTTCATAGAGTTTGATTACCTAAAACAATATAATTACTTGTTTTACAATTAAAGTAATAGATATTGCAATTAACATTTAGGAAAATTAGCCTGTAAAATTTATTAAAAATTAATCTCTATCAATAATCAACATGTAAAAGTTATGTGGAAAAACAAGCAGAGCCTTTGAAGCTAGGAAAAACAAGCAGGGCCTATAAAGGAGAAAAAGCGGTCGTGTCCAAAAAGACCTTTCCTACATCAACATTATACAAAACCAAAATAATTAAATTTAAAACTGCTAACTAGTTTTGATATTTTGTTGAATTGTGTATATACATCATATGAATGATGCATTCAGTTTAATCATCATTTGACTCAGGCATTCAATATTCTCTTATTTTTAAACTCAAAGAATATCTCATTAATAGAAATTTGTATCAAAAGTGGAAATCTGTCGCCGTTTTTCCCGTGGGACTCATGATTTATGCTCTAAGTAAAAAATATCTACGGTGGCGAAAGAAAGTACATAGTTTAACTATAAACAAATGGAGTGGTTGAGATAACCAGCCTTTCAATTTTGGAGGTAGTAAACGATTAGATTATTCAGATTTTACAAGATAGATAAAAATTATGTGGCTGGGCTTATTTTTACTTTAACTATACGCATTATACTCAGTTATACAAAGCTTACCTCAATAATATTAAAACTTACTTATTCTATATTTAGATAGCATTGAAATTTCCCAATAAAAATTGATTTAAAATGGAAAAATTGTATGAAGATTATGAAAAGAGAAAATTGCAAGAGCTAATAAATGACATGTTTAGAATTGGATGCGTTAAGGTTTCTCTATTTTTGTATTAAATTTGGTAAAGTAAATGTGTATCTTGATTTTTATAGATTCTTTTGTTTGAAAATTATTGGCTTAAATAAAAAGGATTAACTTTTTCATAAAGGGTTTTAGGTACTTTTCAATGTACTTACGTGGAAAGGAAGAGTTACTTATCAAAGTGCAAAATGAACAAGTGGTAAGTGATGACACCAAAAAATTTTTTTTACAAATATAATTGTGAAACAATACCATGGATGCAATTAGCTAAAGGAGTGTTAACAATAAACATTTTTATTTTTAGCTTAACCTTTTCTAGTTATTTCATTTGATAAAATAAATTCAATTTAACAGTCTGTTTACAATTGCCCTAAATGTTTTTTAAAATTTTGTAACTATTTAACTATTCTTATATAAGTATTGTTAACAAGCTGTTAAAATAATAGTTAATGGTAATTAAAATAATACAATGCTATAGTATGACAAATAATTATTTGATGGTATGTATATAGCGGTTTCAAAAAAAAAAAAAAAGCACATTGTTTAAAGCTTATAAAATTTATGCTAGAAATAAATGGAATTTTTATGGTAGCTAGTTTTTTGCACCACGTGTTAATTTTTTTTGCTTTCTTTAATTTTTTTTTTTTTTGGTTAGTATATCACAACTTTTAAAAACATTTAACAGAAAATGTGTAGATCATAATGATACAACCATAAAATTTTTACAATTTTTTTTGTAATACTTAAGCAGTTCTTTTTTCCTTTGCAGTAAAGTAATACTCATTCACAAAATTTTCTTTAAAATCTTTGATGCAATATTTGTTCAGTGTTTTAGTAAAAAAGTTACCATTATTGTAAATGTAATCAGTAATCTATTTCAGTTGTAGGCTATTAATAATTATGGCTTATTTAATAAATGTGTAAGTAAAAATATTAAAAGAAATTTAAGTTTTGGATAAATAAACTTTTAAAATATTTATCCAGCCATTGCATCCTGTTGATAAACGTTTTTTTCATGAAACTGTGACTGAAGAAGGTTCTGAAGAAGAAGAAGAAAATGAAAGTTATATTGAAAAACCACTTCCTAGACTTTGGTAAATTTTTTTTTTTTGCAAAAAGTAGAATAAAAAGTATATTTTTGATTAACTTTTGTCAGAACTAAATAATAAACTAATGTTCAGAACCAAGTTTAAAATATCTATAAATTTTGTATTAATGTAAAGGTAACTGTCTATCGTTCAAATAAAGCTCTAAATTTTCAAACATTTTTTTAATCTTTTTTTCTTTTCACTTTGTTTCATATACAGTGATTCGCTGATTATGTCAAGAAGTACACAGCAAAGGTTGGTGAACTCAAAAAAGCTGTTATGAAGTTTCATTCCTAAAGTTTTCTTTTCTTTTTTTTTTTTTTTTCTTTTTTTTCTTCAAAATAATCAAATTAAATAAAAAATTATCAACAATAAGAATTTTCTTTATTGTAGATTTTTACAATTTATAATTAGTAAATTTGTTAAATAGCATCCAAGTCAACCAACAAGTTTATCCTATTAAGACTTTTTTTAAAATGATAGAGATTTTTTTGAAAAGTTTGCAATATTTTCTCTTCCCTGTTTCTTTTGATTACCATTAGTATTTATTTAGAATTGAAAATAATAACCTTTAGTAAAAGGAATGCAAAATTAATTTTTTATGTACTGATCTATACATGCAAGATATTTAGTTTTTTTGTTTTCCTTTTTTGCTTGGGGTGATCATTAAAGTAGGAGAACAAAAAAAGCTAAATATATTGCTCTTATCTACAATGCATGGAGGTTCTAAATCTGTTTTTATTAAAATCTGGAAATATACATACATACATACATACATACATACATACATACATACATACATACATACATACATACATACATACATACATACATACATACATACATACATACATACATACATACATACATACATACATACATACATACACTACCAACAAAAAGTTTGAGGCAGGCTAGGAATTTTTAGAAATAAGTGAATAAACAAACTTTTTGAAGTCTAATTTAAAGTTTAATTAATATATTTACAAAGACTAAATATTGTTATACATTTTTTATCAATAATTTCTAATTTTAACAAGCATTTAAATTAAATTTTTGATTCTTTAAAATAATCACCTTTATTCTGTATTACAGCTGTACAGATCCTTGGCATACGATCAATCAATTTAGACAGTTTTTCAGGTTGTATTGTGTCCCATTTTACTTGCAATATGTGCCAAAGGTCTTTCACAGAAGATGGCTGTTCTTCTTGCACATTCCTATCAAGTTCTTCCCACAACAACTCGATCAGATTAAAATCTGGTGATTGTGGTTACCATTCCATTATTTTAATATTTTCTGGCTTTGAAGATCTGGTAAATAAGTTTTGCAGATTTTGCTGGTATGTTTCAGGTCACTATCGTGCATAAAAACATACTGATCGGAAAATAACCTCTCACCAGAATACAGGATTTGATGTTCTAAAATGTCTTTGTACACCTCTTCTTTCATAATTCCTTCAATTTTGCGTAGGTTTCCAATATTTCTCCCACCAAAACATCCCCAAATGACCACAGATCAACCCCCATGTTTCACAGTGGGTATTAAACATTCTTCCAAATACCTTTCCCCTGCAAATCTTCGCATGAAACACAATGTTTTAAACCAAAAACTTCAAACTTGGATTCATCTATCCAAAGGACATTTTTCCATTCTTCAATTGACCAATGTTGATGATTTTTAGCCCAATTTAGCCTTCTATTTGATAAACAAATCTTTTTTATTTCTCTATCTTGTAATTAATTAGTTTTTTTAGGCCTTCCAGTACGTTTTCTAGTTGCATTCTTACCAGTTTCTTTGTGTCGTTGTAATGTCCTTTGGACACAACATCTTGAAATTTTCTTTTTTTTTTGAAATTTTGACTTATGAATAACCTTCTTCATAATAAACTTGAATTCTTTCTCTTTCAGCAATGTTTAATTCCTTTCGTTTACCCATTTTTTCACTTTTTTTACAATTTTTAGACAATTTTTGCCAAATTATAAATATCAAAATTCTGTGCTGGTTATTTTTCTTTTTACTACAAAAAAGTATGCCACACACAAGGTTTATTAATTGTCACTCTAGTAAAGGTATTAATAACACTATTTCTTAACAGTGGGCTATTTTCTGAATAACTGATTATTTTGACAAATTAAAACTGGTATGAGTACAACTAGAAAACGCAAGTTAAAATTGGAAATTATTGATCAAAAATGTGTAATAATATTTAGTTTTTGTAAACATGTTAATTAAAGTATAAGTTAGACTTGAAAATGTTTGTTTATTTGCTTATTTCTAAAAATTCCTAGCCTGCCTCAAACTTTTTGTTGGTAGTGTACATACATACATACATACATACATACATACATACATACATACATACATACATACATACATACATACATACATACATACATACATACATACATACATACATACATACATACATACATACATACATGTAACTTCCTGGCTAAGATGTGTGCAAGCAAGAAAATCTATAGAGCTATACTAGATGAATTTGAAAGGAGGCAGAACTTAGGTAAACTTTTCAAAATAGAAGATCATCAGTTTGTTATTTTAAACACACGCGTAAATTTTAGCAACTTTCCAGATTTAACTAACCTCTGATTTAGAGTCTCTATACCCTGTGGAGAAATGCTGTATATTCAGTTTTTTTGTTATACCGCTTTAAACCTTTTTAATGCTCTAGGGGTTCAAGTTAAAATAGTTATTTTCATTAATAATAAAGCCTCTTATTACTTGTAATAGTTTTTATACATGTTCAGATTTTTTAAGTATATTAAAAAATTCAGACTAAAAAGTATTTAGTAAATTTTGAATAGTTAATACCCCATTCACACCAAAAATAAAACTTGTTTTAATCGTGGTTATTTAAACTTGTGAAGCATTTTTCTGTTCACACTGCTTTTTAAAACCATGTTTCAAATAAATGAGTTTAAAAAAATGGTAGCTAAATAAAACACCGTTTTAAAAGCGAGTGTTATTAAAACTTGGTTTTGTTGGTGTGAATGGGGTATAAGTGCTTGTAATTGTTTTATTTTAAACTTTAATTACTTTAAAAATAAATTTCTTTTCTGTTTGTAATAAATTGTTTAATTGATTGATTTACAACAAACTTTCTTTTCCTTAGTTTGAGCGGACTTTCATTTTATGGCCTGGGATTACCTCCAGCTAGTCCTTCAGAGTCAGAAGTTTGTGGTGTATGTTTTTTTTGCTATTGATATAAACTTTTATGTAACTTCTAAGTTGTTTTCAGCCAGAATTTACAAAAAAATTACTATTGCTTGTCTGTTTCCAAAAATGAATACACACTTCTGGGTCATTTCATACAAAATAAAATGTCTTGACATTCCCTATCTCAGATTTTGCTGATTCTGGGAGTGAGATTGATATTTGTAAAGATTAGTGTACCAAAATTTAGTACAGTTCCTGAGATATAGACTCTTGGTTCCAGACTTTTGATTACTTCTTCAAAATTTTGGTTTTATCATTGTCAGTTAATTGTCGAAAATTTGGCTTACATGCTGTAAACCTTAATAATTTGGCTTTCATGCTTTATACCTGAAATTTGGTAAAACCCTGAATTGCTACTGTCACCATATTTTCAAAATAGTGTTTTATTTGAGCTTTAAAGTTAAATTTAAATATTGTATGAAGTTGTACTTAAATGCGTTCGTCTTATATGGAGAAACTTAAATATTCTCTTCTTTTAAATCTGATATCATTTTTTAACTCCTCACACTAAAAACATTAGGCTACCAAGTTTTAGGTTAGCAGTACAATCAGCAAAATTTTCATAATTCCACTTGAAATTTCGTACATAAAAATACGTTAAATATTTGCTTTTTTTGGTATATTGCTGGAATTATTAAGGATTAAAAAGTAAACACATAATTATTAATTTATTTTGTGTAACAGAAATCACAAATATGTCAAAATTTTTCCATCAAAAGTAAATGTTTGTTTATAATACAAAAAGTAAACATAACCTTATACACATATTATATATATATATATATATATATATATATATATATATATATATATATATATATATATATATATATATATATATATATATATATATATATATATATATATATATGTATATGTATATGTATATGTATATATATCTGTGTATGTCTAAAATTTAGAAATGCACAATATTAAATTAAGAAATTATTAGAAAGAAATTTAGTTTTTTTATACTTTTTATAAGATTTTCCAAACAAACCACAAACCTTCAAAATATCACTCCATGTTTGCTGGATAGAAGTTTTAAGTTGTTTTATTATATGATGTAATTGGCAATTCAAAACTCATACTTTTCATGCCATTTGTTTGCTGCATTATGTTGTTAAAAAATACAATTTTTAGTTGTTAATCTTTACTATACTTGATTAAAATATCTTCTGAAAGATCTTTTTAGTTCTTTGCATTATTTTTGTAATAAAACACATTCAAGTTTTTCTGTGGTAACAAAATGTGGCCCATACCATTAATGTCCTCCCCTCAAAAGATACAACTCATAAAAATAATTTCTTTTTTTGTCAAATCATGTCAATATACTTTAAACTATCAGGCCCATTCTAGCTAAATTTTCCATTTCTGCTCCCCATGTTATGTGGTCCTTGGCAAACTTAAATCTTGTATCTATGCTTTTTTTTTTATCAATCATGATTTGTAATCATTTTTTCCACTAAAATCTTCATTTCTTTTTTATAATAATTCCAGTGATACTCAAATGAAAAGGTAATTCCGGTTCAATCCTTACTTTTCTTGCTGTTGGTACTCCAAACAACACTAAATGTAAAATGAAAGAATGTTAGCTTCTGGCTATTTTTTTATTTCTACCCTTATGGTAATTTTTGTTGTAATTTTTACTTAAATTTACAATTATTTACTATATAATAAGACCTTTCTGTTCTGTAAAGTCCATTCCATATAAAAATTAAAATAACTGTATGAAACTATAAAAATTTCACTAAGTTTATGCACACAAGCAAAATTATTAAGAATAAATGGAAAATTCAAAAGTTTTGCAGTGCTAAAAAAAAATTAAAAGGAAGTGTCTGGAACAGGGTGTCTATATTTCAGGAATTGGGTGTTAAAGTTAAGTAGATTCCTCTCCTCTCAAAGCAATAAAGTAGAAGCGCTGGAAACTAACTGGTGAAAAAATTAAATAGAGGCGGAGTTTTGGGTTTAACAAAATTACAGAAATTTATTGTTATTTAAATGATGGTGGGAAATTATTGGTTCCAGAAGTTCACTCTAGCCCAATCTCCAATATCAGTTTTTTAAACTAAGTGAGCAATTTAAAAGATAAACAGTTCTATGCTCTGAAACTTGTATATAAAGTTAGTTAAATATTTACATTTAAAATTATTTTAAAGTGATTATCTATTCAATAATGTTGAAAACGTAATATATTTTTAACATTGAATAAGGTTAACTTCTAGTAGTTGTATTAAGTTTCTTCTTACTTAAATTGTTATCTTTTTAAGGAATCTGATTCAACATTATTTTTGATTGGTGCTTATTCTCGTTACAGGAGTCCATATGTTTGGGTAAGTATATATTAGATTATATATTAGAGTCTGAATTCTTATATATTAAATAGAGTTTCCGCATAAGTAAATGGGTGCTCTTCTAATTTACGCATAATAAAGGCTGATACTAAAGTATACTCTTTTTAAACTATGTTACGTACCAAAAAGTCTTAATTTTTCTATTGTTATTTGAAATTTGTGGTGCACTGGCACAGAAAATTGTTGCCAGATGGGAAAAAGATGGACAGTTTAACTTTCTGCCACAGAAAACTATTGTAGCTCTGTTTTACAAGCATCAAAGCTCTCATCTGGATGTTGAAATGCAGTAACTTGTGCTGTTTTCCAAAAGTATCATGAGAATGTGTTCTGTTCATTATCACATGTGCTCTGACATAATAGTAGCAAACACAGGTAGAGTGAGTGGAGTTGGTACATTTTTGTAGCAATCAATTAGGAGTGATCTTTTGGCTGTTATGCTTTCATTATATGTTTTTACTGACACATTTGCTGAGTGTCTGGGTCCATTCTCCAGATCTAATATTCTTCTACTAAAAAAAACCTAAAGCTGTTTTAACATCAGCAGATTATTATGTGACAATTTGTAGAAAATGTTAATTGTAAAAACATAAGAAAGTCTAAAATTATTCATTTCTCAGAAACTCATACAAAGAAAGCTTGCAAAGAACTTCTGGTCTTGGCTGATTTGCTGTTTTGTCTGAATATCACATGTTTTAAAAAATAAAAATAAAAACCTTTTTTACCTTCAGATTCGTTCAAATCATCATCGTCTTGTTACATTCACTGATATAAGATCTTTTCAAGATTTGGATGATGTTAAAGATAGTCCTCTCAAACTTAAATCTACCTCTAACTGGCGTCATGAAGGTATACACTAAATGACTGTTTTGTTATAGAAAGTAAGTCTTGAACTTTTATGTCATAACATGTAGCTAGTTTGATGCGGAAGTTATATTTCTTTTTAATCATTTTGGAATTTTTTGTTTCATTGATTATTTTTAATGATAGTGTATAAAACAATTTTTTTTTTAATTTCTTTAAAGAGGTTGGTTTTTTTATTTAGATATTCGCCTATGGGATATACTTGCAGAAATCATCCGATTAAATGTACGTTCGACACCCCGAAACCCTTTTGCTGTTGACCATTCTTACTTTGATCTTTTGTCCCCTAAAAATTTCTTACTTGCTACTGGTTCAATGGTACATTTTTTGAATTGTGTTCTTACGTCTGGAGAGCACAGCTATAATGCTAATGGTAGTACATGTTTGTACTGTTTTAACTTTTTTTCTTCAGCTCAGAAATTAGTTTTTTCTTTTCATTTGATAATTTATTGGACCACATTCTTAGCAATTTACATCAGCTTTGGTTCAAAGCATCTTAATGAGCAGAGTTGGTGCATTTTAAACTGTTAATATTTTTTTTAGTTACTGAAGACTTAAATGAAATAATGCGAAGACATTTCTTCATGTTGAACACCATGGTCGCAAAAAAGTAGATCGACTACAGACGAGTGAAATAGATTTATAAGAATAAGTTTTTTTAAACAAAGATCCTTTTTTTTTTTATTACTTAAAATAGTATAAAAGAAATTTGTTAAAAGTTAAATAAAAATTTCTAAATTATTGGCCTGACAAAAACATCTGTGCTCTTTTTCTTTGCTGTAATTTGAATCCTCGTGTAGATTTTCTCTCTTTTTTTTTTTTTTTTCTTTTTTTTTTTTACATTACTTTGCAAGCTCAATGAGAGATTATTTCTTAGTATTTTATCATTCTTTATTTTTAACAAAGTTTATCCTTGTAAATATTATTCCTGTATATAATTATATTTATGTGTAGTATGTCAGATTATTCGTTAAAGTTGTTTTAAATTAAAAAAAAAGAAATCTTTAAGTGATCCTTTCTAATTGTGTTAACGCTAAGCATTCTAAATAGTGACCTTTTTAAGATGATTCTACTTGATCAGTTTAAACTAAAATAAAGAAAACTGACTTGATAAGCATCTCAAGCCTAAATGATCAGCTCACTTGGGTAAGTATTTTAAGTTTTAAAAAAGCCACATTTAAAAAAATTGATTTGTAACCTACGATTAGGTTGCATTGCCATAGAATAAAGTGTCTAATGTACTGATAAAAACATTGATAAAACAGTCCAACAAAGAAAAACCTTTCTTCTGTTGCATGTTTAAACTGAGTTCAAATCTTAAGCTCCGTTTTTTTTCAGCATGATCTAGTTGTTTTTTTTGCAATAATCAGTTTAAGTTTTTTAAAAGTAAGCTTTTTTAATAATTATAAAAAATAGGTAATCAAATTATTGTTTTTCTAGATTAAATTTAATCCTAACTTACTCGGTTATATCTGTGCATATACACTGTCAAATAAGAAACACGACTAATTTTGTAAAACTAGCAAATAAATCGTATTTCAATATTCAATTTGATGACCATGACAAAAAAAAATGTGCTCCACAGACTGTGTGCCATTTTTGTGGAAAAGGTCCTCAAGATAAAAGGAAAAAAAAAGAATTTATCTATTAAAGTCCCCCTGGTTAGGAGAAAACCGCTAAACCATAATACGAGTTGCAATTTTTTTTTTGTTTATAATATTGGTATTGACAAAAAAAAAAAAAAAATGACAAATCTTTTATACTACGCAAATTTTTGCAAAATAAACTAAAAATTAAATGCAAAAAATCTGTAGCTTGCCATAAAGATCTGATGTCAAACTTAAATTCATAATTTTGTAAGAACTAGTGTCAAAATATAGTAATAAATGTAAGCTTGTGTAATATAACATAAAATAAAGCATATTTTTCTTAGGTGCACAATAAAAGTCACTATCTAAATATTTTTAATACTGTTTCAGCTTTAACTATTTACCCATTTTTGTTAAAATACAAAAAAGATGAGCTTAACTTTATCACATCTGCATATGCTAATGTGTTAAAAGTATTTTGGTATTTAAGGTTTCAATAGCTTTATTCAACTGTCCTGAATTTAATTGTGTACTATTTTCGCCTTCAGCATGTTTTTTAGTGTTAAAAACGTACCCAAAATATCGGCGCGATGTCCGCTGTCACAGGAAATTTTGCTGATAGGAAATTTTGCGGCTGCGGCATAATTTCCTAGGAAAATCTGCTGCTCAGCTGCATTATTTCCTAGGAAAAATTGCCGCTCGCAAGAAAATTTGCTGCTGAAAAAAGCTAATTAATTTCAATCTTTCCTAACATTATTTCTTCGAAATTTCAATTTTTTTGCCTAAACGAACAAGCTAAATTGAAGGAGCACACTATAAAGTTCAAATTAAAATTAACTTAAAATTTGTAAAGGATTAATCATAGTTCTTTTCCATCTTTTTAAATCAATTTACTTTTTATGTACGCTACATAATAAAAACCTTTGCCTTAACAAAAGTAACCTTTAAAAGTAATCCTCCTTAACCAATTAAAATAATTATATAAAAAAATCTCTTTAATTGATAATTTTACTTCTATTAACATTAAATATAAAATAGTTGTTTTTGCTAATACTTTTATGAATTTAATTTATGTTAATATTTCTAGCTTTCAATGAACTTTTTCGAAGTATTTTATTCATTACCACACTATATATTAAGCTGAATTGAATAACTATAGCAAAATAAAACTCTAAGACAAGAGTTGGTAATATATTTAAAAAAATGCAGAAATATTTTATAGAAAAAATATTTATGGCATATTTCGTATGTATATTTTGCAATTCCAATCCTGCACTGAATTGTCTTCTTTATATTGGACACATGTAATATGGAACCATTTTAGGCATTTGCTGCAAACAACCATAAAATCATAAGTGCAAAGCATTAAGCAAGTGCAATGGAGTTAAACATTTTTAGTTGAAGGATTGTTACGTGTAATACTCAATTTACTTTGCTTATTGAGTAATGGGAAGGGTTTAAATTGTCCAGCATGAAACATTTTTTCAAGATGTTGTCTCATAAACTTTTGATTGTATGATATAGTTTCGGGTTGTTTACCGAAAGCCAAATGCACAGCATTAGCTATAGCAAATAATCCACAATCCAAACTTCCGGTCTGTTGTTGGACACTTTTAATATTTACAACAATACTTGGTGGAAATTCACAATTATAATTGCCAAAATTCTTGTAACATCTGGCTAACTGATTAATTAGATGTGAATCTAGTTTGTTATACATACTGTCATAAAGTGAAATTGATCCATTTATTGAACAGGAAGTGACCCAATGAGAATTAATAAAATGGATCTGAACAGAAATTTTATCTGTACTTACTGCCTTAAATGCATCAGTCTGTGACAACAAAGTATCCTGCAAACCAATAATATCTGGAAACTGTTTCTTTATTATCAACTGAGCTAAATTTATATATTCGCCAATCAATTCTTTGCCGTCTAGTATAACTTTTTTAATTGTCAGTGTAAAAATAGAAAGTTCCTCAGATATAGGTTTAGACTTTTCTTCAGAATTACTTAGGACTTTTTCAACAATATTATTTAGAACCATATTTTCAGAAATAGGATAATAAATCTTCAAACGAGTCATACTGTATACTTGTTTTAATTTCTTATTGCAATCATTTACATAACATAAACGAAAAGAATTCTTTTTCAAAATTTGACAAATTTTGTATAGGCCAGTCCAATTTGGCTCTGTCTTTGAACCTTTTCTGGAAAGTTTTTTACTGTTTCTTATTAACACTTGAATGCCAACTTTAAACAACTGGTTTTCTGAACAATGTTTGGCATCATATGCTTTTTTTTGGCGTTCCTGAGCTTTCTGAATATTGTGCAGTGCATTTTTTCGCATTTCTATTACATTTTCTAATAGACTTTCTCTATTTTTTAAACTGTCATCAATCGTAGGTTTATTTTCAAAATCATTTTTTATAGATTTTATTTGTAAATCAACAGCAAGCCTAGCTTGTCTTCCATAAACTAGATAAAATGGGGTTTGTTTTGTAGAGTCTTGAACAGAGACACGGTATGAAAACAATACACTCTCAATGTATAGATCCCATGTGTTTTGCTTTTCATCAACATATTTTAAAATTTGACACTGAAGAGTTTGATTGAACCTTTCATCTTGACCGTTGCTCTGAGGGTGGTAGGCACTTGTTACATTGCACTTTGTTCCCATCATTTTATTTAATTCATGGTTTACCTAAACAAAACAATAAAAATTCTTTATCTGAATAGAAATGATATAAGGAAATAGGTCTATTATAAAATGTGCCTGTAAAAAATGCCTGTATAGGGTTTGTATTAAATAATAAACAAGTATATCATAACCAAATAAATAAAAACTAGTTTATAAAAGAAAAAAAAAAACGTTTTTGCAAATTTTGGCATAAAACACTTTAGTTATGCAAAATATTAACAAAGAAAAAAATATTTTTATATATGGATTGCAGATGAGGATGTTTAGCCAATGTTTTTTTAACTTTCATTTCGTTTATCAACTTTAAATGAACAAGTTCTAAAGTTTTAAAAGTCCAACTTAGTCTTTATTCACTCTTTACATCCAATTTTGATATATCAACTTTTCAAAATTTAGATTATAAAAGTTATAGAAAAATTCAAGTTTTAAAAAAAAGTAATAAAAATAAACAAATAAGCAAAAACAATTAAACAAACAAAATCCAACACAGTACCTCATTTACAAACTCTCTTCCTTGGTCACTTATCTGAACTTCACAACAACCATGTCTTGTAAAGCATGTATACAAGAACTCTGCTGCACTTGTAGCTGTTTTATCAGATAAGGAAGCAGCTTCAGGCCACTTGGAGAATAAACAGGTGGCTGTTATGATATATTTATTTCCCCTTTCTGTTAAAGGAAGAGGTCCAATTAAATCAATTCCAACAGTACTCCATACTTCATCTTTAACTTTAATAGGATGTAGTTCAGCTGAGTATTTTTCAAATGCTCTATAAAGTATATTATGAAGGAAATAATATAAATTATGCATATTTAAAGATTTTATACTATTTGAAAATAACACAATTATTTTTAATTTTTGTTATAACTTAGATAATAATACCTGCAGTATTATGAATTAAAATTATCACTGTTATTATTGTTTTAAATAAATAATAAAAAATAAACTTTAGTGTGTAAACCTGTTTGCTCTTTGACACTTATCACAATATTTACAAAAATTCTTAACATCATCGGCGCTAGTGCACTTTCGCACCCCCTTTTTTTATTGCAGATTATGATAGAGAATTTTATGCTGATTTAGAAAAATATAAAAACATGGACCTGAAAATCAACGGAAAGTGCTCTAATTCGAAGTCAAAGTTGTAAAAAATCCCACTAGAAACCCTAATATTCGCCATTTTGAGAATAATAAGTTAATGATCTTTTAGCTTACAAAAGCAATACGTTAATAGCATGGTTTTTACGTTAAAAAAGTCGTTAAAGTATGTTTTTCCGAAGTGTCTTCGTAGAGCACAATGCGCTCTACATAGCCATAAGCTACTCAGAGCGCAATATTGTACACGCATGCGCAATTATTTTATTATAACAGTACGATTTATATTTCACAATAAAGCTGGTTGGATAGGCGGTTAGGGTCAAGGTAAGGGTTAGGGATAGGAATAGGGATAGGGATAGGGATAGGGCAATACAATAATAATTATTCATCAATTTGTCTACATTTTCACATTCTACGTTAAACCTTTATTTGAAATCTTCCATTAATTTTATTTCGATATAATACTTTAAAATAATAATGCAAAGGCTGATGGAAACCAGGTTTGTTTTTTGCGCAATGTAACGGTAATTAATTTTCGTTAAAATTGAAAGCGTTTTGAAAAAAATGCGAATGTTTGGGTTTTTATAGGGATTTTTTTTCTAACGTTTTATCTCGGCCAAAGTGTCCACCACCAAGAATTGCCGAATGACAGCCTTCGAGAATCATAGTTTTTTTGACTTGTTAGAACTATTAGCAGATCCATGTTTCTTTTTTTATCGTAGTAAAAAAGTAAGCCATCCTTTACCAAAAATCTTTTGGACTTTCTTCTTAACCCATCTTTTCTAATCTTATCCATGCCATGAGGGTATAATCCTCTGACAATTAAATCAACAAGATTGTTGTATTCTTCGTCGCTCATATTTTAAATATGGACTCATGATTAATTTCTGTTTGTCACGCATTCAGTAGCAAATTTTCCTGCGAGCGGCAATTTTTCCCAGGAAATAATGCAGCTGAGCAGCAGATTTTCATAGGAAATTATGCCGCAGCCGCAAAATTTCCTAACAGCAAAATTTCCTGTGACACCGCATTTAATCGGCTATAGATGTAATTTTGATGTGATTTTGACGGGCGGCTGCTCATCGACAAGACGTAAATAAAAACGTCAAAATAACATTGGCAATTTACCTTATTATGATGAATGAGCTGATGAATAGCCGATCAGGAACTGCCCGGAAAAAATATATTTAAGTTATATATGACGTGTATAAAATATATTCTATAGTGAGATAAACCTATAAAGGTATATTTGATAAAGGCTCAATCAAATAAGAAAATAACAACAATATTATCAGTTATTACAATATTTAATTATAACTATATAATACATTTAATATAGGTTGTTTATTGTATAAAGAATTGTATGTTTATAGGATTATTGTTTACTTATATTTTTGTCATTTATATATTAATTTTAAAAACTGTAGACATGACAAAAAAAGTTTATAATGTAAACTTTAAGTAAAAATAAATAAAATTTAAATAAAAAAGCTATATTATATTACTTAAGCGATCGCTAACTTTAAAAAGAATTCTGTGATATTAATTCCTTCGTTAAGGTGGTAGACTGCTAAAAAACATTGAAAAAAGTAGTTTTTCAAAAGTTGATTAGTTAAAAACTTTAACTATTGCTGTTTTTAAAAGCATACATATTATTTTACAAAAAAACATAAAAAGGCCTAAAAAAACAGTTTAAACTTAGTAGGGTGATTTTGCTTCCCCTAGCAACCCTCATAGCAACGTCAAAATAAGGCAATTTTAACTAAATTTTACAAAATCTAAGCACTCAAACCAATAGCTACTTCTTTGTCTTTTGTTTTTCTATGTTTAAATGACATGGTGTGAAAGAACAACGTTGTTGAATTGGTTTATTACTATATATTAACTCGATAAAAGTGCATACTATCAACATGGGTTCTGCAGAAAGAAGAAATAAGTCTAAAAGCAAAAAACGTAAATGTTATAGATTACTTGCGAATAAAATTCACTTGACTTCTGAATATACTACTTCAAGTTCAAATAATACATCAAATAATACATCTCTAACAAATACTTCTTCAAGCAAATCAGCATCTGCTGAAAAGTTAAATTTACCTACTTCTGATACTCCAAGTATTAGTCAAGATAGTAATCCTGAATGTTGCATTATATTTAATTCTGATGTCTTGAGTTCAATTTTAAATCTTGTTGGTTCTTGTCCAAAATGCCAATCTTTAATAAAATTGAATAATGATTTATCAAGAAAGAAAGGGTTTTCACATCAATTTGTTTTGTCTTGCACTGCAAAAAAAAGGAAGGATGACAGATAAAGTCATTAATACATTGCAAAACTATTATGGAATGAGTATACGACAAAACAAAGGGAATTTGTATGGCATGAAAAAATCCATAGCAGGACTAATTCATCACTGTTCTGAAAGCAGCAGCGATGAAGAACGCCATAAGTATTGTCCTCGTACTAGCGATTCGTGGTGTAAATATCAAAGGGACAAGATTAATCAAACTTTGACTTACAAAAACAGTATAAACATTCCAGAAGCTGTTTGTGAAATTATAAAACCTATTTTTTCACACAAAGATCTTGGTGCAAACAAGTTATTAAAAAGATGTCTTGATGGAGAAACACAGAATGCAAATGAATCGCTCAATAATGTAATTTGGACAAAATGCCCAAAAAATGTGTACGTGGGTAGGTCAACACTTGAAATTAGTGTTGCATCTGCTGTCATACAGTTTAATGATGGTAAAACTGGTATGATAGATGTTCTTCACAGTTTAGGAATTTTACCAGGACATTTTACTAAAAACGGTTTTCAAAATAGTGATGTGCTACGTGAAAAGCTTATGGACATAAAATCATCTGAAAAGTTTAAAAAACAAAGAAAAAAGCTTAGAGCAACAAGGAAGGGGTTTGATGATAAGCACAATGATGAAGAAGGAACATTATATGAAATGGGGGGGTTTTAACCTGTTTTCAAGTGTTAATATATTTGTATTTTCAAAATATAAAGTTTTATTTGCATTTTTCTCTGTTGTAAAGTTTTTCATATTCTGGATAAGATTGCGGGAGCTGTATTTGTCCAATTGATTTGAAATTTTGTACAGGTGTTCATTTTTATGAGCTTTATGTCCTGAGATAAAGAAATTTTGGATAAAAATTAAAATTAAATTTTTTGGGCTGTTTTGGGGTCAGGAATTTGGCCTAAATTTAGACGCATAGAAAAAGCTTATGGTGCATCGAAATTGAAAAAGATTCAAATTTTTTGTTTATCTCAGGACATTTATCTACTTAAAAGGTACACAACTGTAAAATTTTGAGACTTGATATATTTTACTTTTTGAGATATCTTTTCCAAGAACTTTGCACTTTTTAGGCCTAAAAACACTTAAATTTGCCCAAAAATTAGAAAGAGGAAAAAAAAAAAAAATTTTTTTTTTAATCCTATTTATCGTGTTTAAAATGAGAAAATCAATTGGAATAATGTCAGATTTTAAAATTTTTTTTTTAGCAGTCTACCACCTTAAAAGAACTAAATAAAAAATTTTGTAAAAGCACACACACTTATATTAATGTTATCAAATTGTGCTATTTTTGGATATTTCTTATGTTGTAGGTTTTGCACGCATTGTATCCCTAGAAGAATAAACAAAAATAACACCTCAAACATAAAAAATGGGAATTTTATTGTAACTTTTAAAATGACCGGTTGATGAATCATCATGGGTACGTCTTTTCCGGTCACTTTTCTTTATTTTTCGCTTTATCATTTATATAAATGACAGGTTGTATAAGTCTCCGTGAGTACGTCTTTTCATAGTTGATGTTTTTACTTCATTCTTTTTGCTTTATTATTTATTTATATGAAAGGTTGACGAGTCATCTTGTGTACGTCTTTTCAATCGTTATTTTTAATTTAGTTCTCGCTCCTCACAATATAGATTTTGAAAAATATTCCAGATTCATAAGGGTAAAACTTACTTGGAGAGCTGAAAGTACTTGATGCACATTGGCATTTCAGCTGCTATTAAAAATCAATTACATGACATTTCGTATGAATCTATTGGGGAAGATCTGTCTAAAAATGACACGTGGAGAGTTAGACTCTCTAAAAATATTACTTCTGGTAAAATATTCCTTATATCATCGATGTTCTATATCATCTTTAATACTGAGCCATTAATGCAATAGGTACGCACACTCACAAACATGATAAACACATTTTCAAAATAGTGTATCTTCCTTGACATAAACAACATCGGACCAGTAATTTGAAAGTTTTGTTGAAGAATTTTTGGCAAGGCTTTGCATGTCCGCTTTACATTCAAAGTAATGAAACATCTGCAGCTCAAATGGATTTGACCAAATAATAAAAGAAGCATGATCATATGAAGAGCTCATGAAAATATGAAAGATCATATGAAAATAACTTCTGATGGATAATATACGTATATCAGGAACTAAATTTTCATCTCCGAACAGAAAAACAATTTGCAATATGTTTTTTTGATTGTAACAAATGATAGTATGTAGAAGTTAGAAGAATATGATTATCATCAACTAAATATTCTATTACATCGAGCACTTATTGTTTGCGAGATATCTGAAGCATAAAAGAAATATTCTGAGCAAAAAGAGATTTCTGAGCAACTTTCACAATTTTTAAAATGGGGCCTGGTTGTAACTTTGGCAAAAAATGTTTATAAATAAAAAAAAAGAAGAAAAATGCTCTAAATAGTTATCTTAAAATTTAGTGTTAAAGAGAGATGAAAAACAAATCAAAATCGAACTACAACTCAAAGTAACTGTCAGTATAGCAATACATAAAGGTACTAGATGTACAATACAGCACATAAAATGGCTTGTCAACGGTCAACAACTTGCTAGATTTGCCAAATTTACATTCTGATCTCCCAAATTCAATCTGATCAAAGTGACTGCCAGAAATTGTAAGAAAAGAGTACTCAAGAGCTTACTGTATACTAATTGTAATCCAATATTTACACAGCATATCGGTTCAGGATATTGAAAAAATAAAAACTATGAACATAGAAATTATGAATGATTACTCTTTAAACGATAGATTACCGCACGCAAACCTGCACTTATGAAGCTTAGTCAAGACGGTCCATCTAAACTTGCAAAATTAAAGTTCGAAAGATGCCTACTATGTGTGAGTTGTACTAATTCTGGAAAAACAGAGGTGATCTTGAAGCTCTTTGAAAACTGTCTCGAAGCACAAGTATTCCTTGCCTACCTAACGTTAGAGTTGAAGATAGCATACTAAAATGCAATAATTGTTTATGAAAAGCGATTCTACATTTTTCCACTTGCTTGGATAAAGCAAGGTGGAGTATATCGTGAGGATTTTACGCTTATCAATAGAATTGCTGAATAGAGTCGTGAAAAGAAAGGAAGTACTCTTGCAAAGCTCAGAATTTCTGTTCTTTGTTGCAGTCAAACCCTATAGATGACAATCCAACGATTCACAGCCATACTATGACTTGTTCGAGACTAGATTGATATGGTTGTCATCCTCCCAAAAACTAGGATTCCTTTGAGCTTTTTATCGAGGAGAGTGGTGATTTACGAGACATGATTACCATTAAAAAAATTAAGAAGCACCTCAATTAGAAACCATACACAGCATCAATTATCAATTCTAAACCATACGCAGCATCAAATAATATATCCTACAACTTTAGTTCTTAGTAAATTTGAGGCTCTGCTTGATCATGTATATATTGAGAAAAATGCTCAATAAATTTACTTTGGAAGATTTAATAGATGAGTTTGAAGCTTTTTTAGCAGGAATAGCGGTTGATATAGAACAGCGGTCGAGGAGTCACCAGGCATCAAACTCTATAAGGAGCGTCTCGCTGCGACATTTCAGGGTAAATGCTAAAAGTCTTCTCGGATGTGCTTTAGCGTACGACGAATTATTGCGTTCGACTCCTGACGAAGTCAATATAATGTACGCCGATTATACGCGCGAATATGGCGAAGTATGAGGAAAAGAACTTCGCAGATAGCAACTCGAACATATACAGGTCTAGTTAAAAAAGTATTACAGTGGGAAATTACATTGGGTTTCAGGATGATCTAGACAATAATCCAGTGTTGCAACATGCACTATCTATAAATGCTAGAGAGGCGAAGTATCACAAGTTCGGATTAGCTCTTGACAATTAAACATTCAATAAATCTTTAGGACTCAACAGCCGCGCCTACACAGCGAGTTTTAAGGATGCACTGGCTACTAAATCAGGAAAGGTGTTGGCTGCTGCTAGAAAAGTTTGATAGGAGGCCATCATTCGTGAACTGGACCATCAAAAAGAAATTAATACTTGTCTGGGCTCTGTAAAATCCTGTCTAGTACTGCTGGAACAGCAAATCAATCAAAACAGTTCAATTGAGGTAACTACTATAAAAAGCGGGTTCAAGCTCATTGGCATTTTTGCGCAGGATTTTTTGCGCATTTCCATTTTTGTGTATTTTCATAATGAGATGACATTATGAAAAAAGGTTGTGAATGACTTAATTTATTCTTTGTAGTAGTTCAAGTATGGAAAAAGATGTTTATATTTTTCTCTTCGCGTTTCTCTAATTCTTTGTGCATGTTGTTTTTGTCGTTGTTCTTCAAATCCATGTCGTAGTAAGAGTTTAGTATTGGGATGAATGGGTAAGGTATTTAATTTTTTAATTTTATTAAGATAATTTTCATCAATTCTTTTTTTGTGATTATCATCGTGGAATTGTATGGCCATTCTGTGTAATTCTGGATCAAAAGTGTTTATTTCCTGTAGTTCACTGTAAAGGAATTCCTCAAATTCTTCTTGTTCTGTAATACTCATTTTTTATAACAAGAAAAAATTTATTTAAGTCATTTTAAAAAAAGTTTTAATCTGTATATTAGATTCTTTGAATCCATGGAAATCTACGATTTCTTAGATCCTTTGGATCAATGGAAATTCGAAGAATTTTTAAGCGTAATAATAGACTTGTCCTATAAGAAGGTAAAAGCTTCCAGATTGACCGACTTGAGCATCGCCAGAGTTGAGCGTGACAACGAGTCTTCTACCAGCTGCGACAGTAGGCATAGAATCTGCTTCTCCGAAATTTCTGTAAAAAGAGATGGTGGTGGTGGATTCGATGGATGAAGTGGATTGATACAGAAGTCCAGTCGATTTGTTGTTGAATGAAGTCACATTTGATCCGTTCCATGAGGACAAGTAAAAATCTTCTAATCCTGAGGAGGAAAAGAAGCATGTGCTGTCACCGTCATATCCTGGAAAATACGTGTAATTGTTGGTGTTGTACGGTGTCCAAGGAGTGAGAACGGTTCCGTTTCCAGGAGGTACATTTCCGTCGTACATTCGGACTCTAGATTCCCACCAGTTTCCAGAGGCGCCAATGATGTGCATCCTGATGTATTTCAACGACACACCATTTCCTTTTCCGTTGGTGTTCATCAAAACGTATTCGCTGCCGTAAGTGGTGTTCAAATATCGAAACGTTCTGCAGTACAGCTTGTAAAGAGGGATGGTTGCAGGAATAGAAGCAAGTGTGGAAATGAACGGTTGAATCCAATACGTGATGGCTGTGGCATTTCTGTTCACCAGTTGAATGGAGACGTCGTTTCTAAAAGGCATGTCCAACGTGAAATATCCTCCCAATGAAGTGGTGTTAAACATGTTGCATCCCTGCAAAGAATTGGCGTAAAAAGCTCCTCCCAATGGTGAAAAAAGCAAATCGGTAGCAAGTTCTGTTTGATCCACTCCAATTCCTTCTGTTGTTTCTGCATAATTCCCTACATTGATTTCTCCGTCAGTGAAGATTCGAATAAAAACTTGGCCAGGAATATTCGTGCCAGAGGTGCTGTATAAAGCCAGCCACAATCTTCTCAGCACTCCGGATTTTCCAGAAAACGCAAACACAGGAGAAGTGGTTAGCGCCGCAACCGTCTGAGACTTAAACCCTAAACTGGTAAAACTAGATCCTGGAACGACACTGGTCAAACTCGATTTTTGCAACAACAAGTCTACATAATTTTTTGTCGTTCCATTTTGCGCGTTGGTTGGATCAGTCACGTTGATCAATTTGTGAGAGTTCAAATCCAAATCTGCATTTCCCACAGTCGTTCCACCTGACGCATGCGTGTCTACGTAATTTTTCGTAGCCGAATCTGAAGCTGATGTAGGCTCAGCCAAATTAGTCAGTTTATGAGCTGTCATGTTAATGTCGGTGTATGAAATAGTGTTGTAAGAGACTTTGGTGTCTACATACCCTTTTGTCGCTGCGTCTTTTAAAGCGGTGGGGTCGGTTACATTGATCAACTTGTGAGAGTTCATGTCGATGATTCCAGTGATGGTGCTGGATCCGTCCGTTTTAACACATAGACTCGAGCTGACGTCGACGTAATTTTTTGTGGCGGCGTCATGAAGATTAGTTGGTTCGTTCAAATTGATCGCCTTGTGAAAGTTCAAATCCAAATCTGCAGTTCCCACTACAGTTCCGGCAATGTCTTTGTAAAAGTCTTCCGTTTCTATTTCGTAAAAGAGCGAGTCAGTATCAGTCATGAGTAATTTCAGCTTATCCCCGTATTTAGGTTTCATGTAGTCGTAGTGATGTTCATACATGAGTGTTTTGCTGATGTCTAGGATGCTCATTCCCAAGAAAACAGGTTTGTCGTAAAAAACAAATGCCTTTTCCATGTGAACCGCGATTAAGTTTTCATCAAAAATGGTGTTTCGTTTATATTTAATTTTTTTAGATAACTTTATAGCTTCTTTTCTCGTGGTAATGAGTCTAACGTCAACGCGTTTTAGAATATTCTCCATGGTTTTCCCAAACACAGAGTTGTTCATGAGTTTGAAAAATTCTTTATCAGATTCGTTTGTAGCTTCTTTTCTCTTATCGGTGTTGAGATCAATGTACTTTTTCATGAAAGGTTCTTCTTCAAAGGTGATACCTCGATGAATTTTAGTAGTGATCAACCCCATTCGTTCATAGAGTTTTAGGTTTTCATGGTGAATGACATATTTTTCTTTGTTGTTTAAATTGGGAACTAACTTTTCCACTTTTCCAACGAGCATTCTTTCAGGAGCTAAAGGGTAATCATTGTGTAAATCGTGAAGACTTTCAGGATAATCTAAATCAACTTCGAGAATGCAAGGCATGGATTTCCAATTTAAAAGTTCATCCTCAGTCATCCATCTAAATCCTCTAACTGGAAGGGGTTTGCTCATAGCATATCCATAAAGATTATTGGCGTCTAAATACTGAAGAAATTTCGAAGGTTCTGAAGGTTTATAATCATCACTCATGTATTTGTTGTTAGCAGTTCCATGTCGATTGGAGATCATGCAGATTCCACCGCGTATTCCTTTTCGAATCATGTTGAGCATATCAATATCGGTTATAAGCTCTATTACAACTTCAGTTTTCTTTAGCATAGCATCCCAAGCCAAACCAGGGGAGGTGTAATACCAAGCAGGATCAAGACCGTAATGTTTCATGCAAGTGTCTCTAAAAGTTTCAAAGACATCTGCGAGTATTAACACATCCGACACGTTGTACAAATCGTGATAATCTCTGAACGTTTTGCATTGAAACGTACTCCAAACCTTTTGCGCATGCGCGTATTCTTCGTCGCTTATTCCCTCGTGTCTAAGTTTTGAGAAAAACGCTTCTTTTGGCGGTAATTGCGTTTCTTGAAATTTATCGAATCCGTCCACCCAATCGTAAGGGTACACACCTTTTTTACAAAGCAAATTAAATTTTTCACCTTCAAAATGTAATGCAAGGCTTTTAAACTGCTCTGGCTTTAAATTTTTAGACAAAGTATCCAATCTGGAGGAAAGGAATTTAAAGCTGTCGATAAATCTCAATTCAATTTTTTTGTTTTTTGGTTTTCCATCTTTTCC
The DNA here is from genome assembly GCF_058129835.1 of Hydra viridissima. Lineage (NCBI taxonomy): Eukaryota > Metazoa > Cnidaria > Hydrozoa > Anthoathecata > Hydridae > Hydra > Hydra viridissima. The sequence continues at coordinate 11,726,312 of NW_028324310.1, forward strand.
AATGTACTCTCCCACTTTGATTTTTTTCGAGAAACTGATATATTTTTCTTCATTGTTGGGTATACAAGTGATCTTTCCACCTAATTTCTTGATGAACAAATGAGTGTCGTAACCAGACAAATTATGAAAAACGACTGGGATGAATTTTGGAACTTGAAATTTTTTATTGCAATCGTCGTGAGCCGCTCCTCGATATTTTCCAGTAAAATGACAGTGATCGCGTACTTTGTCGTCTTTGAGATTTTTATTGCAAATGTGGCAAACTGTTGCGGATTTGAAATTATTTTCGTCCTCTTCCGTCAAAACCATCTTTTTTTTCTCGATTTTTCCGAAAATTTCTTTTATTTCTTTTTCCAAACTTTCGACAAAAAATTGAGCCACGTCTTGGTTCTCGTTTGACGATACGGAAATGGATGGTTCATCATCATAAACGGTTTCATCAAAACATTTGATGTAATAGGAAAAGGAACTTGGAATGTGTCTTTGAAACTTTTTTGTGTAAGACTGGTTTGAGTTGGGAGCGCACGTGCCTATCGGCTTGATAAAGCTTTCAAAGTCAGCATATACGATAAATGGAACCCTCATTGACTTTCCGATGCCTTTAAACTGAAGAGTTGCACCCTTTTTAGGAAGTTCAATTCTCATTGGAGCGTTTTTATAACAATCTTCTCGATGTTTTTGAAGCTTTTCTTCTTGATCATAACATTGAAGACACCTTCTGCAAAAATGTTGTTTTCTTTTACCTTTTGATGCTGAGGAGCCGGCAAATCGACTGAAACTATTAATGAGGCAGTAATGTTCTGTGTCTTTGTTTTTAATATACAGCAAATCAACATTATGCTTTCGATCGAGAAAGTCAGATACTTTCAAAGGGTTGGGTTTTTCATTTTCATACTCAAAAACGTTGATGCTAATGTCTGGATTATTTTTTTCAAACTTGTCAATATTATGGTAATTCACAGGAAACTCCATTCCTTCCCAATTCAGCTCTTTTGACTTTTTAATCAAGTCTTCATCAATTCTTTCGTTGTTTTTATTTTTCAGATTCAACGCTCTGGTAACTGACCATTTAAAGCATTGATTGTCGTTGTTTTTCATGTTGATGATTGCCTTTTTGTCTTTTAGATCGTCAGTCAGCTCAATGTAGGATCCACCGCTGAGAGGTGTGTAATCGATAAAGTTTATATCCATTCTTAAAATCTTAGATAGGATACTATTGGAACCTAAAGCATTGTATTTAACACTACTTTCCAAGACTTTTTCTTCCATCTCACCCATGAGTTCTCTTACATCTGTAGCTGCTCGAATAATTTCCGAGCTGGATGAAAAGCTTGCTTCCCGAGTCACTTCTTCACCAGTCATGATGCTTACAGATTTCATTTTACACGTTAAAATAATTCTTACTTTTGTATTCCTTTCTCCTTCCATGGTTTGAATGGCAGACTCTCTTACCAAATTAAAAAAGGATGCAATGTCTTGATATTGAGAAGAAGGCTCGTAAGAATATAACCTAACAGTACTACCCAACGCGTGTTCAGTCAACTTGAATTTTATTTTATAAGGCTTTGGCAAGGGCTGTTTATACACTGTTTTTAATACAAGTGATTTGATAGACTGTATCTTTTTATCGATTTGTTCCGCTGATTCGTTTACCTTCTCCTTGACTATTTCAGGAACGTAGGGTTCTATCCAATCTTTAACATCATCAAACTTAGTTTTAACATAGGACGCCACACTTTTTGCAGCTGCCTTCAGACTTGAAAAAAATGAAGGTCTCGGTGGAATGACTGGTTTTGGTGTTATGGCAGGTGTTAAATCTGAAACAGGCTCATCAAGGATGTGTTTTTGCAAATGAATTGGTTTCGGAGCAATAGGAGGCTTTACCACAGGTCTTGGTGGGATGATTGCTGGTTTCGGAGCAATAGGAGGTTTTATCACTGCGGAAGGTTTGACAACAAACTGCACTTTTGTTGGCTTTATTGAAACTTTTGTCGGTTTTATTGAAACTTTTACAGCTGGTCTAACAAACCTCACCACGGTAGCATTAACAGGCAAAGGTCTTGCCTCAGTCGTTCGCCTACGAAAAGAAGCAGGAGCAGAGACAACTCTAGGAGGAACAGTAGGCTTCAAAGCCATTATAAGTTCCCCCTTTCTCATTTTAGAATATCCTCTTATTTTTTGCCCTTTAGCAATTTCTTTTAATTCTTTCAACGTTTTGTTTTCCATTTTTATTATAGCAAGAAATTTATTTAACTCAAAATCATTTTTCTAATATTTTTTATTTCTTTTCAATTCTCTGAAAAAAGAATTGAAAAAAAATTTTTACATTTCTCACGGACTTTTTCTTTCTAGCTTTTCCGAATTTAAAATTTCAATCTTTATTCCATCTTCCACTTTTCCATTTCGACGTTCCAAATATCTCCATCCATGTCCTGTCTTTTTCATTGCTTTGTAAAGGGATTTGTATTCAGTCACTTCCCCGGTTTCCATATTGGTTGTTTTCACAGACACAGGTTTATTTCGAATTGAAGCAAGTCTCTCGTATTTTGGATCGATCGGTTTTTTTTCCGTTTTCTCATTTTTCAATTTTATTTCTTTTTTTGGTCGACCCACTGACCTGTGTTCTTTTACACCTTTCAAAAGCGAATCTTTACTTATTAGATTATTATCAATCGCAATCATCATCAAAGGCAACAATTTGTTTGAGGTTAATGTGATTCCATTTTCCATAAGCAAATTTTTCAGATAATTTTTTGTATATCTCATGTTTTATTTTTAAAAAGAAAAAAATTTTTTTAAATCATTTTTGTTAAGAATCTCATGACGGTCTTTCAAACCTAATATTCAACAATCATGTTGGTTCCGTTGGAAACGAAATTAAGCAATTTGTCTGAAATGATCACTGCAAAAATAACGGTGTTTTCTGGTACTGCTGTTCGAAATTTGAGGTTGACCACCAATTCTGCCGTTTCAGAAACAATTCTTTCTTTTTGCTTGCTAATGTCTACAAAAAACAACGGAAACAAATTTTTATATTCAAGCAGAGACAAACCAGATTGACAAACAAGTTCGTTTGTACCGTAATATTTATCGTCAAAAGAGAACGCGTCAGAATGAGCCATTGTAATTTTCTTTTCTCCAAAATTCAAATCGTAATTGTAATTTGGATATTTTATTCCATTGACGGTTACGAAAAAATTGCTGACATCACAATGGTTGAAAATGGCTGGATTTACAATTTGACTGGATGGCTTGTTTGTCTGAAGCCCAAACACGATATATCTCGGAACGCTTTTGTCCGTGATTCTTCCTAGGGTCCAAGTGAATTCTGTGAGACCGGCAGGAATAACTTGTCTTTCGACTTTGTTTGACTTATAAGCTACTGGGATGGAAATTTTACTCGCCATTAATTTCAAGAATTCGGATTTCTTCGAAACATCCATCTCAATTCTTGGCATAAAAAGTCTGAATTTTTTAATGTCGATCATTCCTGCGGCAACAGTCTCGGCTCTGTAAATGGCGTCGTCGTATTCTTTTTTTGTAAAGGTAATGATGTGTCTGAATCCATAGACGACTTTGTCGTAAGTTTCACAAAAACCAAAAATGTGCTTCAATGGTATCTTGAACGAAAATGCACCAATGGATGTCGTGTCTGCAAACAAGTGGTCTCGCCTTATAACAAATCCTGAATTTCCGGTGGCGATTGAAGTGTCTTTATACCACATTTGCTTCAAACCATCTGCAAGCTGAAAACCAAAAGGGTATTTCAACAATCCAAGCATGGTTGTTCCTTGACCTGGATACATAACCCTTTCTACTTGTTGTCCTGATAAATCATAGGTGATATCGTTGAACAAATACATGATAGCGTTGTTTATCAGAGCAATGTTGTCTGCTGCTGTGTATGCAGTCCCATCCGCTTTTTTGAGAACCCCTTCAACTAGGATGTAAGCCTCAGACGGAACTGTTTGCACAGATTGACAATCAATTTCAAAAATGATCGTTCCTGAAGAATTTAAATCTAGGTTTGTTGGGTGGTACTCGAAAAAATCAACTTTTTCAATTCCAGTGTCATACTCTGGCATTTCATCAACTCTTAATCTATCGGTGTTTATCATTTTTTAAAATGAGAAAAAAAAATTTATGTCATTTTTGATTCGTTAAAAAAATCAAGCAATCAAAAGCCCGCTTCCCATTTTAACGAGATCTTGGATTCTAGTCGCGTTCTTTTTCGTCATTTTCTTTTTCACTTGAATGGAAGAACCAAACATTTTTTTATGCAGCTCTTCCATTGGATTAATATACGGATCAGTCTTTGCCGCTTCGTTTACAATCGTGGTGAGTAATTGGTTTGGATTCACTGTTCCTGTCTTGGCGTAAACTTTTTCAAGCGCTTTTTTTCCTTTGTCGATGGCAACGTCTTTAGCAGTGGATATAGCTGAAGAGGCTAATTCTTTTCCAGCAGATTTGGCGGCTGTGATTGCTTCTCTTCCAATTTCGCTTGCTGCTGCTTTTCTCAATAAATGAAGAGACGATCGTGAAGCATTTGTGGCTGCCATTCTCCTCAAAAAATTTTTAATCGCGTCCATGATTCCTCCACCTCCAACGACGTTCTTTTTAAAATATCTTCTGTTGTTCACAATGAGCATTTTTTTTAAAATGAGAAAATATTTTTTTAAATCCGTTCTCACGACTCGATGTATTTTTGAATTGCTCTGTATTCTTCTTTGTTTATTTCCCCCTGTCTCAAAAGCTCGTCACAAATGGCAACGGCTTCGTTTCTCGATGCTATATTTCCAGCATGTCCTGCAGCGATGCTCAAGTTAAGCCTTTGCGTAAGCACATTCGGATCGCTCGGAAGAATGATCACTCCTCGACCTTTTCTTCCACTCGTTTTTGTGTAATTTTTTTCCCAAATTGTTTTAACAATCGTTCCCCACTTTTCACCTCTATTTGATTTTGGCACGGTTGGTCTTCCTTTCTTCTCCATTGCATGTGTTTCAACCAGTATTTTTTCATAATTTTTCATGTCCTCGTCTGTTACATTTTTTGTATCAGGTACAGATTTTGTGATCAATTCCCAAAAACCTTTTGTCCCCTCATACTTTTCTCCGTCAATAATAACGTCGTTATTATCGATAAAAATTTCTTTGTCTCCAATAAACATTTTTCCGGGTTCTTCTTTTTTTGCGTGAATTCCAAAAACTTTGTCTGCACTATTTTTAACTGTTGCGTAAGTGTATAAATATTTCATTGCAATATTTCCAACATTCATTTTTCCAAAAGTTTTTACAAAAGTTTTTTCATCGCTTTCTGGATAAGTCAAAGCAAGTGGAGTATTTTCAACCTCTCTGTATGCGATGCTTTTTAGTTCGTTTTTTATATTTTCATTGCTCTCAATCAGAGGCTTAAAAAACTTGCTCAAATCAGTCTGATAATTTGCATCTGAAATGTTGGTGTTAAGACTCTCATTGTAAAGCTTTTCTCTATTAGCTTTATATTCTCTCAAAATCTCATCTCGCTTTTCAGGATCTTGTATTCTAAAAAAAGACATTTTTAGAATACGGAGAAAAAAACTTAAAACAAAAACTCGATTGCGTTTACGATTTCTTAGATCCTTTGGATCAATGGAAAATCATGATGATTTTTTAAACAAGTTGTTGAATGCTTTTATCGCGTCTTCTCTTCCTTTTTGGATCAACGACTCTTTAGTCAATTCGTCAATGACGCTTTTTGTCTTGGTTCGGATTTCTTCACTCATGGCTTTGAATTTTTGAAGCTCGCTGAGAATGAGTTCGTACTCGGAATCACTCACAAATCCATCCATGAGAGATTTTGAAATGTGGTCGCTAATCGTATTCAATTTTGACTCGGAGAGAACTTTCAATTTTTCGTGCTTTTCAGCCTTTAGCATCATTTTTTTGTTCTGATGATTTCCGAAAATGGATAAAGCTCCCAATACAACAGCAACCCCTTCACACGCAATCGAAACTGGAGTGGCAACAACGGTTGATAAAAGTGCAATCCCTGTAACCCCTAAACCAATGCATACCGTTTGCAATCCGTCGTCGGTGAAACGAATTATTTTTGCCGCTCGATGATATTTTTTACTCAAAGCCATTCGTTTCACTTTTTCATCCTCTATTTCTTTTTGGATCTCACTTATTTTTTGAAGTCGATATAAATGCCCTCCATCTGATGGTGCCGTTGGAAGAACTGGATAAATTTTTTCAGTGTTTTTGATTATCTCCATCTTTTTAACAAAGACACATTTTTTTTAATTCGAATTGATGTAGTTTATTTTACAAAGCTTTTCACCTTTTTTAACGGTGACTTCCTGGTTGTTATAATTGTGTATGGTCATGACTATGTCATCCACAGACTCGGAAAAAATAGCATCGTTTTTGAAATAATTCAATTGATTGCTTATTTTATTCATCAAAGTGACGACAGCAATTCCTTTGTCTAATTGTAAACCTACGGACAACGATATCTGCTTGTGAGATACAGGAGGAAATTTAATGTCTTGTTGAGCAAAAATCTCGTGCTGTCTGTTGGTGTTGAAATAGGTGGGATAATCCAACTTTTTCTTTGTTACAATAATGTTTTTTGTATTTTTTCGTTCCAACTCTTTGATTCTATCCTCTAAATGACTCAGTTGGAAATTAAAATTGTGAATCTCTACTGAGGCGCTGTTTTTAAACAACTTGTGTGGGGCATGCATTTTTTAATATGAAAATAAAATGTTTTAAGTCGTTTTATTTTCAGTTTTTTGTGCTTTTTACATTTCCTCGTCAGAATCCATTTCTCCCAAATCCAAGTTTTCACACATCATGATGTTATGAGGTAAAGATGCATTTTTTACGATGATGGCTTCGGACAGTTTAACTTGAATAGACACAATCGAAGGACCAATATACACCCCATCAATTCTAAGTCCTCCAATAGCGTAACATCTTTGGTTGATAAAATCATGTCCAGAAGATAAGACCAGATTTTTATTATGACGTTCTCCTTTGACTCCATTTTTTATATCAAGAGCTGTTTTCTTTCTATGAAATGTAGTAGTAATGAATATTTCGTCTTCATTTTTAGATCCTTCAGATCCATGAAAATTCGAAGAATTTTTAGTTATATACATTTTAGCATAAAACACTGGCGCTGCATCAGCATGGTCAGCTTTATATTTTAAAATACTCAATTCGTTAGAGTTAATTTGCTTTCTTCTTCCTCCCTTTTTAAGTTTGGTTGACAATTTATCTACTTCACCTCTAATAAACAAAGTAATCTTTTCCATTGTGCTAATAAACTTTGCTTCTTCTTCAGTTTTACCCTTTTTAGCATCAAAGCAAACAAAGGACATGGAATATCCAGTCAGTTTTTGTGTTACCGGATCTTTATTCTCACACACACCATACGAAAATAATGTAGGTGTTCGTAATACAAGAGGACCATCTCCAGTTGGATAAGAATATTTTACTGACACTTTTTGATAGACCACTGGTTTTGTTGCTGTGTAAATTTCTCCAACTGATAATTTGCTCTCATCAAAATTTTCAATTGTAATAAAATTCATTTCTTTTCTATATACAAGATTTTTATTTAACTCAAAATAAAAATTTTTTCACTTCTTTATTATCCTAACCCTTTGACTAAGGAATTAACTTTATCATCATTTGAATTATTTCACTAATTTTACGATAGCAAAACTTCAAGTTATTCTTGGTTGTTCTCAATTTCATATTTTCTCTATCCCAACGATATTCATCTTGTACTTCTAAAAAATCATCAGCCAATTTTTCTCCTAAATAATACATCTTTTTAAGGATATCATTCATATCATCTAAATTCTCTGCTTCATACATACTACAACGTAATTCATTCAACAACAATTGATACCTAGACATGAACATATACAAATCATTATCTCTCATGCGCTTATACATAGCAATTTCAGACACATTTATTAATTCAATCATCTCATTCATTTCTTTTCTATATACAAGATTTTATTTAACTCAAAATCAAAAATTTTTTTTCTTGCCGTACAAAACGACGCGACTATTTTTGCAAACGTATCAATTCTTTATGATCTACCCAAGAGTTGAATGAATCTGGATATCCAAACCATTTGACTAAAGATCTGTTCTTTTGCTTTCGAATGACTTTTTCAATTCTGAATATGTCTTGATTGGTCTTTTGCATTTCTTGTTCATAAAATGTACCTTTAATTTCTTCACCGTTAGCATCAGCGATTTTATACGTGGGTGGATTCGTATGCTGAACATTTAGCACGGTAAAAACCTCCTCAGTCCATCTCGGTGTATACCCCTTTTCAAAATGAGACTTCTTTTTTACGATCCTCACTTGATCACCCATTGAAAATTTTGGTTCTTTTCTTTCTGCTTGCGTCTTTCCATTCAGGTTCATCCAAACCCTATATTTATTCTTTTTTTATCGCTAGCTTCCACTGGAGTCATTTTGATAGAAGAGTGCTTTGTGTTGTTGTAATTTTTCACCATTTCATCTAATACGTCAATGTATTTATTGGTATTGTTGGCTGAAAAATATTTAAACATTCTCTCTTTCATCGTTCTGTTCCATCGTTCAACAACAGAACTTTTTTCCTCGTTTTCAGTGGAGTATAATTGCACACCTAGAGCTTGCACATGCTTGTTATAAAACTCTTTACCTTTATCCACCCACATCTTTGTACACCTTCTCTCCTCAAATATTTTGCTTAGAGCGTTAGCTACATCAACTCCAGTTTTACTCTTTAACGGTACAATCCATCCATACTTTGAAAACACGTCGATCACCATGAGCAAATATTTTACCCCGTTGTTGAATTTTGAAAACGATTGCATGTCAACCAAATCTGCAGCCCATATTTCATCCATGTCGTTCACAAACACTTTTCTTCTTTTAAAATGATGAATGACTGGTTTATGAAGCTCGTTTGCAAGTTGATCCGTCCATTTCAGGTTCTCCGGTGCTTTTTTTTTAAATCCGTTTGCGGATCCAGGAAATTCTTCGAATTTTTTGCAGATACACCTAATCCGAATTTAGCTTTGGCTTTGATGATGGGAGTGATCAGTTTTCTTTCGTTTATCTCTTTTTGAGTAGGGTTTGGAATGGAGTTCATTTCTTCAAGCATCATTTGATCTGCCAAATTTCTGCTTTGAACGTCGTTTAAATATTTATAAGCTAAATCATGATGGTATGCTGCATTATCTACTCGATCTACCGGTTTGCTCCACTCTTGATACATGTCTGTGGATGTGAGTCTTTTGTCCAAGTTTGTGCCAGGTCCTGCAAAATTCATTCCTGGAATGTGCATTTCTCCTGGAAATTTTGCCCATGGAAGCTTTATTTTTTTTGAAAAATTGTTAATCGTTTCCACCAAGTCTCCTCCTTTTGCCGTATGCGAAGATGATCCTTTGAACGCATGCGAAGAAACAAACTTACATTTGGTCGTTCCGCAAACGTTGCAAGCCCCTTTAACCATATGTCGGTTGTTTTTTGTGATTTCGTTTCTCAAATGATTCGTTTCTGTTTTCCTTTTGCATTTAACACAATACATTTTATTTTAAAAAAAATATTTTTAAACTAAAAATGGAAGTGTCTGATTTGTCATGGAATATTGGAAAAATCAAAAGAAACAACAACAAGCTTTTACCGAGAAGCATTCGAGGAATCATCGTTGGGAAATCCGGATGTGGAAAAACAACGTTGCTTCTCAATTTATTGCTAAGACCTGGATGGTTGGATTATAACCATTTGCAAGTTTTTGGAAAATCTCTTTTCCAACCCGAGTACAAAATACTAAAAAGTTCGTTCGAAAAAAAATTACCAAAAAAAATAATTCTCGACTTGTTCAAGGTACAAACCGAAATTGAAAAATTGAAACTAGATCCTGAATGTGTTATCAACGATCTTTCAAAAAATTTTTCCGAAACCGAGGGTATGGAGTGTGAATTTTTTGAAACGGCTGACGATGTGCCTAATCCTGAAGATCTTGATTCATCCAAAAACAATTTAATGATCTTTGACGATTTGCAATTGACCAAACAAAACAAATGTGAAAAATATTACATCCGAGGAAGACACTCTAACGTCGACTGCTTTTACCTCGCTCAAAATTATTTCATGCTCCCAAGACAAACGATCAGAGAAAACACCAATTTTATCTGTCTCTTTCCCCAAGACTTAAAAAACATTAACCACATTTATCAAGATCACGTTTCGAGTGATATGGAAAAAAAAGAGTTTGAAAAGTTTTGTAGGCATTGTTGGTCTGAACCTCACGGATTTGCGGTGATTGATTTGTCGTCAAAAAAGGACAATGGAAAATATCGAAGCGGATTTGACACTTTTTATTTTCCAAAAGAAGCCATTTAAATCTGCAAGCCTAGATCCGAAGGATTTAAAAAAATGTCACATAATAAAAAATGTCAGACATAATCATCGACGTGGATGGAAATTCCAACGTAATCATAACAGAATTTTTAGACAAAATCGTTTTTGAAAAAGGAAAAACTTATGAAATGGCTTTTCTAGGGCTTGAGACGTACAACAGCTTTCCAAACATCATCAACAAAAACAATTCTTTCCGGTATAGCATGAACAATGGAGTTCATTGGGAAAACGTCGTCATTCCAGACGGGAGCTACGACATCAAAGACATCAACAATTATTTACAAAAGACCGTCTCAAACACAATAAAAAATTATGCGTCTCAAAGCGCTAGCTACGTCACAGCAAATAAAATCAGCTACTCTCCCGATAACATAAAAATCGGATCCAATTTAAACACTTTAAAATCAACCATCACACTTGGATTGAATTATTTGATGGATTTGAACGTGGAAAACAGCATCGCATCAGTTTTAGGATTTACAAAAAGACAATTGGACTCCAATTCGGAATACGAGTCTGACGATATTGTTAGAATTTCAAGCATCAACACGATCAGAATCCTCAACAACGTCATCGGGTCGGCTTACGTCAACGGTTCGCAACTCAATTGCATTTACTCCTTTTATCCAGCTGTAGGTCCTGGGTTTAAAATCATTGAAAGACCCACTCATTTGGTTTACCTCCCTGTCAAAGTCCCAGAAATCTCCACAATGATCACTCGCGTTGTTGACCAAAATGGAAATTTGGTTGATTTTCGTGGAGAGGAAATTACGATCCGTTATCTCATTCGAGAAGTGAAATAAATATTTTTTCTCACATTTAAAAATGAGCAAATATGTTAGTGTTAAATTAAATGTGTCTCAGGGACAGATTGAAAAAATAAAAAAATCAATGATAACAGGTAAACCTGTGAGCATCCGTATTTCAAAAGATGATTTTAACGGAAACGACGTTTTACTTGTAACACAAAATCAACATCGAAAACTTTTGGACGCTCTCCATCGAGGAGTTGGAGTCACCATTAAAATGAGCAAAACCCAATTGGAACATAACGCAAATGTGAAAGGAGGATTTATTGGAGCTCTTCTACCTTTATTGGGTATGTTGGGTAGCACACTTGCAACAAGAGTAGTTCCAGCTCTTGCCACCGGATTGTTAGCAGGTGTAGGATCTTCTGCAGGTTCTGCTATGGTTGATAAAATTGCAGGAAGAGGTATCGTTTATTTGAAAAAGAATGGAAATGGAATGAAAATGGGAACGCACAGAGGAAACGGATTATTTTTAACACCCTGGCCTAAAGGAGGATCATTCAAAGACGGAGTTTACGTTAAAAGCGGAAGAGGATATGAATCTATCGGCGCTGGTTTGCTTCTCGGACCAAACTCTCCATTCTCAAGCATCCCTTTTTTAAATTTAATTTTGTAAATTATACAGATTAAAACTTTTTTTAAAATGACTTAAATAAATTTTTTCTTGTTATAAAAAATGAGTATTACAGAACAAGAAGAATTTGAGGAATTCCTTTACAGTGAACTACAGGAAATAAACACTTTTGATCCAGAATTACACAGAATGGCCATACAATTCCACGATGATAATCACAAAAAAAGAATTGATGAAAATTATCTTAATAAAATTAAAAAATTAAATACCTTACCCATTCATCCCAATACTAAACTCTTACTACGACATGGATTTGAAGAACAACGACAAAAACAACATGCACAAAGAATTAGAGAAACGCGAAGAGAAAAATATAAACATCTTTTTCCATACTTGAACTACTACAAAGAATAAATTAAGTCATTCACAACCTTTTTTCATAATGTCATCTCATTATGAAAATACACAAAAATGGAAATGCGCAAAAAATCCTGCGCAAAAATGCCAATGAGCTTGAACCCGCTTTTTATAGTAGTGAGGTATGTAATTGAAGTTTCTGAATTAATCAAATTTTCAACCTAAACATCGCAAAGAGCAGAATTTTTAGCAAAACCGTAATTAAATCAGGATAAAATATATAATCACTCACATAAAGACATATGCATAAAGTTTATTGTTCATATATTATTACAACATTGATGTTTTAAATTGCCTTACGCATAATAAAAAATCAAATTAAATTACAATATTTAAAATTTACTGAAATTAACTTAGTTTTCAATATTTAAAAAGCTGAAACATTAAAACATAAAACATTTAAATGCTTATTTCTAAAACTCCTTAAAAGTTACCGCGACCTAATTAAAACTATTACGCATATGTGTCAAACTTTTACATTTTCTTTTTATTTCAGCTATTCCTTCTTGATCCTTTTTTCAAAACACCCATTTTGTATGAGCAATTTTTTAAACTAACAATATTTTGTCAAGCGAGTTTCAAAATATTGTACAGCAAATAGTGTTTATTCAAAACTGATCCACAAATCACACTTCGTTGAAAAATTTTGATGAAGCACAAAGTTTTTCATCATAAATTATTGCCCAAAATTTTGATTCCAAAAAAATAATTGCTGACCAAACATCTCACCCAAAATATTTGGGGAATAAAAAAGGAAAACACATTATTTTGGTCCCACATACCCATTGTATTTTCGCAATAACCAATTTATTCATCTTTAAGGATATTTTGCTATGTGGGTAATACTAACCGCTTTAAAATGACTTAAGGGCCCCTTAATTGTTCCTTAGTGGTTCAGGGTGTTCTAAGGGCGAATTTTCTCAAACAATTTTTTTATCAAATCTTAAAAATAGTAGCTTACATTTCTTTTAAGCACAAAATTAATGTATTTTTGATGACTTTTTAAAATTAGGGTGTGTTTAGGGCAGATCCTAATAATGGTGAGTTAGGGCTAAACTCGGTCTAACCCGAAATCGGCTCTAATTTTCTGGAATTTTTAAACTCGGAAAAAAATGATTTAACAGGACAAGTTTGCACCCTTCAGAAAGCATGTTTTATGAAAATGGTTTGTAATTTAATTTCGCGGAAGAAGTTCCGTAAGGCGTATATATTGACGTTGTTTGTAGAGGAGAGTTTTTTAGTATAAGAGAAAATGTAAAATTGAAACGTTGTGTTCGCTGCGAGAAAGCTACATGGTTAGATAATAGATTTGCTTCATAGATTTTTGTCCATTCATATAGTTTTTAAGTATTTATAGACAATAATCATGATGATCATTTTTTATTTGAACTATTTTTAATGAATTATTAAATATAATTAAGTTGTAATCCTAAAAATAAACCATAAAATAGCAACAAAGTATTTGTTGTATTAATTAAAAATGGCTAAAAATGGCTGAAAAAAGAAAATGTTGTAATCAACTTGATATTTTTGCTTCAAGATTAAAAGGTAATATAACAATATAAATAGGGCGCTACTACACTTTCTCTCCCCCCCCCCCTCCCCTCCCTCTAATTTTTACTTTTATTAATAAAGATTTTGAATAATAGAACGTTATGGGAATCCATCGCGTTTAATTATTATCACGCCAGTTTTATTTTAGCTGGATTCTTACTTTGTTGGCTAAAATATCTTTGAAATTTTTATGGAATAAGTTGCAAAGTTCTTTTATTGGTTATGGATTGCACTGAACTTTAAAACAACTAAGATTGTTAATATTAAAAAAGTACACATTTTAAACTATTGACTTTCTTTTAATACAACAAGTTAACCCCTCGTGAAAATATTTTTATAATATATCTGTCATGTAAAAAGGAATGTTTCAAAAAAATTTATTTGTGCAATGAACATTAGGAATTCCATTTTTATTATTTGATAAAAGTTTGTTTTTTCATATACTTTTTTCTTTAACAATAATACAGATTTAGCTTAAGACATTAGCTCAAAAATTTTATTATAAATTAAATTTCGCAAGAAGGAAAGACATGTTTCACAAGAAAAACATGAAAGCATAAAGGAGAGTTGACTCTATGAGCTCATTTCACGGGTTCTTAACAAATTACTGGTGCATGACTTACAGCAGAAGATCAATAGGCCTGGAACACATGGGAAGCAGAGGTTTTTTGATTGCCTGGAAAATCAGCTTAAAAGTGAGTTCAGTCCACATCTACTGTGAAAAATTGTACAAATATGAATCTGTTTGGCTGTGAGTCAACAGTTTGTGGTGTTTGATTTGAGACAATAAAATAAAGTAAAACAATTAACATCTTTTTATATGCAGATAATATTTATTTTGTCAATGGGACTATATCAAACTATACAGTCTCTAATACATGTGAATCCATATATTTAGATGTAACTATAGTATTTGATTACATAATGATAGATTTAAATTAGTATTTATTTAATATTTTTTCTCTTTTTTTTTTTTATAAGTATTTAACTAATTATAGCTTCAACTCTTCATTTATTGCCTGGCACCACGTCTAAAGAAAAAATAAAAATAAAGAATTGAAAGTAGTACGATTTTTTAATAACGTCAAAGGTCGCTCTGGTGGTCGTTTGCGGCGCTGCAAGAAAAAGACATTTGAAGTTTCGATTGAGAAAGAGAGTAAAGACGACAACAATGAAGGAAATGAAGACGACAGTGAAAACAAAGATCCTTGACAAAAAAAAGCGAAAGACTTATAAGTAAATTTTATAATTAAAGACATCATGTAATGATGATTTATATAAATATTATTATATAAACTATGTTTAACTATTGAATATTACTAGTTTAAAAAAAAACAACCACGCTTTACTACTCATACAGGATGAGTAGTAAAGCGTGGTTTTTTTTTGGGCCGCTTTAGGGCTACCCCTTAAGGATGAAATACTTACCATGAAATTTACCCGAATGAAAAAAGAAAGTGGCGAAATGTATTGTTTTATATAGTTCTTTTAACTAAATCTTTAAAAAACTGAGACATCAAGGTTAATTCAATAGAGACAATCAGTTTTAAAAAATTGTAAATTTAAAATTTAAAAACAAACAATTTATTAGATTTGTTTGAGTACCTAATAAATTGGATTTTTTCTGAACACTAAAATGGCTTCTGGTAATGATAAAAGTTTACAAATAAATGTTTTTTTGGGATAAATAACATGATTTTACAATTATATGAAAAAAATGAAATGCGAACTATTCGATTAACATAGTTTAAGTCTAATAAAACAAAAGGTTTTAGAAAAATTTTTAAAAACTTTCCCTTATTTCTCAAAACTAAGCATGGGAATTTCGGCCTTCGAAATCGACGAAATTAAACGAAATTCGTGTTTCAATTTCGTATCGAAATTTATATTGAATTTCGAAAGACGAAATTTTTAAACATTACAAATTCACGAATTTCGAAATTAAAACTTATGTTTAATTTCGTGTCAATTTCGTTACTTTCAATGACCCGAAATTATACGAAATTTTTTCGCGAAATTAAACAATCCAAAAAATCGAAATTTCGTTCTCAATTTCGATCCGAAATTGAAACACGAATTTCGTTTAATTTCGTCGATTTCGAAGGCCAAAATTCCCATGCTTACTCAAAACGTTTTAGTGTCCAATCTAAAATTTTTTTTTGTTTGAAAAAAAACAACATTTTTTTTCCAAAAAAATAAAGAAATTGAGGAAAGTCTTTTTTTATTATTTATAACTTGCTGAATGCGCAATTCTATGAGTGTCATAGTTTCCGTTCACTATTAGCAATAGGTTATCATTTTAGACTCATTATTGTTTTCAATTCATCATTTTGCCGAAAATAATATTTCAATAAACAGGAATTAATAGGAGACGCGTTTACCCGCGTAGGAAAGCGGAACAATTACATGATTGCCATGAGTATAACCACTGATTTTGATGAGCTGCAATAAATACTAAATGGAACCAAAATGTAAAAGAACATGTACATTGGCATAATACGTTAAATTGATTTAAATTGATCTTTGCTGTCATGTAAGAATTATAGGAGAAAATTACTGGGTGCTAGTATCATGGTGTGGTCTGTTATCATTAGTATACATTATATACAGAAAAGAAGAAAAGATAAAGAAAAGCTAAAACTTGAAGTATATTTTATATACTACAAGTTTTAGCTTTTCTTTAACTTTTCTTCTTATTTTATTGACATAACAGTATAAGTTTGTTCAAATATCATACACAAAAATTATTGGGCCAGAATAAAGGAAAGAAAAGAATTCTCCTGAAAAGTTGTAGAACTTTCATTACTTTTTCAGAATGTTACAGAAATGTGTTGACGTTATATCTAGAACCAGCAATAATAGTATAAATACTCATAGGTTTCTTGACTAGATGACAATCAAATGGCGCCTAAAAAGAAAGAACGTAGTAATGATTTCAAACTTTAGTAATTCAGCACCATTAGAACAGTGATTCTCAACCGGAAATTGCTGTTAAGACATTACTTCCTCGAGAGATAGTATGTTACATAATGAAGAAATACAAACATAAAATGTGTCAGTAATTTAATCAGACATGGTCAAAAAAGAAAAATAGCTAAAACATTTGATTAATTGATAGTGTGCAAAGTTAATTCTGATCAATGTAAATCTGCCAATGCTGTGAAGAGCTGTGCCAAGAGTGAACTAGGAATATCATTACACACCAAATATCATTTGAAATAGACTTCATGAAGCCAGGATTTTCAGTCATGTAGCACAAAAGAAGCCATAAATCAACAAGGTCAATTGAGGTAAATGTCTGAAGTATGCCAAAACAATATTGGCAAGCTGATTAAGTTTTGGGAAACTGTCATTTCATCTGATGAATTAAAATTTAATCTGCTTGGATCTAATGGGAAGGTAATGTTAAGGAGAACACTCTAAGAAAAATTTGATCCATGTTGTACTCTGACTACAGTCAAGTATGATGGGGGTTCTGTTACCGTTTGGGGTTGTTTCACGCAAAATGGAATTGGTAAATTGTATATATTTGACTATACAATGGATTGATTTTATTATGATGATATCTTAGAGCAGTATTTGTTACTATTGATCCGAAAATTTACATTTTGAGCAAGAATTTTTCTTTGTCCATAACAATGATCCCAAGCATACATCAGGTCTAGTCAAGTATTAGCTCAAGCAAAGCAATATTCAAACATTAACTTGGCCTTCATTCTCACCTGATCTTAATCCTATAGAACATCAATGGGATAAGATCAAATGGAGCATGAAGAAACAAGCTGAAAAATATCCATGAGCTTAGGGACCTCTGGAAGAATGAATAGAATAACATCAAGCTGTCTGTTCTTCCAAAACTTGTTTACTCAGTGCCAAGTAGATTACAAGTATGAATTAAAATCAAAGGTTACCTGACATAATACTAGATTCAACGAAATACCTATTTCACAATGAACAAAAAAGTTTTTTATTCCTCTGGGTTGATAATTTTTTAATATGATATTTGAACAAATTTTTTCTGTTTTGTCAATATAACAAGAACAAAAGTAATTGAAAAACTAACACCCAGTAATTTTCTCCTATGATTCTTACATGATAGCAAAGATATATATATATATATATATATATATATATATATATATATATATATATATATATATATATAAACATACAGGCCACCTTAAAAAATTGTATTATGATAACAAATAGTTGGATAATAACCTTTGATAAACTTAATTTTTTTTTTAGCTCAAAGTAAACATGATAGTTGTTTCACTTTCATTTCTTTTTGCTCTTATCTCTTCAAGTAAGTTATGAATTTTATAAATTTTAAAGTCAACTAGTCATATTTTTTCTATTCCATTTTGTTCTTTTAAAGAAACAGTTATGAAAAAAAGCCAAATATAATTATTCTAATGTGTGTATGGCTTGCTGTTTTACTTTTTTTTTTTTTTTTTTATTTTTGACTATTTATTACTGTTTATTGTCATAATTATTTACATTCTTGTATTACTATAATATCACTATGCTGTTAATTGCTGAAGTTAGAATTGCTATACTACTAATAGCTATGAATATTATGGTACTGATTGTGGTATTTTCTATTGTTAGCATTTTCTATCATGTTTTTTTTATCAGTAGCATTTTCTAACATGCAATTTTAAATAATCAACTTTGCCAAATATTTAGCCAAATACTGAATTTATAAAAAAAATCAATATTACCTATAACACATCTCATCCTAAAGTGTTGTGTTATAATATTTGATTTAATACAATCTTAGATTTAATTATATATTAATTACAGCAGTTGTTAATAGATTAAGCAATAACATCTCCCTAATTTTTGTTATTTGTAAAAAAAAAGCAAATTTTTTTACCAAATTGCTATTTAATATTAATATAGCATAGCTTTTAATGTTTGGTTTGTGATCTGGAAAGTTTGAAATTTAGCCTAAAGTGGTAAAAAGGTCTACTAAAAGATAGATATGCTCAAAAAATTATAAATTATAAGTTTGTTCAATACTTTTCAATAATAAAGGTGTTATAATAATCCTGATTGGGTTTTCTTTCAAGGCTTCTTTATACCAAAAAGATATCCCTGCTACTAGAATTAACCAAATAGTCTCTCTAAAATGGCTTTTTTAAAAAAATTGCCCTAAATACAATTTTGGCTCTAGTTGTAATATTTTAATTAGTCACTTTTAATGGTAAGTTACTTTTACTTTCTTTCTTTTTTTAGTTACGTGTGCTTTTATTAATGGTTCTACAAGTAAGACTGATCTAAAAGAAGGAAATAGTGTTGATGTAACTTTCAAACTCACTTTTGCAGAAGGAGAAAAGCTTGTGCTCTTTAAAATTTTAAATAATGATAAAATAATTGCTCAAGATGCTGGATCTAGTTTCGGTCTTACAGAATATGCTAGATCAATATTTGGTGGCAGGATCTCTAGCACTTCACCTATCTCTGGTAGCTATATCTATAAGTTAACAATATCTGATTTGCTTGCCAATGATTCTATGACTTTAACAGCAGAGTTGCTTTATTCCAATCCTGCTGAGGTTTATCTCAAAACAAACGCTGCAATACCAATTAATATTAATGGTTTGTACTTTTTACTTTTACTTTATATTATGATGGTTGTGTTAGTGGTGTGGTAGTAGTGGTATGGTGGTGGTAGTGGTGACAGTGGTGGTGGTAGCGCTGATGATGAAGACTATGATGATCATGATCATGATCATTATGATCATAATCATAATCATGTTGATAATCATTATCATTTTCATGATCATCATCATTTTCATGATCATCATCATTTACATGACAATGATTTATAATTTTAATAATAAAAAAATAGAATTGAATGATTACAAATAATCCAGTTTATTGAATACGAAGCTAAGGATTAAGGGTCTTAATCTTGCAATAAATCTACTTTAATACAAATTCCATATCAAGCTTGATTTGGTCTTAAAATGTTTCAAGATTTATTAAAGCATTTTCTTAGAGGTCTTGTAATGCGTAATAATTTCAAGGCTTTTCTAATAATTTCAAGACTTTTCAAGACTACTGATATGTCTTGCAATACTAAATAAATTTGTCATAACAAGGCTTTACTGTTTACATTTACACTGTTGATTAATTCCCTATTTTTTATATGCAAGCTTGCCTATTTATACTATAATGGTAAGACATTAAAGCATGCGATTGTTAAATTTGAAAAATTAAAAAAAAAAAAAAATAGTTAAACTAATGCAAAAACTTCAATGTTTATTTTAATCTAAGGAACTTGAAGATTATAAAAATGCTTTTTACTTTAATGTTTTTCATTATTTCAAATAAATAAGTGAACATTTACACTAATTGACGACATCAACTTCTGCCCAGTGTCTTTAGCAATTTTTTTCCCTACTAATGTCCACTCTCTAATCAAATCTTCAGCTTATTGTACTTATTGTTTTGCCACTCTTATGTAAATATCTTTTGCCAATTCTCCAAAATTTTTCAATGGGACAGAACTGTGGGCAGTTTGGTGGATCTAAGCTTTTTGGTATAAATTTGATGTCTTGAAGTGTACCATTCTACAGTCTTCTTAGAATAATGACAAGAAGCAAGATCAGGCCAGAACCAACAGGGGACACTGTGACTTTGATAAAATGGCAAAAGTCTAGTTTGCAAGTATTCCTTGATGTAAACATCCAAGTTTAAAGTTGATGATGTGACAAAAGCTTGAGATCTCAAACTGCAGCTGCATATTGCTTGCCACAAGAGAAGCTTCTTACCAAATTTATCCAATAATTTATACTTGAACTTGTTGCTGAAATGTCCACAAACAATTGAAGTGTAAAATTTTGGACCTGGAGCTGCTTGAAGTCACATTTGATGTACGTTTCATCATCTATAATTATGCAGCCATTAAGTTTTGTAAGCACTTCAACATAAAATTTTTGAGCTCGAGTTTTAGCAGTCAGTGATTGCTTATCTGATTATTTTGGATATTTAATGGCTCAATAAGAATTGAAATTGTAAAATTTCTTAACTTTCCTGATAAAATACTCTGAAGCTTTATACCTTTTGGCTCGTTCTCTGTTTGATACCCCAGGATTTTGCGTGAATGATTATTGAATATTAGTTGCTAATTTTTATTCCTAAAGCCACTCTTTCTTCCAGATCCTTTTGCTCGTTCAATAGAGAGCTCTTATATTGTTTTATGACCATATAAACCATAGTCTTGCTGGATTCAGATTTTTTCGTTTTTCTTAAAGTCTTGATGACATTTTAATTGAGAGAAGTGTTTTGACTTGTTTGTTGATGTTTTTAATTAATACTATATTACTCAATGTAATTACGCAAAAAAGTAATTTTAAAATGTGTTAGTGACAAGTTTTAAAATAAAATTCATCATTCCAAATTTAATGGTCACATGCTTTAAGGTTATATTAAGATTTCTTATAGTCATGTGCATGGCTTCATTTAATAGCTGTTTAGATGACATCCATAAATTACAATACAAATCCTGATAAGAATTAATAACATAACTAGTCTTGTTAAAAGTCAATAAAAAGAAGAGTCTTGTTATTTCTTAGTTAAGTTGCAGTTTTTCAGAGTTGGACTGGAGGCCATACTGTTATCAAAGGAAAGCTTCAGTTCTCTAAACACTTTCATAATAATAGATGAGTTTTTTATCTCCTTCAATTTTAATAATTGCTTCAGAAAGCTGTTAGTAGTTTCCCAGAAATTTCTGAAAGACGTTTTGTTCCAGATGGGTCAATTGGTTTCTTAGCAATATTGATAGTCAAGTACTTGGAATGTTTTTATTAATGCAGATGCGTTACAGGCAGTGGACCCCTATTTGAAAGTTTCTGTGTTTTTTTATAGCCTTACAAATGTAAATACAGTTGAATTCTTTCTGCAGACTTTTTTTTAAGTTTGTTGATATGAGTTGCAGTGTGAGGGCCAGGGAACCATGTGAATTTACATGGGGGTATTTCACATAATTATGATCCTATGCTTTCTTCATGTTTGAGATATTATATATGCAAATTCTCAAACTTTCATTGAAACAATATTCTCAACTCTTTCTCAAGAAAGTTTACAAGATATTCTCTAATGTCTTTCTGATTTTGATCAAAAAGAAAGAAAAGTGAATTATTAGTCATAACTTATTGTTGAAATTTTGTATTAAGAAATGAGTTCTGTCAATCTTTAAATGAGCAATTTATGTGCTTAAGAAGGGATCAAGGTAGACTTTTTATTCCTGGAATTGTTTCACTTAAGATCACTCTTTTGTCAAACTGAAGGAGTAAGGAAAGGTGAATGTGGTTATTGAGCTTTACTTACAAATAAGATGGAAGGTTATGCTCTTACACCTTTTATAGTTTTAGAAATATAATTACAATAGATGCTTTCAAAAAAAACTAAGGAATACTTAAAACTGAAATCAGCATAGAACTTTCTTTCCATGAACAGCACTCATTTAAAGTTTTTTTAGCTGGCTTTGAAAAGCCTAATAGATATAGAATAGCTAACTCCTCATTCAGTTCAAACAAAGTATAACAAAAATATTCAAAAATACTCTAATTCCTATTCCATTTTCAATAATTATAAAGATTTTTGTTTTGATTTGAATAATCTTGTTATTTATCAATTTTCTATTGTTATTTCTTTTATTTTACTCAAATTAAAAACTAATTTTCCTAAAAAGCAATTACTCATTTCATGCATCAGTTTTACAGTGAATTTTTGTTGTGAAATGTTTCATATTTAATAAAACAAGTCAAGATTCTTTTTGATAAGGAACAAGCTAATTATTATGAGTTGTGCTGTTTGTAGGAAAGTAAACTCTATTTTATAAAGATTTAATAATTTTTAAGTAAAAATCATTTTGCTTTTCTAGAGATGTTATTTGTGTGATTAAATATTAAATACTCAAAATTTGCATTTATAGCAAGTTTAATGAGCTAGAAAGCTCTTTATCTCTCTGAAATTAAGTTTAATTTAAAAAAGGTGTTCAAAAATTTCAATACTTTAAACTTCATATTTGAATATGATCTAAGTATGCATCCCTATTAATATTAAAAAAATGACAACAGTAATCCTTTTTGCATTGACATGCTACATATTTATTGATTTTTGTTATTAAGGCAAAGTAATAAACTGAGAGGACTATATCAATAACTACTTACTAATAATTGTATGTTAAACACCATGCGATATGATTTACAGAAGATAAGGTCTCCATAAAAAACTTAAAATCCTGAAATGAACCATTTAACATTTTGAGCCAAAATTTTTGTTAATCCATTTCTTATTATGGAATTAATGTAAAAAAAAACTAGAAATTCTTAATTTCTAAAAAATTGGGTGATTGTTTGGGAATTGTTGCTTTGTAGTTTTATAAATATTAGTGATAAAATCAATGTACACATTGTCATGCAGTCAATTCTCAGTTACAACATTAGTAATCAGTGTGTCTGAGCAAGTTCAGAAAAGAAATCTTTATTCATTTTAAAGTTTTTTATTTTTCTAATTCCTCTTTTATTTTGATTATATATATATATATGAATATATATATATATATATATATATATATATATATATATATATATATATATATATATATATATATATATATATATATATATATATATATATATATATATATATATATATAAATCAATGGAAATATTTACAACAAAATTTTAATCCTAAGTGAAGTAGAAAATTGCACAACAATTTTTTTTAAATTGTCTGTTTGTATTTGAGGTTTTATTATTTATTAGCTGACCCAGTAGTTTTGAGTTTCTCTGAGGTGCTGTTTGTAAAAGAAGGTGACCCACTGTTTTTTGAATCAAAAATATATGGTAAGCCAAAACCTGTTAGCATTGTAACACTTACTGAAAAAATCTTCAATGCTAAAAGTTCAAATGAAATCCAAAACAATACATATAACTTTGTTTATGACTTGGGACAATTAACTGCTAATGATTGTGGAGTTACCTTGGTACTAAATGTTTCTGGAAATGGAAAAGTATTTAATCAAAGTGCAGCTGTTTATGTTCAATGTAAGTATTTATAAATTGATGAAAAATATTTTTTTAAAATGTATTTGCTTTCGGTACTTTATGCTTAACAAGCTTTATTTAAAATGGAAGATCTTAATTTCAAATTGTTATATTAAGGAAATGCTAAGTTTGCAAATTTATTTTTAATAGGTTAATATTTATATTACTATTTTTATTACTAATGTTTATTTTCTGTATAGTTACACCACCAAAGGTAGCATTATTATCATTGATACAGTTAACAGATTTCTCAGTAATTGCAAAATGGAAACCAATTGCTTCTGGTAAATGTTATGTGTCATACAATGTTGAGTTTTTAAATAGCACTAACCAGATTGTCTATCAATACAATGGGACCAATACAACAGAAATTTTAGCAACTAACTCTGCTAATGCCACAAGCATAAAAATATATGCAGTTTTCAATAGTACAATTGGAGAACCATTTATTCAGGATATACCCTCTCCACAAACTACAACAACCACTACAACAACTACTAGTACAACCATTAAAAGTTCAACAACACAAGGTGGTATTACTTTTTATTAACATATTTGTTAAATTACAACTTTTTAAAATTATTTTTATTATATTTAAATAAATTTAATTTTAGCTTTGAATTTGGTTTTGTAAATAATAAAGGTTTAACTGCTTTTTAAAAGAAAATATCTCAATATTTAAAAAAAATATTTTTCATTATAAAATGTTTAATTTATTTTTTAATTCATTTTTACTATAGGGTCTCAAGCTTTGGCACGAACTGGAGGTTTAGAGGCAGGATCAATAATTGGAATTGCTGTTGGTGCTGTTGTGTTTATTATTATAGTTGGTGTGATAATCGTCTTTATTGTTAAAAGAAGTAATAATTATGTTTTTTCTTATGTGATACCTTCCATTTTCTGGTTTGTTAATGATATAGAATTTATAATATATTAATTAAGGACTGATAGTACATATATATACACAAGATAATTATGGTAAACCCAGAAAATCTTAATGAAATTAAATAGTTAATTAAAAAAAGTAATAACTGCTAAAATTTAAAAAATTTTTTGAAAAGAAATTACTCATTCACAAGTCTTGTATATTCAAATATGTAAGTCTCAAAATATTTATACCTGATCATGCAATAAAAAGGTAAACACAAATGGCTAAAAGTGTTTTTGTGATGTTTCAAAAACTTTTTCTTTAACTTTTAGAGTCTACTTCGTCATCTAAGCATCCCAATAACAAAATAGGGGGTGAGTTTAAAGTTGTACGAAGCATAATATCATGAATAGTTGATTATCTGGAATAAATATTCATCATGTTTTCATATCATCAGTATGCATTTAGTATTTTTTTTAAACAGGCAAACCTGTATAAAAAAATAGCAAATGAGTTTAAAAACAATTATACTAATAACAACCTGCACAATGAAATAAAATTCTATGGGACTACTTTTATTATTTAAATTACCATTACTTTAGTTTTTTTTCTTTGTTATAGGAACTCTTAAAGTTTTTAGACATTTAAACTATTTGAATTTCATAAATGTATTTTAAAGAGTTCTAACCTAAGTGTCAGTTAATGAAAAGAAAACAGCTCTACTTTTATTTTATGAATTACATGCACTAATTACAAGATAATCAACTCTTTATGGTCTATTAGGCAAAAAGTTTTTTTTAGGAAAAAGAGTTTTTTTACATTTTATTTTATATCATGGGTGTTAAAGTAAACATAAACAATACGTAACTTCACAGTCATCTGTTCTAACAGTGATTAGCTTCTTAGTCATCTATTATTACAATTATTATCTTCATAGTCATCTGTCATAACAATGGTTATAACTCTTTCAGCCAAATAGCTAATGTAGTATATACTAATGCACAATTGTTTTAATGAAATCATAATGAATGCCCTGATCTACATCCACATACTCTCCCTTATTTCTCACTTCCCAAGTAGAGGAATGAGGCAGGATGATGCAAAAAAAAAGTTGTTCTATTCAGAAAAATTTTTGCATCGCTGAAACACTCATGTAGAAATCAATAACTAGCAATAGAGTTCATCAGAGTAAAATACATTTTTTTGATTTTTTAAATGAATCTATCTATTCCTTGAGCAGAAATATTTGTTAATATTTTAAAATTTGTATTTCTTTTATATTTGTTAAATGCTTTATATATATATATATATATATATATATATATATATATATATATATATATATATATATATATATATATATATATATATATATATATATATATATATTTAATATTTTTCCTTATACAGGAGTGAATAACCCTGTGAAGTAAGTTAAAATGAAATCTTTTTTAAATACTTTTTTTTACAATCATTTTAATTTGTAAAATGAATTTATTTGATAAAAGTTTAGTGTTTCATATCAGTACTTTTTAAACTTTACCAGTAAATTTTTTGTTTTGTTTTATGTTTCAGTTTTGTTTTACTTATTTTAAAATCTTTTAATGCTGTTTTAAATTTATAGAGCAGATGGTTTGCCATTAAAAGACAAAAGAAGAAGCTTTGAGGAAGTAAGTTTTATGTCTGGTACTTTAAATTGCCATGAAGAACCCATTTTAGAAATCATAAAATTATGATTTAACAGGTTTAACATAGCTGTAAGATTTTTTAGTAGTTCTGAACTTTATAGCTCTATTTAAAAATTATGTTAAACCTTAAAAATTTATGTCAGACTGACTATCCACCACCTGCTTCAAAAAAGTCTCAAGACCCAGATCAGATGATATATGCACAATTAGGTGCTGGTGGAGGTCGAACTGGTCCAAAACCAAATCCAATAAATTCAAATTATGCTGAAATTAAAGTAGATGACATGGGTTACCCTGCCCGCGGACCTACTTCAGATAGACTTCCATCTAACCCACCACCATATGATGGAACTCGAAGAAATAGTCGACCACCTTCTGAAGAATTTGATGGTGGAATTATTGTTTAAGGTATTTTTGTTTTATATTTTTGTTTTTTTTTAGTTTTTGATTTTCATAAAGAAATTATTGTAGGGGAGAGGGGGAGCATTGGTATGTTTGTCAAGAAGTTAAAAACAAAAAGAATTTCAGAAAAAATCAGAAGTGAATAATTTTCGTTATTTTTTATATGTATTAGCAACATTTTAATATAATTAATGTTCAGATAAATTATTGGTTAAGTATAACATTTTTGCATTTTCTAAACATAGTTTTTTATACCAATGCGCCCTTACATGGGGAGCATTGGTACACAATGTGTTTACATTATTACAATAAGAAATTCTATCAATAAAAAGTGCAATTTTTATGAAAAGTAACACAGATTTTAAAACCAACAAAATATTTTATGACATATCAAGAAAAATATAGATAATTAGTATTTAAACAATTATTCTTAAATTGCATAGTGTATGAAAGCACTAACAAAGCATTTGAGAATAAGAACCACATTGTAAAAAATACTGTACCAAGCATATACACTGTACCAAGTATATATGCAGTCTACAGAACAGATATTAAAAATTGTGTACCGATGCTTCTCAATTTCAATTTACCAATCCTTACCATTTATGAAAAAGTGCTTTAAAAATGAAATATTTTTTTATGTTCTAAAATTTTAATTAAAATTTTTTTTTTTTTGAGTTTTAAGTTTAAACTTAAGTTAGAACAAATTAAAACATTAACACTCTAAAAAGTAGCGTATTCACCATACACAGTTAAATGTGAAAAAAATCAACCTAGTAGCAAAATAAACAAAAGGTAAATTTACAAATACTTAAAAACTATCAATATTTTCTGTGGAAGAAGTGATTATAAATAACATTTGTATTTGCATTCAAAAGTTGAAATTGAATTAAAACGGCTGAATATTTGCCTGTGTACAAATGCTCACCCCTCTCCCCTAACAATTTTACAAACATGATCAATTTTACTAGTACTGGAAATACCAGAAATATAATCCATTTATTTTATAATAACTAGAGATTCTATGTTATTTATGCTTAATTGCTAATTATTTTAAATAAAATTGTAATGTATGTAATGTTATTGCCATTTTTATATCTTTTTTTTTCTTTTTTTACTTTTTTTTTTTTAGTTGGATGAATTTGGTATCAGTTGCTTTATGAACACAAGCGATGTTTTTTTTTTTGTGCTTGTTTTTTTATTTTTATATATTTTTTAATGGGCTGTGATTTGATATCTTTTTTTGGTAAAAAATTTTTAAAACAAAACATTATTTATGTTATTCTATAAAATGCTTTATTTAAAGTATTTCCATTTCCTCATTTAAGTGTCACAAATTTCTAAATTTATATAGTAAGAAATTAATCATTAAACAAAATTAAGTTTTTCAGTTTTGTTTTAATTTGTTATAAATTCAATTAAACTCTTCTGTATTTTTATTGTACTACATATACTTTAACAAAGGCAAAAATTTTGTTATGTTGAATCAATTTTTTTCAAGAATTTTTTTGAAGAAGTTTTTCTTTTTCAAAATGAATCTTTGATATTTTATTGTTATGGAAATGCTCTCTAAGAAAAAAAATGCTGTTAATATTTATATTAGCAGAGTTTTTTTTTAGCTTTTACTAAAAACTGTTTACTAATTGAATCTTTTATATTTCTTCACTAAATATTTTTAGAATTAAATGCTTATTTTAGAAAAATGCAAATCTTTGATGTTGATGTAGTGAGAAAAAACTTAGCACTTTAATCTAAAATCATTTCACAATAGTAAAGAACAAAATATCTATTGTTTTTACTTTTCTAGGAAGTTTGCGTTTCTTGATTATTCATAATTTTTTTATTAACAAATATATTTTTTCATAATATAGATTTCACAATTAATCTTAATTGCATTGTAATTTAAAGATAAAAATGTATAGGATGATGGGTTTCTAATTTGTATTCCTTATTTTGAAGAAAAATAAAGGCATGATTTCTTATTTTCGAGCTTTTCTATTTTTCTTGAAACTTTAATTAACCTGTACTTTTTTGATAAAAAGTCTCACCAAATTTTCACTAGAATATCGAAACAAAAAGTTCACCAAAAAAATTTTTACCATTTTTAACCAGTGACAATTCCTGAATATAAATATAAATTATATGAAAAACTGTATTTTGAATTAAATACTTTTTAGAGTCCCCTTAAGCTGAGTTGGAAAAGAATATAAAATAGTTTTTCAATTGACTTTTTTACTCATAAAATACTTTTTTAGATTTTATCCTTTTTTCTGCTTTTTTGTGAATTCCCACTTTATGTTTGATAATTGTATTACAATTTTCATGTGTAAAAATCTCTTTAAAGTATTTGTTGACTGACTGAT
Organism: Hydra viridissima; assembly: GCF_058129835.1. NCBI lineage: Eukaryota > Metazoa > Cnidaria > Hydrozoa > Anthoathecata > Hydridae > Hydra > Hydra viridissima. The sequence goes on from NW_028324310.1 coordinate 11,755,470, forward strand.
TTATTGTCAATCTAGGGTTATTTTCATCAAGTTTTTTAGCTCTATCAACAATTAAGAATGGCACATTTATAAAACTTTATCTTTTATATAATTCTATCATGATTGATTTGCCCAATAACTTACCCTATTATAAAGTTTTATAAATCTTTAGAAGCTTTGTTTCTTACCATAGCTTAAGGATAACTAACAGATAAATACCTACAAATGATACTTACAAATAATGTATGATATATAATTTCAAGTCTAAAAAAGCTTGAAAGTTATAATAAAGTATAATTTTTTATAAATTTCTATTTTAGTTTGGTGTCCTAGTATACTACTAAGCTTAAAAATTAAAACAGTTTGTAAATAAACTTTCTTTTCTGAGGAATTGTACTTTTTAATTAAAAACAACAATTCTTATCCATAATTACTTTTAAGATTGGTTTGAGTTACATTTTTTTATATACTGGTTGGCTAACCAATACAACAAGGTTTGACGTTTTGCTTCAATGAATATTTAGAGATATCTTATATTTCAGTTTACAAATGTCAGTTCTTGTAATAAATGGGAAAATGTACTTAGTTGTTTAAGTCATGGAAATAAAAAAGAAAGAAAACTGCTGGCAATGTGTACATCTGAAATAAATTTGTCAGAAGGTGCATAACATTTGTGGACATAAAAATGTGCACTTAAAGATTCTTAGAAAGCTTAGAAACGCTCAAAATATTCTAAAATTTTTTTTCTTTACTTTGTTTTTATACAACTTATTTTAAATTACTTTTTAGGTGCTGTTGAAGGAGGTGGGCTTCATGGTGAGAAGGGTACAAATACAGGAACGATTGTTGGAATAGTGATTGGTGTTCTTGTTTTAGTTGCTATAATTATTGTTGTAGCTTTTTTGGCTTATCGCTATAAAAGTAAGTTTCTTTTTTTAGGTTTTCTTTATCCTTTAAGTTTTCTTCATCTGATAAAAGAATTTTAAGCAATCTTTCTATTTCTAATCTGATCATTCCATTAAATTCTTAAATTTATTTTCTTAAACATTTGAAAACAACAGAAAGAAGCTTTTTAATGTAGTCAATAATACAAACTGAAGTATGACAAAAAGACTTTTTACTTTTTACTTTTTAACCCTTTAACAGTCCCATATTTTTTTAAATTATGGTTGCTGTAAGTCGAGCATTTTTTTTTGAAATGGTCTCTCTAAATGTCCCATGTTTTTTCAAAATCATGGGACATTTAGAGAGACCATTTTAAAAAAAATGCTCTTTTTTTTTTAACTATTAAATTAAAAAATGTTTAAAACATGTGTAAAAGTAAACTATTGAAACAAAAGTTCAATAGTTTACTTTTACACATGTTTTAAACATTTTTAAATTGTCACATCAGTCTAATCGTCACAAAACTTAAAAGTTTTGTGACGATTAGACTGATGTGATGATTAGACTGATGAACAAGAAGAAAATATGAGGAGATGCATTAAACCGTAATATTACAGCATGGACATTTGAGAACCACTTTCAGTTTGTGTAATATTACAGCATGGACATATGGAAACCACTTTCAGTTTGCGTAATATGGCATGGACTGATAAAGGGTTAAGCTGATGAACTGTGGCAGAGTTTTGTTTTGATTAAAAATGACAAAGTTAGTTTTGAAATGGTGCTAATAACACAAGCAACAATAAAAAAAAATTTTCCCATAATTTTACCTAATTCTTGTGTTGTTGATTCCAAAAAAAGTAATAAAAAAAATCACCCTACATTTTCTTACATTTTAGCATTAAAATATATTATTCAAGTTGTGTTATTAGGTTGGTAGTAAATTCTAATTTTTCAAGGTTGGCAATCAAATCAGTTGTTATTAGGTTGGTAGTTCTGATAAATAGCACAGCTGTTTATTTTTTTCCGGTTAAATAGTGAAATTGGGATGATAGTTTCCTAATTAGCCGTTAAGAATTTACTAAGAGTCACATAAGTTAATGTACTGGTTATTATGTGTATACATATAACGGTTGTTTAACAAAAATGCAATAACTTATTTGACAGTTAGAGTTCTAGCCTGCATCACTGGCTTGCATCATTAATGTGACCCACTATGACACTTTTAAATGATAAATGTGAAAAATGAAAATATGGTGTGCATATAAATATTTTTTAAACATCTGTAGTAAACTTTAGACCTTTAAGCAATATTTCTACAAGCAGTTTTATTTTTGCAGTCTTTAAAGTTTGGAATACTTTTTAAAAAGACCCTTTGAGTGACAATTTGATTTACCAATCAATGTTTAAATAGGAGCTTGTATTTCAAATATTATACATCAAAGAATGTTCAAACAGTTATTTTTGTTAATTACACTTAACTGCAAAATTAACGCACTACTTATAAATTCTGATTTATTTTGAAAAATATTAAGTATTTCCCGGATTTATCAATTACAAAGATGATAATGATATTTGTTACACCTTTCGTAGGTTTATTTCATTTCCCTTATTTAATTTCAAAATTATAGCAGCTTTTCATAAGTAGCATGTTTTGCAGTAATTAAACCTCACTTCTAAAAGAAAAGTATGTATTGGTTTTAAATTGTTTTAACAGTAGAAAAGATAACTGTCATTTGAGCAACACATCTGTTTGCAATGCAGCGCTCTAGACAAAATTTAGGTTGTGGTGAATGTGTTGCAATTGTTACTATGTCCAATGGAGGGTTAACCAATCGCAAACTTGGTAGAAAATTTGGATTGTCTCATACAACAGTTAGTAGGGTTCTACAAAGGTTTGTAGAGACAAATGATCACACTAGATGACTTAGCCAATTCAGACCACAAGTTACCAATGCCATGGAGGACATATTGTTAATGCTCCCAACGCTGAGAGAACAGTTCACAACTGCACGAAGTCTCCTTGGTGAGGTTCTGCTATTAGTGAAGGTACCGTAAGAAGACTTTATGCTTTAAATTTACAACCTTGGGCAGAAGCTACTGGTCCTAGATTATCTGTAGACCAAAAGAAACAGACTGGCTTTTGCAAGGAGGCATATGAATCGAGAAATACACGATTGGGGACAAGTCTTATTTACAAAGGAGTCAAGGTTTTGCCTTGTAGGTCCTGATCGCTACCCAAGAGTGTACAGAAGACCAAATGAAAGATGTTTCTCATTCAAGAAATCACTTTATATGGAGGCAGCTCATTGATGATATGGGGCGGAGTATCTTTAACAGCTTGCACAGAGCTTTTTATTGTTGATGGTGGATGTCTGACTTCTCAATTATGCATAGCAGACATTTTAGAACCTTTTGTGGTATATTTTGCATCATACATTGAAGATGGATTCCTTCTTATGCAGGATAATGCTAGACCACATGCAACACATATTGTTACTGAATACTTAAATAATGTTAATATTGAAGTTTTGGAGTGGCCAGCTTGCAGTCCAGATATGAACCCAGTAGAGCATCTTTGGTATGTAATGGGATGCCGTGTTAGAAGCCAACATCCACCACCTAACAGCCTAGACAAACTGTGACAAAGTTTTATCTGCATGTGGGAAGATATCCTTCAAGAAATGATTAGATCTCTAATTGAAAGTATGGCACGATGCTGTTTGGCTGTAATAACATCAAGTGGTAGTAACACTAGTTATTGATAAGTTAAAAATGTTTCAATTTAAGCTGCATTAGTGTGCATAACAATAATAATCATTTTACTCTGTTTTGTTAAATGAACCATATTTTTGGTTTTAGTTTTTTTTACCATTCTCAAAGTCTATTTTATTATTATCATTGAAATAATTGTGTTCATGTGTTCTATTCTTAATATGTTTGTCAAAATATATGATAATATTTACCACAATTAAAATAATACGAAATGTATAAGTGATGCATTAATTTTGCAGTTAAGTGTAGTGAAGATTACTTTGAATTGGGGAAAATTCTCTGTTCACTGACATAAGATCCTTAAAACATTAAAATTATGATTGCTTGAACTGAAGATAAATATCCAGAAGTTATAAAGTTAACCACAAATGACTGTCTCTGCTGATGAGTGTTAAATGCAGCTGAATGAAAAAATGTTTAAAGAACCATTTTCTTTAATAACTCAATTTTAAATGTAAGAAGTTTTGAAAACTTTAAATATGAGTTAAAACATCTTTTTCTTTTGATAAGACGTATTTACTATACTCAAATCACTGTGAACCTGAGAGACTGCCAGGTTTTATGTCGCGTCACTTGATCCAAATCTTTACTTTTAGTTTAGTATTAATGTATATCGTTAATTTAAAATGTTTTTAAAATCTGGTTTGGGTGCTAAGGTTTGAAAAATCAATTTTTAAGTTTTTACAAATTAAACACTTCTTCCATTAAAATCATTTGTTGATTTCTAAACTATTTTAAGATTCTATTGTAGGTATTACTATTAGCAACCTTTTCAATTGAATTTGAAAAAGCTTTTCAAACATGTAATAGGAGCAAATTGATCTTTTTTTTTCCTGCTCCCCTAACTTTTCACTTAATCTTGTGGCACACTCTAAAAGCACACCTAAAATGAAAGTTGTTCTCTTGAGATATTACAAAACAAGCCATTTGTATTGTTCTTAAAAATTTTTGTGGCTATTAAAATAGTTGTTTTGACAGGATTATAGTCACTGTCCTGGACTTGTTGACTTCTTTTTGTTTCTAGGGCTGCATATCAAAGTTAATGTTAAATTCTTCTTCCATTAAAATCAACTACGGAGGATAGCAGTTGCTCTCCATGTCGAGTATGCTCTTTTTTATGTTTAAATCTACTCCATGTAGGCTTAAATTTAGAATGAATAGCTTCTCCTGTTCAGCAAACTTGGATAGGCCACAATTATAGTATTCAACAAAGGGCTGAACATGACACAGCAAAATGTGAAACTTCCAACTTACTGAAATTTTTTTCCTTAGAACCTGTGCAAGGTCTTGGGTAGATAGGAAGGGGTTTTTTAATTCAGCAAATGCTAACTTATAATCTGACTCAAGAGTTTGACCAAAACAAGAATCCTTTACTTTTTTAAAGTCTTTCATGCACTGAACTATAGGTCTAAGTTAAGGAACCTGAGATGTAACTACTTTATCAAGTTCATCCAGGTTTTTCAAGATCTTGTTGGAATTATTTCCATCCCAACCTCTACCTTGGTACCCTCTCTAAAGAACATTTTTAGTTTTCAGCCAGTCATCAAGTTCATGCCAAGTATCCATAAGCAGAGATCCTAAAGTAGATACAATTCCAATCAAAAGATGCAATTCAGGAGGTGGTACTAAATGCTGGATTAGAGTATCTGGATTCTCCTCTAGGTAGAGAATCCTTGGATATATCACATTCGTGTAATGTTGCATGTTAGATTTCTTGGAGTTATTTTCCACAATATATTTTTCATACCAATAATCTAGACTCCCAAGAGTTCTTAGTTTTCCACATTCTTCATTTCTCAACCCTTCACACCACAGGCAAGCTCTTTTTCCTGCATGGCCTGACAGACCAAACACAGCATTGGCACACTTTAAATCAAATGCTGCAAAAAACTTGATATCTTGCAAATTGAGTTTTTCTAATGTTATTCTTAAGTTATGGTTTGTATCAGGAAAAACTTCAACTATTGCAAGAATTTGACAATGCTGAACACCACTATTCGTATAAATTGCAGACTTTGTACTTTCATTTGCATCAAAGACATTTATTATAACTTTCAAAAAAGATCCTCCACCATCCATAGAAATTTGTACTAATTCTGAATGAAGGTCTAGAGCATGTTGATTTATCAGATCCAGTATGAAAGATGATGTCTCTTGAACAAAACAAGATCCTTTAAAACCTTTCCATCTATACTGTCTAGGAAATCTATCTCTAAAAATATTTAAATAATGTCATTATTTATTTAGACACTAAAAAACAGCCTTCTTGTTCAACAACTTTTTGAAGCATCTCCAGATTATTTAGGGGTTAAAGTTTTAACACAAAAAAATTAAATGTATATTACACAAAAAAGATAACAATAATTTCTAGTTTATATACTAGTCAATTTAATTATTAGCTGCACTTTATTTTACAAAAAAAATTACATAACTTATAATGGTTACACATATAGCTACAATATTTGTATGTGTAGCCATCACAAATTCATGGTGGAGGATCTCTTTCTCTTTACATATAAAATATATCCATACAAAATGTTAAAACATTCTAAAAGTGCACTTTTGTGACTAATACTTATAAATTATCTTTTCTACATTATAAAAATGTGATATGGATTCCTCAAGATCATTCAATTTACCAAAAATATTAGGTTCTACAGCAGTCTTATTCCCTAATCCTTTCAGAAGAAAAGATGTTAACTGTTTGGTTTTGCTAATAGAAAGTTTCAATATAATTTGAAGTTCTTTTTTAACCTGTAAAGATACTTGTTTTGATCTTCAATTTGCCTTGTTAGCAGACATCCAATATTTACAACCAATAGGTTTCCACCAGTTGGTAAAGAAAAAGTTGCTCCTTTTGGAATGCAGTCAGTTTTCATCTTATCTTCTAATAAACCTGAAGCAACTTGTTCAGCTTGAATGCTTCCCAAACTCTTGGCAAGTGAGATCAAGTTTGTTGCAGTAACTGAAGAAGAACAATTGTGGGTGTATCCAGGTGTTAACATTGAGAAACATTTTCCACAGAGCTTTGAGTTATCTAGTGAAGAAGATATGATTGGTTCTGTTTCACTACTTTAGAGCATTTAAGTTGAATTCTCTCCCCACGAGCCTCTGGGTGTATTGGCCAACTTTGTCAAGTAAAAGTTTCTTCTACAACTAGAGCAAGCTACAGTTGGGTAATTACAAATTTCAAGGGAATACCCAGGATATATATACAGCTTCATCAGATCTTCTATTGTTGAATTTACAGGGTATAAAGACTTGGACCTTGCTCCAAAATTTTCCCAGCAGCAGCAAAAAGTATTTCGTTAAATAACAGCAATCGATGAGCTAGCAACAGCCATTTTCATTCATTAAATAAAATTTGAATAAAGTTTAACAAATGAAAATAGCTACTGCTAGCTCATGATTAAAAATATTAGTTAAATCCAAAAAATAACACAGGTATCTTGTTTCAAATGACATGATTTTATAAAAAAATATATAATTTTGAGAAAAATGTAACTTAAAATCCAATCTTTAGAAAAAGTTATTGTAAAATTTTTAAAATCTTTTTTTGAAAATGGATTTTACAATATCTGGTTCTTAAATAAGTATATGTAAAAGTTATTTGTATCACTTGATAGAAGACACTTGTTTTTTTTTTTATATTCTTGCATAAGACTTATGCTTTTCATTACCCACAATTTCTAAGTCGTCATTACGACAACTTTTTTACCGATTTTTTAATAATTTTTTTTAAGCATTTATTCAAGGCTTCAAATTATCATTTTGACATGTTAACATGTGATTTTAATTTAAAAAACATTTTTATACATCAATATAAATTAATACTAAACTAATAGTTAAGGTTTTGGTTGAGTGACACCACATAAAACCTGGCAGTTTCTGGTTCACAATCACATTATACTAAACTCTGTTCTTTGGAGTTTTTTTTTTCTTTTAACGTCTAGAGTTCTTACCTAGATTTTCTTGTGTGTAATCCTGGATTAGATTGATTGCTCCCTTTGCTGACAATGTTGAGTATTGTCACAATTAAAAATAAACCAGATAGTACTTTCATTCCGATTTTGTAGTGTGATAAGAATAAATCAGCTCCACAATCTTGCTAGTAACAAAAGTTATTGTTACCAGCAACATAGCAACATTTTTATTAATGTTGAGTCCGGCCTTGGATTGATTTTTTTATTTTCTTTTTTTTTTTTTTATAGATAATTATAAATAATCTAGTAGCTGCCCAATATAAAAATATTTCATTCCTGTATTTGAACAACTGATGAAAAAAATTAGACCATTTGCTGGTGTAGAGATACCACATGGAGCTCGAAACCATCCTGTATGCAAACATCACAGAAAAATAAAAGTTTTTTCTTCATGTGACTTTGATATAAATTGGTCTTGGAAAATCCACACTTTAAATAAATATTTAATCTATTCAGCTCATCAAACTGAATACCTTGAAATCCTTGAATTAAGAAATGAATTTTGAGTTCATGAAAATTGAAATTAATGTTTCTCTGCTTTACTAAAACATCTTGTTCTATGATTGCTTGAGCTGCTTCATTTACTAGCTTGACAGCCCTCTGAGTAATTTGTGCATGAATGAGGAATAATGGTACTGAAAAAAGTTTCTTAAAATACTATGATTGATGATCTATGATCATTATGATCCTTTTTAGGGATATGGTAAGTTTTGTTTCATAGATTTTTTTGGCTTTATTTAAAACATCAAGAAGCAAACTGATCAAAATTTCTTCTTGTTTATTATGATTGCATTTAAGTGAAATGAGTTATGTAGGATCTTTAAGGTTCCAGTTATATCTCCTTCACTAATTTCTTTCTCTTTTACCATCTTTATCCACCTAAAAATATTATCAGTTTTTGTTAACACTCAGACCATCTTAATAGGTGTTAAAACATTTTTATATGTATATTTTGTATTTATTTTTTAAATATTGTTAGTTTTCATTTTAATGTTTAAAAACCATACAGTCATCCTGTTTACAAAAAACGAAATTTTTTTTTTTAGAATCTCATCCAACTTCCACAAGTCCAAAGTAAGTAGTTTGTATTTAAAAGAGCAAAACAAATTTCTGTTGAAATGCTATTTATTGGAAGTGATAAGAAGATTTCCAAAATATTTTGACCAATTTTCTTTTTGTCTCTATAAAAATTTATGAATGTTCATCAAGTGAGCAAAATAGAACAAGAATTTTTTTTTTTTTTTTTTTAAAAATTTTAAATTTTTGGGGTGAATTACTTTACAGATAGTCTTAAATTATTTTTTTAAATAAGCAGAAATTGAAGCTCATCACTTGTGTTTCAAAGGAACAAGTTGCTTCAAATACTTTCATACCAAATGTTTGGTGTTTATAGGGAAATCATTTCATCGTAGCATATATGAGTTATATACTTTTCAAATGTATTAACTTAGTCTTAAGATTTTCTAATTTTTTACATTTTTTGATAATATAATTTTAAGAATTGTAGTACGTTGGTTAATAATGTGATGGTAACTCTGTTTATCTTATCATGATAAATATCAGTTGACTTATTTGCTATCTGCAGAAAACAGTTTGTAATGTAAGTAAATACTTGAAATGTCTATAATGAAAGGCCCATTAACGCAAGGCACAACAAAGGCTTTATTATTACTTAATGATTAAATATGAAGTTTCTTTAAAAGATTTTCGGAAAAATAGAAGAAGGGGCAGACTTGTTAAGTAGATGTCAAAATCTAAAAGATGCATATAAGTTATAAATACAAAATTATACTTTAACAGTTCTTCACAAATGAGTTTTGTTTATTTATTACAAATTTTATAGTCTAATCAAGGGATTGTTATCATCTGAAATTAATCTAGCATTTAATTGTATTTATTTGCAAGCTGATATTTTTAGATATCTGCAAACCAAAATAAAAACGTAATCAGTGGTACTGCCATTGATGTTTTAGATGTGTTAGCTATGGCAACATGTTTCACATTCATTTGCATAATTCTCATGTTAGCTATCAATTAATTTAGATATTTATTAGCTTTTGTGTTTGATATTATCTATTATCACCAAATTTAGAATGTGCCGTACTAAATGCTGCTTAAAAACACTATTGATAGCAAGATTGGTCAATATGAAAAAAAAGTAGTTATAGATGAACATTTTTCATTAGAGATAAAGTTTCATAAATCAAGGATGTGCATAAAGTGAATGATAAAATTGGGAAGAATAGTAATTTTATTGAAAAAAAAATAATAATGAAAATATGAATTAAAATGCAATGTTGTAACATTTGTTAAAACGAATCTTCCTTTTTGTAAAGGATTTTCTGCAATAGAATAATTTTGGTAAATACCATATAAGTTTTTGCATCAATTTTTAACAATATAATAAGAAAACAGTATGAAGTTTAAAAAAAGTGAGGAACTGTTGTTGACCTAAATTATGCCATAAAAATCTTGTTGACCCTTGAAGAACATTTTCAATATTTGAAACTTTTCTCTGTGAAAATTGGCCATGGTTTTTTTATTTTTGTAGAGAATCAGCGGTTCTTAATCCAAAGGAAAAAAATGATGACACTTACGTAAGTTGTTTCTAACTGCAATTTTTTTGTTTCAGGGGCAAATTTCTTTTTTTTTTTCGTTAGAAATCATAAAAGTTTACAAGAAACCAATACTATTATGATTTTAATAAACTGCCTTCAGTTCTTACATTACTTGTAATAGTAACAATTTCATTACTATAATTAAATGACGTAAGAATCGAATCTTTGAGTGCCCTTTAGATAGAATTACGGCTATTAAAAACGTTTTTAATTTTGAATATAAATTTATGTGAACACCTATCATCCAAAAGTCATAAGTTTCCCTAAAGTTTTCCTATCCACCTCACTTTGAGATATACGTCATTTTGCTGGCATTAAGAGACATTAGGCCGGGTGAATAAAGATGAGCAATTGCTTTTACTCAGTAATTGGTCAGCTTAACGTGAATAAAAGCTTTAGCCGTTTTCCTCATATTTATAATAGTAAGCAATTTACTCAGTAATTGCTCAATTTTACTTTAATAAAAACTTAAGAAAAATTGTTGAAGTTTTTATTCACGTAAAGCTGACCAATTACTAAGTAAAAACAATTGCTCATTTTTATTCACTCGGCCTATTTCTTGTGGGGAAAAAAATGTTTGATATGAAATTGAATTCCATTTAAATTGCAAAGACAAATCATCTGTCATTAAAACGAATCAACTGCGCTGTTCAAAGTGTTTTTAAATAAGTATAAATGCAAGAAATTTTCTTTAAGAAAAACGTTTTAAAGAGTTAAATCTATCCGATTTAGGTTTTAGATTGTTTTTAACTATTTTTGTAACTAGACCAATTATTTTTTTAAACTTTTTACACAAAAGAGTCATTACGCGGCAAGTACCGTTTCCGTTAAGTCAGACGATAGGAAGCCTCCAACGCAACAGTATGCTGAGCTTGGTCTAGGTGGTGGACGAGATGGTCCCAAACCTAAGAATGTTCCGTCTAACTACTCTCAAGTGAAAACAGATGATCTTGGATACCCGGCTAAAGGTCCAACAGCTCAGTCAAAACCTAGCAGTGGTTATATGGATAAAGGGGACGTCGAAGAAAATGATGGTATCATTGTCTAATTGGTTACTATTGGTTACTATCAATTGTCGAGTCTTTCTTTGGTTTCAGTAGCACTTTTTATCAAGGAAAAAATTTCTGTGATTTTTTTAATCTAATTTTATGAAAATACGATGCACATTTTTAGCTCTTCATTTATTTTAGTGCGATTTTTTAAATGAATTTTACAATCATTTGATTTTTAGTCCAAAATTTTCTTTAATGAATTTATAAGTCTTTTTTTTCTTCTTTTCTATTTTTTTTTTATAAAACTCAGTATTTGAAGAACCTCGCATATATTTTGTGGAAATATTAGTTGTTGAGAAAAGTTATTTTTGGTCAGGAAAAGTGAGTCCTGTAAAATATTTTTGACAGCAGAATAATTTTGTAGGTTTTGCGTTGAAATGAATCAAATATATTTGTGTAGCTTTAACTTTGTAAACTTCATCTTATAGCAATTACGTCAGGTTAGAATTATTTTGTTCTCCCATTTTAAACGTTGGTAAATAATAATTTATTGATGTTCTAACATCTTTGTTACCATAACCAGTAGATATTTACAAGTACAAGCAACTATCTTTAATGATTACCGTAGCTGATTAACTAATTGTTAAGCCCGACGCTAAATATTTTTGAGGTTTCTGAAAATCGAAACAATCTATTGGTAATGGTAGTCAAGCTTCTCAGTTCCGTTGCGAATATGTAATAATGAATAAATGATGAATAATGAAATTGTTGAATAATGAATTGGAAAAAGTTCTGAGCTGTAAAATCCGGTGACAGGTAGGCCAATTAAAATCACTGTATTTGAAATGATACGGTCAGAAATAATCTCACAGATTGCATCCATTGTATTCCGAGCATTATAGGCCACACCACCGTCTTGTTGAAACCATACATTTTGCAATCCTAATCATTCCAAAGAAGAATTGGCCATTATTCCGATGAAAATGGCAATAACAGTTTTGAAGCAAAATCTGGAGTTTCATTAAGCAGAGTTAGTACCGCTTGGGAGTATTTCAAGCGTTTTTGATGGTCATTTAACATCAGTTTTTAAGGAAACTGCATCTAAGACTCGGTGCAGCAATGATCTTTTAAGCTCTACTTGTTGTGCTCCTCTTCTTATTGATTTTGGATTTTCATGAACACTTTCAGCTACTCGCTCTATATTTTCTAATGAAACCCTTGCTAATTGTCTTTCGGCTCGTAAGTTATCAGACCTTGTCCCTGTTCAAATTAAGCTACCTACTGTCAAATTGTTGATGGTAAAGGAAATCGTCGTCAAAAATTATGTTTTGTTGCAATAATTGAATTATTTCGTGCGTACATCACCACTATTGCAGGTTTATGAAGTGTATCTATCGATCTTAAAATTTTTGAAGTTGAAAACAAAATGCAGGAAAAGTGATCAGCTTAGTAGTTAAAAACAAAACAAATTGATGAGTGACTTTTGGGACACCCTCTATATAGCTTAACTAAAAAATCGAAACGTGTTAAAACTGATTTCAACAACTACTAGGATAGCAGTTATATGATCTTTAGCTTCTTCATCCTTCATCTATTTTTTACGATCTTTGAAACTATTTGTAAAACTTATTCAATTGAAATTGTTTATAAGAAATTATCTAAGCTTACTTTTGAAGGTGAATAGCAAAATTAGAGCTGTGGAAACCGAATCTTAAGTGAGGCGACAGAATTACAGCGATTTTGTAGTGCTTAAAGTTTCATGGCTAACGGTTGGTATAAATTATGTATACAATAAAAAAAAAAGAAAGTTAAAAATTGAAAATTGCGTCGTGTTCTGACGTCATAAAGATGGAAGGAGAAACACCTATTTAATCGCACAAAATAAGATAAGTTAATGAGATTTTTTAATATTTCATACAGTTTTTGTAAGGAGTTGTAAAAGTGAATCTATAAGCCGCCGATAAAACAGGTAATAGTCATGCGCAACTCGTTATTTGCTACATGCGTTTATACAATATTTTTCATGCAGGAACACAAATCATCATAGCATCTTCTAATCGTTCACATTTGACAATACGCAGCAATTATATACATGCATAATGAGTGCCATGGATGCACGAGTGTGAAACAAAATTCAAACTCACCTTCTGCAAATTTTTACATAATACAAATTTCCTATTGTGAAGAGAAAAATTACTCATTGTTTGGTGTAATCAGTAATTCTGCTTTCAAATATCATAGTTCAAAAGAGAGACGGAGAAGGAAAGGAGGGAAACTGTGCCTCTCCGGCCATTCCAGTTTCGATGGCCATGGAAATTATGGTCGAGTGCACTATTTGTTTGTTTGAGTGTGCGCATGGTTGAATAAAGAAAATGGTGATTACACTTGTCATTTGCCACAGATTTCTCCATCGTTATTTTGTCAACCCGCACATTCTTTACTTTTGAAATATTATAACATTTTATCTGAAATACTAATGCTAATAAAGTTATCATTACTTATGATATAAATTATCATATATCATTGTATATTTTGTATTATTATTCTCAAATGGAATTAGAAATATTAATTTGATAAAAAGTGTCTGTCTTCACTTTCGTTATTTAACGTTAACATTATGTAGCAAACAAACTGTAAATGTCTATTTGGGAGGCTTTTTATTCTTTAAAACTGATATTTCTTAATTTATTTTAAAACAATTTTTAAATATTTTTTTAGTATTTATTCTCTAAATATCTACAAAATAATTGCTTTATTAACATCCTGTGTAAATATTGAAGTTGAAATGATTGTTTCGTTTTTAAATTTTTATTGAAGAAAAATAATTGGTTGATCGATGTCAGTATATGCTATATAATAATTAATTTTGCTATGAAATTTCCATTTAAAATATTACCGGATGATAAATTGCCTTTGGTCAAATTAGAGACAACTTAGTATATTGTAATCACTACATCACCAGAAAATGTCAAATTCAATAATGAACCACTTGCTAAAAAGGCTTCAAAAAAAAAGAGCAAAAAGATGAAAGTAGAGAAATCAAATTGAAAACAAGTAAGTTCTTTTTTCCTACTGACTCAAACCACTCAAGTGCATCTGGTTTTTTGTCAAGTACATCTGGTATTTGCTAACTAGAAAATGACAGAGATTAATCAAATGGAAAATAAGTAAGTTCTTTTTTTCCTACTGACTCAAACCACTCAAGTGCATCTGGTGTTTCTCAAGTGCATCTGGTGTTTTCTAACTAGAAAATGACAGAGATGAAGATATGTTGTGTTTGTGCAGTTATTTCGAATGAAGATTGGCATCAATGCTTGAGTTACAATAAATGGACAAGTGATGAATGTTTTGGAATAGATACATCTGTAAATTGTCTGCAAATAAATTACAAACATCTTGTAAAATTTTTGAACTTTGTTTATATTTATAGTGTAGTTATGTTGTAGTTATTAAAATGTTATGACTATAACATGACTACACAAGACTGTGTTCTTTAATTAAATTTGCAGAGCTGATGAGTTCGCTCCTTAAGTAACGAATTGACCCCACATAAATTGGTTATAAATAGATCATTTAATTTACAAAACTATCATTTTAAATCATTTCAACCTAATGTATTAACAATGTACTGACGCTTGCTATTAAAGTAATGCATCTTATCATTAAGTCATGCTTTGTAATTAATTTGATATAAAGTCTTTTCTCCAAAATCTCTAATCCAGCTAGAGATCATGTTGGAAATAGAAAAGTTTTTATGCTGTTGTACATAAGAAAATGCTCATGGCCACTAGCAGAATTATCAATAGTTCTGATTAACGTGTACCACAAGGCTTTTGTAAAGCTTGCCAAACAGTAACGAGAAGAAAAGGTGAAGGCCCTGTATAAAATTATCGTTAGCCCTCTGTTGCTCCTCTTGACTAGTCTGATTACTGTTAATATCGCACTTTACATTGCACGCTTAATCAAACTAGAACTATCATCCATTAAAAGATTATTTTGTGTGAATTGTAAATATATAACATTTCATATAAAAAAGAAAAATTATTTTTATTTAAAATTTGCACAGAAAACATTCAAACAAAATTGGCTAATTTCGATTTTGGCCCAACAAAATTACAAATAAAAAAATGCATTTTATATTGTTGCTATTACTATTTCTTCTTGCTTCTTTTTTTTTTTCCCCTCTATAAAACATCAGAAAATCAGAACCTCGTATCGTTATATTTAAAAAAAATAAAAAAATAAAAATTCCTAATGATTTTCAGATTGATATCTGTTGATTTGGATGATCAATTATCAACACTTGAGAGCTTTTTTGTAAACTTTTTTTTTTTCATTTTGTCCAAATTGTCAATCAGTCGTAAAGTAAAGCAAAATTTTAATGAAATCTCATGTTATTTGATCATTACATGAACCTTTGTTCGTGTAATGATTGTGGAGGAATTATACCCAGACGATACAAAAAAAAATTATTGATTTTAATATTATATTATTGTAAAAAAATAAATTGGTAATATATAAAGTTTATCTAAAGTTACATATTTTTCAAAATTCTTTTGCCCTTAAATCAGTTTTAGCTAAATCAGGATCGATTTCTTGGTACGTATTTTCCGAAGGTAGCGACAATTCTTGATAGTCTTCCATCGAAAAACAAGACTTTAACGTTCCAGTAAAACTACTGGAATCATTTGTTATGTCTCTTTCACTGCTAGTGGTATAAAAGATCGATCCGTCATCTTTGTAAACAATACTTTTTTCTATAGTTTCAAGTTCAACTTTGTTAAAGTTTTCCAATGAATTATTTTTGTCAATAAAAAAAATGTTACTGTTTCTGTACACCAATCTTTGTTCTTTAGTTTTCAGATTAAGTTTCGTTTGGTGGCTTAGCGAATTACTTTGGTCATTTAATGAAGATCCATCGTCTCTGTAAACCATGCTTTGTTCTATTGCTTCTAGCTCAGAATAAGTGAAGCTTGTTAATGGGTTTGCTGTAAAGTTATGATCATAGTCTAATTTGTACTTTTCTTTTTGCTTCAAACTAAAAAAAAAAGTTCAAATGTAATAATAATATTAACAAAGTTGGCTGAGGAGGTTCTTTGTTTTTTTTTTTTTAATATGTGAATCTGTGTGCGAGTCATTCAAGCTAATAATTTTATAGAATTAACTTTTGCGAATTTATTTTTGCAATAAGCATTTACAACGCAACATGGTAATTTATCAGAATTTATTTATCGAATATGATGCCCAAAATAAATTTTGGAAGATTTATTTTTGTTAATGAAGGCTAATTAAAAATATTAAGAACAAGATTCTTGGTAAAATCAATTGCATCTTTGTTAGCCGGCTTAAAATTTGGTCTTCAACGGTATTGAATTTTCATCATCAGCGAATTGATTGACAACTAGAAATAGGTTGAGGGATTTAAAACCAGATGACCCAGCGAACCGATGAGCAGGCAGGTTTAGTGAAAATTTATATCTTCCAAGCATTTAAGGTAGCTTCTTTACCTCCATGTATGATAGTTCAATAGATTGATAATCCAGTGGAGCGTGGAGCGGCAGAAGTATAATTTTTCCCTAGTTAATTACAAACCCGCATCTTTTTGCGAAATTTTATTCTTACAAACCAACAGCAATTTTTTGCGAGTTTGAATTTTTTTGAAACTTAGAAGTAAGTAGCCTAAAATTAATTTCCCAAAAATTAAAGCCGCAAAAATTAATTCTTGCTACAGCCGTACAGCAATTCCCTTCAAATATTTGTACACAAGAAAGCTTTGAGTTAAAGTTACCTGGGAAATATTATTACAATGGTTAACAAGACTAATAAAACGCTAAGTATGGCTATTAGAATGTATAGACGCTGATGATCTAAACAAAAGAAAGTAAGCCGATATATTAGTATATAGTTATTAAACACATACCACTTAGTTAGCAAATAATAAATTTTTAATACTGTATGTTAATTTTTAATCAGGTTAAAAGCATATTTTAAAAAACTAATTCAGACGTGGTTTAACTTAAAATAATTAGATTTCAGCATTGTATCAACTGATGACTTTACATTCAGTTTCGACGTGGTTTCAATTGACGACTTAAAATAAATTTAACGCATTTATCAGTGTCATTAAATTAATAGTTAATAATATTTTCAATGTTGTATAAACATTACAGACACAATTTGGAGTGTTTATGTCGTTATTTTATAATTCTCAATATCCCGGTTTTACGTGAGGGCTCAATACAAACCTCTATTAAAATTAATGTTTGTATTGTGCTCTCCTCTGTTAAACTGGGACGTTTAAAAACTTACATAAATCACTGTGGCAAACGGAATAAATTTTTCTTTTATATTTTATTCTTAACGATTTTTACGTTGAACGATTTCATGTAACTTTGCAACAACTATTTTAGTTTCAAATTTTTTTTAACATTAAAAAGCCCTTTTTTTTTTCAATGGCAATGAAGTGGTATTTCAAGACCAGCTGAGTAAAATAGCAAAAAATGCCAGCTAAGGATCTTTTGAAGGCAAGAATTGAATTTTTTAACAGGAATAGAAGAACAGAATTTTAAAAAATGAAACTTTTTGATCGATAAAAAACACACACAAAAAACAGCTTTGTATTTTTTGAAACCTTTTTTTATTTCTCATACCCTAAATTGTAGAAAACCCAATCAATTTTTTATTTAAATTTTTTTGAGATATTAACGGTCTTTATAAAGTTAGTTTTCTTCGGCGCAAAATAAATTGATAGTTACACAGGCTCTTTGTATTTTAATACATAATAAATATGTATTTGACAAATAATTTACTTCAGTTGGCCTAAAGAATCTCCTCAAAACCAATTATTGTTACCCACTCTTTATCATTATAGAGACATTTAAATAAGTACCTTCAGTTCCATTATTCGTGCTAATATCATTTAATGCAGAGTTGTTCTTTATACAACTTGGGTCACTTGAATTAAACTAAAAATTGTAAAAAAATTTTTTGTTTTAAACAGCAGATTTCTAAAAAAATCAGAAGCTAATTTATCTTTTAATGTTTTCTTTTGTTTTTATTTTCCTGATTTTTGTTATTCACTAATAAACGTTAAATGAGAAATAAAAATTTCACCTCAACTAGAGTTTTAGTGGAGTTAGTTCCTAAGACACCGCACTCGTACTTGCAAGCAACTAAAGAGCATTCCATGGTCACTTGCACTAGTTTTGCCCCAATTTCAAAACCTAAATAAAAAAACAAAGGAAATATGGAAATATTACAACAAACTATCGCTTGCGAAACTTGTTTTTCTAAAGTTTGTTTTAGAAATTTTCCAGAGGGGCTTACTTGGATATAAAACCAGAAAAATCAACGAAGCACCAACAAAATTTATTACATTATACATAACATGAACATTATATCATCTTATATAATTATTTTAACGCAAGTTCACAGTATTTTTAAAGTTTGTTCTACGGTGAGTTGTTTAAAAGAATACTTTATTGTTTAATTATTCATACTCGCTTTCTGTCCGCAATTGTAATGACTCATCACGGTGTTTCACATTTAGTTTAATATAACGCCAATAATTATTTATAACAGATATATAAGCAACAGTTTTTTTTCTGTTATTCTTATTGAACTTTGACTCAATTAAACTGTTTCTAAGAAGACTGATTTTTAAATCGTTTTATGCCTCCTATGCGCATTACCACGCGCTTATGGCCTCGCATATTAGTGTTAATGTAAAAAGTTTTAATTAGGGGTCATCCATATAGTTCTCAGTTTTTTTTTCTGAGATTTTTTTTTTTAATATTTTTAAATTTATTTTTTTGTCTATTTTTTTATTATTTATTTTAGTCATAAAAGATAAAAATCATTTGGTAAATACGAAACAGAAAAAAACAAAACGGTATTTTAAAAAATCACTTCGCGTAATTATTTATCTTCCTGAGTAAGAATTTTCTCCGGGAAAACTTTGCGCGCGAAATTATTGTTTCTACTTCCCCTTTTTTCTGGATAAAACTGCAAGTGATAAAATATTTTTTAATAAAAAATTGTTTTTATTAAAATTCAGAAAGGATCATTTTGGTGTAGGAATAACAAAGTGAGTTGTATAGTCAATAGCTAAATAAACTCACCCACGCTTACTCACAATTACTTACATCAATTGCCTAATTTGTTGTAAGCACCTCAACAATTTAAAATGTAATAAATAGTATAAAACAAATAGAAAATTGTAGTTTAAGCAATTGAGGTTACAGAAAAAAAAAAAAGAAAAAAAAATCAAAAAAAAAGGAAAATAATTAAAGATGAAAAAAAAAAAAAAAAGTAAATATAAAAACTTATTTAAGAGAGTTAAAACCAAACAATTAGGTTCCCTTTGTTTTTTTTTTTTAGTTTTTTTTTATCACTCAATCCAATAAGTTTCTCCAAAGGCTCTGAAACTATTTATTTTACTCAAATTTTGCTATTTGTCGCTCTTCACTTTCCTCTTTTTAATCCTCAACTTTCCTCTTTTTAAAGCCCAGGTTTGTAATGTTGTAATATTTATGCTAATTTTAATAGTGATTAATATGTTTTTAAGGATATCCTTGTACATTCTTATCACATTTAGGTTTTTTGCGTTTTATTATTGAATGACCATTTTGTAATGTCCTTAACACGAAATGAATTAATATTATTAAATTAATGTTGTATTTATTTACATGGATTGAATCTCCATAACATGCTCGCAATCCAATACTTGTTGATTGGCCCTTATTCAATGCTGTTGTAGAAAGACTTGAATCTTTCTTCTTTAACACTTCTAAAAAATTAACAAGATGAGAAATTTCTTGAGTAGAGCGCTAAGAAAGACACTCGTGGTTAAAAGTAATGTCACTTTGAAATAAGTAAAAAAATTTTTCAATCCAGTACTTTTTCTTTTAGTAAAAACCGTTGTGAATCGTTGACCTATTTTCTTTTACGGTTTTAATAACTTTATTGTGGTCCAGGCAAAATAGGATTATGGCACAATGAGTCGCCCAGAAAGATATTTTTCTCTTTTTGAGTAGTGAAAAAAAAGGCCAAATAGTCACTCAAATATGTCGTAAAAGACAGTGTTTTTTAAAAAAAACTAGTTTTGAGGCTCCCAAGTTTGTTTGAATTTTTAGAACAACTAAAGGCATATCTTTTAAAGTATAAACCAAATAAATGTTCCTTTGTCTGAACATTTTTAACTCATGCAATTTATGGAAACTATTCTCATTTGTCTGAATGTATAAATAGATTTTGATGCCATTTTTATACTTATCCAACCAAAATTGGCCTTTAATATTTAAAATACAAAGAAACGAAAGCGAAAAGACGCCAATGCACAAAATAAAGAATCTATTATAAAAGCCCAAATAACATGTAAAGACAAAAAAAAAAAAAAAAAAAGGGGGGGGGGGGGAGGGAAAGAGCATTTACGAAAGTGAGACTGAGAGTCAGATTACGAGAAGGTTACAAAAAAATTAAAATTGAGGAAGACGAGTGTACAGGGGTTCAAAGTTTTAAAGCCAGATACATCGAAATAAAAGGTTTTTAAAGAAAGAGAAGAAAGAATAAGAAAGAGTTTTAAAGTTGAGAGTTTAATTTTTAGCCCAAAATCTTGCAAGATTTCCAATGAAAAGGAATCAACTGGTCTATTAAAGATTCCATGATAATCACAAGGTATGGTTAAAGCTAAAGATCTCTACTTAATTTCAATAGCCTTTGACTTGCACACGATTCATTTAATTTATAATTCATATTACCATAAGACTCCGTTTCAGTTTCCCCACATAAACAATTGTCAATTGTCATTGGTTGAGCTTACAATTATTACGCATGTTACAAAATTGAAAAGATTATTTTGAATAACTTAGTCTATCTTTATGTAGTCGTCGTTGGACTTTTAATGGTTTCAGTAGTTACGTATACTTAAAATGGTAAATTTACAAGAACTTTAAAATACGGGAATGAGAGACAACTGGGATTGAAACTCTTGTCCAAGTTTTCTCGATTTATTTGGCTACGCGTTTCTTATAGCTTTGTTAGTCTTCTTTGCAATCGCTGCGGTTGAATTTTAAATCTGAAAGAACAGTGAAGTTAAAGAAAACTTATTATTTACAGTTCAACTAAAAAAACCTTCTAATGATTTGCAGTATACAAGTCAATTGCAATTTACTAAAACCAATTTGAAATAATTTTTAGAAATAATTGTGTGTATTTATTTGTAGTTCATAGTAAAAACGTAAAAATAGCGGAACAATACTCACCACACCTTTGTAATTAACTTCATGAATTAGTCAACACTGTTATAATAAATTGGACTCACTGTATACAGTCATATAAAATAGCATTTTTAAAACGTTTTGGGGACGCTCAAGATTGTAACCAACCATAATCAAACTTCAAGGCATAAGATCCCCAATTAGAAAATAAAATAAAAAATGTTTGACACCTAAGTGTGAGTGTAATCGCAATCATTTGTTAAAAATTTATTATACTATTTGATGTCATTAGTTAACTTAATCTGCGGAAAAGCGAAAGCCTCATCTATAGGTATAGAATCATGTCTGAAGTAATCTATATTTAGTTCTCATAGGTTTTAATGGAAACTTTAGGGGGTTGTTGTATGAAAGAGAGTTTTCAGAAGAGGAGGTAAACTAGATTAAGGATGCTGATCATGTGATTTTAGCATATTCAGATTTTTATAACAATAAAGTTTACTCACTCTTAATTTATCTTGTGTCTAGAATAAATATTGGACAACATTTATCAAAAACAAAAGTTCAATTTTAAGACAAGTAGGCAGATAGTGTCACCAAAATATAGCCAATTGTGAGAAACCATATCGTGCATGGACATACACAATCGTCATCAATTCCTCAACGTAAACTTTGATTAAGAGGTTTTTGTATTCAACCTTCCTTTTTTAAGTATAGTGTTCCAAAGAACTATAAATCAACCTAGGTTAACAATAAAGACAGTTATTGACCTTGCTCGAAAAAAATGGTACACAAGAACAGAAAACTAGAAAAAAATAACACAAAAAGTTTCTTACTGGTAATTTCGAAAACGTAGATAAGGCTACATTCACATGATTTGTCGGGAGAAGACAGTTAATTGCTTAATTAGAAAGAAGGTCAGTTCCATTTTTTTGGATTTAAATTTAACAGATACACGTGCATCAGTTATCAGTTTTAACGCGTGCATCAGTTATCAATTTTTCGAATGTGTAATTTAAGTTAAAACTTGAAAACCATTTCTGGCATAAGTACATCCGTGATACGACGGTCCCATGGAATGAAGCTACACTCACAACATGGCTTTCAAGTTAAAAACGTGATAGCATGTTCAATGCAGATAAGTGTGGGCAGTTTTATTAGTGCTTCCCAAACAAAATGTACCATCTATCAAGAGAAATGTCCTTGTGAGTTAACAGGTATAGCGGCAAGAATTTCAACAAGAGAAAAATTACCTATATTTGTTATCGAAAAATCTAAAACCCTACGATGTTTAAAGTATATCAAATATATTTCTAGAATCTTTTATTGGTTTAGATTGTAATGTGGTAATCACCTGTTCACCAGCTACTGACTCTGAAATCGTTGTTCAAATTTTGGACCCAAATTTTGAAAATGATGATGATAAAGTTGAAAATAACTTTAATGATGGTAATAATTTAATGACTTGTAAGGCCGGAAAACCCATTTAATCTTCTATAAAAAGATGTTTTTGCAATGTTGGAAAATACTTTGCCCAAAATACGGAAATTATTAAAAAACCCTGCAAATGAAACTTGAAGATCTAATGAATATAGAAAAGAAAGGTTGAAGCAACTTATAAACTTATAAACTTTTTCCTAAAATTACAGCCTGGTCATAAAATTGCAGCTTGGTCAATTTGTCAAATTTTTTCAGATAGAAAATAAAGAGTTTTTAGCAAAAGTCTGATGATTTTCCTTACAACCAACCCTTTTTTTGGTATGTCGAACTTTTTCCATTGCATTAATAAATTAAATTGCTTTATTATTTCAGATAGTGTGGAGTAAACAGCTTTAAATATTGAAATAATAGTATATGACATAAAAGGTTTAAGTTTGATTGTATTGTTAAATAATGTAACTTTACAAGTATAACATGTATGATAATTGTAATAAAATTGTATTCTTTCTTGATAGGTTATATTTACCACTGCCAGCTTAAGTATTAACTGGTGATCTAGGCATTTTTGATAAACCAAATAGAGTAGCTGGATGTGTTTTTGTTTTTTTAACATTACGCGGGCTCTAAAAAAATTACTTTTTTAAAGGTATGAGTATTAAATTATATGTAGGTATGAGATGTTATATATATGATATATAGGTATTACATAGGTATATATAGGTATTGTATTATATATATGTATGAGGTGTTATATATAGGTATAAAGATATGGGTATTAAATTTTACCATTACCCTAAGAAACATTGAAAAGTGCCACACACGTAAAAGTAGGCATCATTTTCTATTGTTTCATTAGTTAGATATTATTCAAACATAATGTAAGATCAAAACTATATCTAACTTTTTTCTTTTCTCAGTGAAACCATAAAAAAATGTTTCCTAAACCCTTAAATGAAGGACTTGTCAGCCCTCTTTTTTTCTTTGGCTCTCTTTTTTATATTTATTGATTATTCTCTCACTTTTCCCCTTGGCATTTTGTCAATTAATGTGCATCTCTTAGTGCCCTCTCATACCTCACGCTGACAAGTCTAGTTGTAGCATATATTCGTTCCTGAAAATCATTGCATGCTATCTCCAAAATATCTGTGTAACAATAGGGGAAAATTAAATCTTTTGCTTCTCAACTATATCTGCATTTAGGGCACTTGTTTCCGAACCATAGTAATTTACGGTTCGGAAACAAGTTCGGCTTTAAAAACGATCTAAGACTGGACAAGACTTCCAGGTAGAGATATTATGATTAATAACAGACTATAAAAAATTGAAAACTAATTGCTCATAGACACAAGAGTATTAGTGTAAAGCGTTCTTTTAGCCCTTTTTTTTCTGTTAAACCGCTTTTATTAACAGAACAAGAGTTCGACCTTAAAACTTTTGGGTATTTTATAAACTTTTACAATTTATTTTAACATACAAGTTCTTTTTACTTTCTATTTTTTTTTTTTTTTTTTTTTAATTTAAATTTCATTTTTAACTCAAATAACATTAAATGTATTAGGTAATGATTTCTGTACCAATTATTCACTTAGCTCAGCAGTATCCAAGTAAAGTAAACAAAATTCACTTTGCTTAACAGTATTTAAATAAAGAATTGAACTTTAAAGTTCGTTTGATTATTAAAGAACCTCTGATACCCTATGGTTGACAGAACAGACGGCAAATTACCAGCCGAAATCAAAAGCAATAAAATTGATCAGGAAATATTCAGTGGATTCACAGCTCATTAGATTCTATATCTTTTTGCTCCATGACGAGTTGCCCATCATACTTAAAAAAAATTTAAGTATTTTTTGGTTCTATAGAAGTTATATTTTTTATTATTTGCTTTAATTTCCATTGACATCGTTAAAATTAGATTTTCTTTCTACTACTTATAACAAATAATAATTTTTTTAGTTATTTATCAAGCTATATAAAAATTACTTTGTCATTTATTTTTCAAATTTTAGTGTTGCTGCCGGTAGAAATTTATTTTTAGGATTCAAAGCGCCCTAATTCTGTTGGTTCGTGTTATATGTGATAAGTCAGGGTTTACTTTCTATTCTAATACGAAGGACAACTGTTAACCTTATTCTTTTATTAACCTAATCTTTTACTAAATTTGTTATGACCGTAAGCTTTCTGCAATAAATGGAAAAAAGAAAGAAGAGAAAGAGTTTTAAACAACGATTTATTTGTTTTAATATTTTAAATAGAAGAAAAGCAAGAAGAAAGGTATCTTACATATGTTTAAATTCATAAGCTCAATTTTAATTACTTCCAAATAATTTTTGTGGAGGTTTTCCTTTATTTGTGTGTGTGTGTGTGTGTGTTTGTTTGTTTGTTTGTTTGTTTGTTTGTTTGTTTGTTTACGTTTATGTTGTGTGTGTGTGTGTGTGTGTGTGTGTGTGTGTGTGTGTGTGTGTGTGTGTGTGTGTGTGTGTGTGTGTGTGTGTGTGTGTGTGTGTGTGTGTGTGTGTGTGTGTGTGTGTGTGTGTGTATATGTTTATGTATATATAATCTTACTTAGCAAATGCCTAGTCAGCTGGGTTTTTTTAGTTGTTTTTTTTTATTTTAAGGTTAACTAAAACCTTAATATATTTACAGCAATATTTTATCAAAGTTGTTAAAATCTAAGGACAACCACTATATTATTACACAAATATTTTCATGATAGAAAAAATAAAGCAGTACTAAATATTTAAAGAGTATTAGGTTTTCCTCTAAGGGGTTTGTACAACAAAATAATCTTTCTGTTTTATTATTTGCAACTTCTAATCTGATTGTCTTATTTTTTATATGTTTATATTTTTATATTTAACTATAAATAATTAAAAAAACTTACTTTATTAATTAAGTATTTAAGATAGATTTGGTAAAAAGATGTTTTAAAACAGGTTTGATGTTTAAATATTTGGCATAGTTATTTATGCTGCTTGTTAAAACACACAAAAATGGCGAAGAATGTTTTTAATTTGTCTCTCTAAATTTAGATCTTTATCTCTTTCAAAATGCCTTTTTCATTCTCCCTAGTTTTATACCTTGCATTGTACTTACATACTGCACTATACTGATACTTGTATTTATTCTTCCTAGTTTACACTGATAGAATCTAAAAACTATGACTAACATTTTTACAGACTAACTATAATAAGAATTTAATTATATATTTAAAGTTGCTTGCCACTAGTAGCTGGCTGGCTTTAAATTACATGTATAAACTGAATTTTGATTTAATTGAGTGACATTTAAAAGATAAAATATTTTATTGAGCTAATAATGAAAAGGTTAGCTAATCAGTAAATTCTCCCTTGAGTATGTTGTCAGTACTAAGAACAATTAAATTTTTATCTTTTAATGTAAGTCTGCTAGTATTTCAGATATGACCATTGCATTTTTCTTCAAGTTTTGAAAAGCATAGCAAACAGTAGATAAACATAGTAAATAAAATTAAATGTTTTTTGCAAAATTTTGTCATGGCTCTTCAATTTTATTAATCCCAATTTTTTAAACAAAAGAAAACATAATAAAAACATAGCCGTTTTTATTAAATTAATTATTGATACTCAGCTACCTTTAATGAAAGTTTTGCAATAATAAAGTACATAGATGTGCACAATGGTACTTAGCAAAAATGTTCTAATTGTTTTATTTTACTGTTCTTTACCAAACAATCTGTTTAAATATATCATAGTCAAAAATGAATTTTATTTATATTTTCTGTTTTAAAAATTTTCTAAAAGACAGTTCAATTTTGTTCAATTACATTCAACTGTTAATTTCAGAGTTGTTTGTTTTGTTTTTATTTGTTTTAAGTTTTAAAGTTACTTTTGTTAAAATTTACAAAAAATATTTGTATTTGTTCTTGTTAATTAGCTGAAGGATGTTTCAAGAATGTTTTAATTAGATAAATTTTTATATATACTGTTAGCTTAAGATTATTAAATTAACTTTTTGATTTTAATTTATTCAATAAGATATTTAATTAGTAGAAGTTAATTGAAAATCAAAATAGATATTTAGATTTTGGATTTTAAAACTGTTAGCAAATAAATAAAACGTTTGTGAGCATTGTAAAAAGAATTTCTAGTTATTTAAAACATTTTCACAATATTTTTGTGGGTCATTGTTTTAACTTGTTTTGTTTTTCTGCTAATTGTACATAACACTATGATGCATTGTTAGGATTATTGTTGGATAATATATTTATTGATAGAAAGTCTATAAAATGTTAGCTTAAGGAAGTTTTAAAGTTTAACTATTTACTTTGAGTTTTTTTTAGGTCCAATGTTATCTTTCTTGCAGTTCTTTTTTAATGTCTTTTTAAGCTGATTTTCAAATTTCAATAATTTCATTATTACATTTTTACTATAATTTATTGACATAAAATTTCTCAAAACATGAAAAAATAATATAATTGATATAGCTTTTACCAAAAACATTTAGATATATTTAGAAACTTTTTTAAGATGAAACAATGCTGTGCTAAGCTTTCTTCTTACAAAAGGAAAATTGATATTCAAACAGTATTTTAATGTTTTTACTAGTTTTTTTTTAAAGAGTATACAAATTAAAGTTTTACAATCAATATGTGCATCACTGTTTTGGGTAATTTTTCAAGACACTAAGGACATATTTTTTAACTTATCTAAATTAAAAAAATTTTTTTAGAAAGCTTTAAATTACTATATTTTTAATTCTTAATGTGTTTTAAAATACAAATGTCACTTGTAAATATTGTTTGTTAAATATTGTTTAATGGATAAAAAATTTCATATGAATAAATGTTTAAGCAAATATAAGAAGTGAAATAAAGTTGTTTTGTTCAAATATTTGAAAAATTTCAAAGTGATGTTGCATTAATAGGATTCTTATTTGAATTAATGTAAGCTTGATGAGATTATAAAACCCTTGAAGTATGAGGCAGTAAGTAAATAATGTTTTATTTTAAAATTTAACTCATCATTTGGTTCTCTAATTTAAACATCAAGTTTCTAATTTTTAATTAAATCAATCAAAATTGAGATTGATTCTTCATTAGTTTTTTGCAATTAGAAGTAAATTTCTTGTTAATGATACATTTTAGTAATAACATTTTTGTTTATAAATGCATGACAAAGAGCTTCTTGTTTTAAAGGTTTCGTTTTTGTTTTTGTGCTTAAATGTTATTGTAATTATTTTGATGTAATCTATAAAAAAAGGTATAGTATATATGAAACTAATTATATGTAACACACTTTATCATTAACAAATATTTAATTTAGCTTAATGAACAAGAAGCTAAAGAAGATGAGGAAGCAACCAGGTTACTCCAGGAAAAAAGATCAGACAAGAATCCAGAGAATAAAAACAATACAAATGGTCAAATACCTAAAGAGCAAGTAATGTAGTTATATGTTTGTATATAAATAAGCTTAATTCGCTTCATTTAAATGTATAAAAGGTATTGCTATTTAACAGCATTTAAGGCAGAAGAGTAATCTGCATAATCATAATGCTCTAAATTTTTTCAGATTTAATTTTAATGTATATAGTTTAGTTGACTAAGGCTCCTTTAGTTTACTATTTCTGCGAGTAATTTAATAGTCTAAAAAAAAAGACTCTTTAGTTCAATATTTTAAAATCGGAATGTGTTGATGCGTACATTGATGGTTTTCATTCTTTTAAATCTTCGCCCTGAAACCTCAGGTTTCCAATTTACTTTTTCATTGATAATTTAGCAAATTTACTGTGTATACTATCACTACAATATTAACTGCCCTGGCTACTCTACTTTAGCTGTCATCTTGGTTTTAATAACAAAACAGCAATTTCTTTGGCACTGATCAATAAAGTAGTTTTAACATTTACATAAGCAACCATAGTGACATTGTCTTTATAACTAAAACAATTGTGATTCCTGTCATTAAAAATACTACAATAGTAATTACTTTAACAATTTTAGTAATTGATGCAGTTAATATCACAGTTGCACTATTAGTATTACTACTGTACTATTATGCAGTTTATTTAAATTGCAGTAAACAATGCTGCAATCTCTTCAGTGTAGTTTTTGTGGCTGCAATGGTAGTCGTTATATTGTAATTGGTGTGATCATGATTTCTTTAGTAGTAAGTACAGTGACTGGAAATGGTAGTGATTCATGCTCCATGAATTTCAAAAGTAAAATTTAAAATCAGATTACTGATTTGCATATTCTTGTATTCACATCCTA
Organism: Hydra viridissima; assembly: GCF_058129835.1. NCBI lineage: Eukaryota > Metazoa > Cnidaria > Hydrozoa > Anthoathecata > Hydridae > Hydra > Hydra viridissima. The sequence goes on from NW_028324310.1 coordinate 11,784,609, forward strand.
AAAAAGTTAGGTACTAAAAATTATATATGTATAGAAATTCACTTGATAATGGTGTAATCCAATTTAAAGTGGTTTCCAAGATGTATTCAACTCTTAATATCCCAAATACAGCTGGTTTTCATGATAACTATAAAAATTAAATTCATAATTTCTGTAGATATATCTATCCTAATGTGATCAAAATATGCATTAATAATCAGATTTTCATGAGAAATCTGTTTTTAATGGTTAAAAACCTTTAAATTAAAAGACATGGTTTATAGAAAAGGAATTTTCATATTTTTTTCTTTATTACTTATCTTTTCTCTTTAGTGATCTTGTAAAAGTGAAATATTTGTTTATAGGAAGGAAGATTGAAAAATTGTTTTATAATAGGTAACATTTTTCAGAGATGCTAGGTTACTATCCAAAAAAAATTTTTTTTTTTTAGTCAAGTTCTTCAGATGTAGATAACAGCGAATACCTAGATATATCACTAAAAAGGGCAAGTAAATAAACCATTTGCTATATACTCTAGTTATTTGTTTATATTTATGATTGTTAACTGTTATAATTATAAAAAAAATCTATAATTTTTTCCTGCTCTTTTTTAGGGAGGTGCAGGACTAGGATTTAGTATAGCTGGGGGTAAAGACAACCCACATATAGACAATGAACCTCATATTTACATAACCAAAATAATTGCTGGTGGTGCTGCCCACCAGGATGGGCAAATGCAAGTTGGTGATATTATTCTTAAAGTTAATGAAACTGATACTGTCAATGTGGAACATATTGTTGCTGTTAATGCATTAAAGAGTGCAGGTGAAGAGGTCAACTTGGTAAGTTTGTAATTTGTATCTTTTTTTTTTTTATATTAAATAAGTCTTTTGATTTAAAGCATAATATAGATTTCTTAAATTTCCTGTTTGTAAAGAGTTGATGAAAGACTTTTTTTGTTATTAGAAAATTAGGCGTGTTAAACAAAAAGAACCACCTGTTAAAATCTTAAATATTCAACTGCATAAAGGAGATACTGGACTGGGATTCACTATAGCTGGTGGTGTTGATAATCAACATATACCTGGAGATAATGGAATATTTGTCACTAAGATCATTCCAGGTGGTGCTGCTGAAAAAGATGGTCAAATGCAAGTAGATGACAAGATATTAATGGTATGAAGCTGGTTAATTATTATTAATAGGTTATTTCTTCAAAATCTGTTCATATTATATACTACATTAGATAAGTTTAATGATAATTATACAATTATGTAATGAACTATTCCTTTGGGTAAAGATTTTTTTAAAGTATTAAGCCAGTATTTAATTAGGTCAATGACACAGACCTTCAAAATACATCTCATGAAAATGCAGTTTTAATTCTAAAATCAACAAATCAAACTGTGAAGATCAAAATTGCACGTGCTGTCCCACAGCAACCTGTTGAAGAAATACCTTCACCACGGCATCCTTCTCCGTCTGTTTCATTTAATGGTATGTTGGTAGTTTTGTTTATTATTAGTATACTAGATAGATTCTACATTTGCAGTTTCACCCATTTTACATAAGTTCAATTTTATTATTTATAAGAAATGTAATGTGTTTAAGTTTTAATTAAGACACGGATGGGGGAATTACATCATCAATGGCATTGAAAAATGATACAACAGAGCAAGATGAATGTCCTCAAGATCTTAATCTTTCTACTACCAGTGATTTTCCTAGGTATTTATCTTTAAGCTTTTATACAAAGTTATGTAAAAGTTTAGTAAATATATGGATGTTTTAGTGTGTCAAGATCCAAATATTGTTTGTTCAAAAAAACCCTACCAGCTGACTTTTTAACTATCAACTAGACAAACGACAGATTTTGTAAACCAAAATTTAAAAAATTGTAATTTTTTTTATAGGGAACCACGTACAATTGAATTGCATAGAGGTCCTTCAGGATTAGGTTTTAACATAGTTGGTGGAGAAGATGGTGAAGGTATTTTTATTTCATTCATTCTAGCAGGTGGACCAGCTGATTTGTCTGGGCATGTGAAGCGTGGTGATCAAATTCTCATGGTGAGTATTGCACAGAGTGCTGTTTTTTTTTTGTTGTTTTTTTTGTTTTTTTTGTTTTATTAAATAAAAAAAGCAAACTAAAGTTGTCTCTAATTTAACACTTTTTGTGAAAGTGTCTTAACTTATGTTTAGCAATATAAAAGTTTTTTTTTAACTTTATGTGAAAATTAGATAATAGTCTGAGATCAATTCAAGGGCAAATCTTTAACATGTTCATTTTCCTTGAGCTATAAGTTGAGACAACATGAAGTTTTACCTTGAGGACCCTGTAAATTTAGCTGCTCAAATCCCAAAAGTTGTTTAAATGCTAAATATATTTTTCCAAGATTAAGTCATGACCAAGATCAATCTGAGCCTTTATAGGACCTTATGCAGAGTTTGATTTGTGAGCCACTTGAAGGTTTAAAATATGGTTCTTGTAGATCTTCTCATGGTGCCAACAATTGAGTCCAGGGATCACAACTGTATAACTTGTAAAAGGTCTTTTTAACACTTTATAAATATTTCACTTGAAAATGCATTTTTTAAGTGAAATCTTCACTAATTACTTTAAATCAATTATATTAGTCTTTAAGTTATGACAAATAAAAATATATTGCCTGTAGAATTAAGATTTGTCTAAATTTTAATTAAAAACTCAGACTTCAAGTGTTTCAAAAATATAGATTTATTTGAATATTTTTGGAAATATTTAGGTTCCTGTGTTTAAATTACATTTTTACAAGAACTATAAGTTACTACCCAACTTAACTAATTTAATCCTGACAACTGCTCTAGTTTTATGATATCATTAATGCCATAATAAATATGCTGAAGAGCCTTGAGGCAGTAGTTTTGAAAAAGTCTCTGAATTGTTTTCGTAGTGGTTAAGAGCTTCTCTTCATTAAAACATGCAAACATTTCAAAAGCTTAAAATAAAATAAAAATCTTTTAGCCCAAAAATGATTTCAGGTTTAATAAATTGACAAGCTGTGTTTTCACATTTAAAGTACCAGAACTTGCAGGTCTAAGTACATCATAATGTTCAACATACAAGATAGATGAAAGTAAGATTTTATTTTTTTAAAATTCTGGATGAAAAGGCAATTCATACAAGAGACCTGGAAAATTTCAACGTCGTTCATCTGCTTAGGTGTGGGGTCATATATTAAACATGGCTTTTTACATAACTATAACCACTTTGACAAAAGTAATAGAGAGTGTGTAGAAACTCATATGATAAAAGTTTGAGTTTTAAAAAATCAAGCTTACTGCTCTAAAACATAATAAAAATAAAAAATTGTATAAATATCTTTATTTATCCTTAAGCAAGACAATCATTAATATGGCAGCAATTATTGTCTCCAGACAAGTTCTTGAGCAAATTTTCTTGATGTAGGGGTCTTTCATTTTTGACCATTGCTTCATAAAAGTAACTTCTAGAGATTTCAAATGAGAGAAGGCACAAACCTTAGACTCAATTTTGCCCCATAAAACTATGCTATATAAGAGATTCAGGTCAGGGTTGCTTGGAGGCCACTTTTCCTTTGTCCAGAACCTAGGCATATTAGTTGACAGCAATTTTTGAAGCTTTTATTGTGTCTGTGATTAGTTGATGTTTTCTTGTTACCCTTGACTTTGCTTTAGAGTCATCCTCACTTACTTTAGCTTTCCTGGCCATTTTTCTCAGAGATCTTATGGGATTGGCTTTTATTTTTGACTTGACACTTTTAATCAAATGAGGAGATTCATCAGTTTGTGGGTGTCTTCCAGGGTGCTTCTAAGGCCTACAATTGTCATCTGACTCATTTTATTAGTCTGAAAACAGATGCCAACCTCCAGCTTAAAACATTTGCAACCTCTACAGGTTTCATTCCCACAGATATTAGTTCTTTGATGGCTTTATTGATTTTTTTTTCTACATTTAGAGACAATTTACAAAAAGTTTTAAAAAGAAAAAATTGATAGTAGTGATCAAACAGACTGGTCTCCAATATTTGTTAGATTATCTCAAAGTTTCATCATGATAGAGCATTTTAAACAAAATTTCTTTTGAGTTTCTACAAAGCCGGTACTTTTATGCTGATGTTACTCAAGAGTTTGTTCAGCTGATGTTTTTTTGAATATAAACTGTTTTATTTATGAACATGAACCAGAACATTTTATTTTTAAGGATTTCATGTAAAACATAACCACAATGTAGTAAAAGAATGTTTTTTTCCACTCATACCATCCACATTTCCAGTTTTGATAAAAAGATAAATATAAAAAACAAACAGGCAGACTAATAAAAACAGTTTCTTGGAACAAGAGAGTTAAAAAGTATGAATTTTAAAAATGGAAACCAAATTTTATTTGAAATTTGAAAAAAAAAAAAATGTAAGAAAATATTTTAAATGATTTTCTATTGTCTATAGTTTGTGTTTTGTTTAACAGGTCAACGACATTGACATAGTTACAGCCACTCATGAGAAAGCTGCTGCTGCTCTTAAAGGAGCTGGTACAACTGTAACTCTCAAGTTGCAATACAAACCAGAAGACTATAATCGTTTTGAACAAAAAATTCATGCCTTGCGAGATCGTATGATGAATAGCACTGGTGGTGGTAGTTTAAAGACATCAGCAAAGCGGACACTTTTTGTTAGGTAACAAAATACAGATTCATTTCATGTTTGTAAAAATAAATTGTAAGAAATAGTGGGAAAAACAATTTCTATCCCTTATTGTTTTATATGGTATTATAGTATGTAGATTCATTGTTAATAATATCCTTTAATTGAAATTTTTTGTTACCTTAAAATTTACCATACTTGAATTAAATCTTGTTAATACAAAACACTGTGATCAAAGTTTTAAGTTTTTCTTTTTTAAAAAAAAGTAATTTTACTGTTAAAACAACAACCTGTTAAATACTAATTTAAAATTTCAGGACATTGTTTAACTATGATAAAACAAAAGATAGTGGCTTACCTTCACAAGGGCTAAGTTTTTCTTATGGTGATATTCTTCATGTAACAAATGCTAGTGATGATGAATGGTGGCAAGCATACAGATTAAATGCTGCAGGTGAAGAAGAGGAACTAGGAGTTATACCAAGCAAACGAAGGTAGGCTAATATTTTAGTAAAATTTTTTCTAAGTTGGTTTTTAATTATTAAATTAATACGATATAATAATATCTATCTTGTATTTAATTTTTTTTTTTTGTTACTATTTTATAGGGTAGAGAGAAGGGAAAGAGCTCGTCAGAAGACTGTAAAGTTCAAGCAGGCACAAACAAGTAAGGAAGATGGGAAGGTAGAATTTCAATATTAACTAAAACTGAATGCTCCAAAAATTCTATTATTTATTGAAAAATTAAGAAGAACATTTTCAACTTCTTTAATTTAGAATGGTACAAATGCAACTGCATCGTTTACTTCAAAATCTAAACGTAGCTTTAACTTTGCTAAGCGCTTTCCATTTAAAGGACAAAAAGAGACAGATGGGGAATCTGATGTTGATGCTGTCACAAAAGATAATGAGGCGCTTACAAAACCGGAAGATATTATTTTATCATATGAATGTGTTGCACAGCAAGAGCTTAAATACACAAGACCAGTTATAATTCTAGGACCTTTAAAAGATAGACTAAATGACGATCTCATACAAGAATTCCCTGAAGAGTTTGGCAGCTGTGTACCTCGTATGTGTATTGTTCCACTTGTTTTAATTAGAAATGTTTTTGTTACTATTGTGTTTTTCTCTGTAAAAAATTAACATTTCTTCTTTTTCAAAAATATAGATACTACAAGACCTCCACGTGATCATGAAGTAGATGGAAGAGATTATCATTTTGTGACATCTCGTGAAAAAATGGAGGAAGATATTGCTAATCATTTATTCATTGAGGCTGGTCAATATAATGAAAACTTGTATGGCACTAGTGTTGTTTCTGTTCGTGAAGTTGCTGAAAAAGTAGGTGCAGTTCATGTTAGAATATTGTTAATATAAAGAGATAAACTGCATTGTCCTCAATAAAGTCCTTAGCTTATTGGATTCAGGGCTTGGGTTGCAGGTCTTGACTCCATCACTAATAATGTAAAAGTGAAGGTGAAAAGTATACAGTATCTGAAGTCTAGAAAAGTTTAAAAAGAATATAAAGTTTTGTACTATGAAGTTTTACAAGTGTTTTATATGTTTGGTAAATTGATGTTTTTTACTTTTAACAAGTAATACAGTTACTTATTACTTACAAATACTTTACATTAATTTCAATTACTTTACATTAATTACAATTACTTTACATTAGTTACAATTACTTTAGGGCAAACATTGCATATTAGATGTAAGTGGCTATGCAATTAAACGTCTTCAAGTTGCTCAACTGTATCCTATCGCAATATTTATAAAACCTCTTTCTGTTGAATGGATGCAAGAAATGAACAAGCGTCTAGTCCTTGAGCCAGCTCAAAAGGCTTATGAACGAGCTCAAAAACTTGAACAGGAGTTTGGAGAATATTTTACAGGTAAGACCTCTGCTCTTTTTTTTATTTTAAATACTATTACAATTTTATGAATTCAATTTAAAGAGATTGACACAGGAAGTTTTTCCACGTTCACTTTTGTTTTAATGTAGCTATTATTACGGGAGATTCCTATGATGAGATATACTCAAAGACTAAACAAGTTATCAAGCAACAAAGTTCTCCGATTGTGTGGATTCCAACTAAAGAGAAGCTATGATTTATGTAAAAAGATCTATCAGCCTGTCAGAATGATCAAAATCTCCACTCTGTGAATCGACTTTATTAACCAAATCCTATGAAATAGATTGTAATTAATAGACCTTTATTAAACAAATAATCGGTTTGGGTCATCTTTTCAGAACATATTTTTAAATATTAGCATTATTTAATTTTTAAACAGAAAAAAAACCACTTTTTATTAGATTAATCTCACAATTGTAATCTTCCTGTGCATTTATTTTGTGGCTTTGTTCTGAGGGAATTCGATTAACAAAGAGATTTTAATTTTAAGGTGTGCATAATGTTTTTTATGGTTTATTTTTACATTGCTTCTGATTAGAATGCTTTATTTAAACGATCTTACATAGCATCTAACTTCGTTTATAAAAATTCGCAGCACTCAAAGTTTGATTATTCGTTGAGTTAGATTTTTTATGCCTACAATTTAATTTGGAGACTTTTTAAAAAGAGTTTTAAATACTTGTAGAACTTTTAATAAACCAATGAAGTGATAGGAATCTTTTTTTATAATTTATATTTTAATACTCGTGTAATTCTTATTAATTACTTTATTATTGTGTCAATTATTAACGTTTTTTTTTCCTGATGTTTTTTTTTTGCTTCTGTACATAGGGTAATTAATACCTCTCAAGCTAAAGAGAGAAATTTTATTTTGTGTAAATGTGGTAATGTTTTTATTTTATTCCTCCTGTAAACCTTACAACCTCCTGATATACTAATTTTTAAAATGATTTAAGTTGTGGAGTGCTAAATTATTAAAATCAGTTGTGGTAGGGTTATTTGATGCATGTTCGTCTGTAAATATAAAGTTTAGCGTTATGCAATAAATCGATAATAAGTCGTCGGTTGTGCTCTACAAACTGATTATGAGTTGTTTCTTTACACTTTAAAATTACTTTGGTGAATTAAACACTTTAGAAACATTTCACAACCTCATTCAATAATAACAAATTAGTCCAAAAGTTTATTAAAATGCATGGTCATTTCTATTTTTAACTATTTAGTTTTAAAAGTTGTCAAAAGTATGCTTAAGAATTTTTTTTCTGCATAGATTCACTCTTACACCATAGTAATTTAACGAAGGCAATGTAGCTAAATGCGAACTTTAATCCATCAAAATGATGCAAAAGTTGTCTAGACCACGCTTCCCTTGCTTTCCAAACTGACTTTAGATATTTTTACACTTTCCGCATTTTCTACATGGGTTCTGTCTATTATTCTAAATTTCACACACTGGTGCTGATTTCTCTATAAATTCAATTTTTAGGAATGCATTTGCAAAAAATAAAACGGCGCCGAGTAAACGATTTCAAAGCTTTAAAAAAAACTACTGATCTCAAAATATAACTGGATAGAATAAACGGGAAAATTTTTGATGCCAGTTTTGGCCTCCCAAGATGGCGGCGGAATTAATGAATGGTAATATAAAAATTAAGAAACTGATGATAATCAAGTTTTATATCTTAAGCTCAAATATTGATAAATATACAAGTTTCTAATAAAAATCTAGTTTTTTTTGTTTAACATAAGATTTTTTTCATAAAAATAACGGAATATTACATATTTACATAAATTTCAAATATAAATATTTTTTTATTAAACAAAACATATTCTTACAATAGGTTGCTCTATATTAACATTCTGTTTTTCGTTTTTTTTCAAATAAAAATATTAAAACAAAAATTTTCAATAAAACTAAGTACAAATTTTAATTTTAATTTTCTTAAAATTAGTTTGTTTAATAGTAGTGAAGGAAAAGTATTTGTTTGCTTGTGCAGAAATCTCAAATTTCAAATAGTTAGCATTTGTTATATTATTTATGTACCTTTTAGTTCTTAACTACCCAATGCTGTGTGCTAGAAGGTTAATAACACAACAGCATGGTAGGCAGCTGATTTTATTTTTAAGATAAAATATTTTTTAGGCAATTGTTTATCAGATAGGCACTACAAAATTATAAATGCTGCATGAACTATTAGCTGAGCGCTGTGATTACACACAACTCAGAGGTTCCTTCTATAGTTATTTTATATATATATATATATATATATATATATATATATATATATATATATATATATATATATATATATATATATATATATATATATATGTATAATATCATATCATAAAAAATTTTTTTGATTGGTTTTTGAATGAGATAAGTTTTGTTAACTGATTCCTAAGCTTTTTTCCTGTTATTTTTGCAGTTTGTTTTTTACCCAGGTGATAAAGACGTATTTCTGCATGGTTTTCTGAAATAAGTTTAATCAGTGCAAACAAATGGTTATCAGTTATAGCTGAGTCAAACATATGAGAAGTTTGTTCATTAAATAGTTTTGAGTAATCAACTGATCTCAAAACAGCACTAGAAATGGCATTTTGAATTCCTATTTCATTTGGAAGGTGCCCATTTATTGAGGCAAGCAACCTTTGGAAACATCATTCAGTTTCTTTGCACATGATAACAACACTTTTGGTTGGTTTAGTTAAACCTCCTCTTTGAATTTTAAAAAACTGGTTTGTTCGAAATGATAAGAAAGTACTAATGCATTCCAACATTTAATGCAGGTGGTTTATTTTAAATTTATGTATCATACATTTTCTGATAAGATACATAATGTTGATAATGTTTGATAACATACAAAATATGTTATCAAAAAGTTCCCTTAATAAGCCGTTTTGAATAACAAGTCAAAAACAATTGACTCAATCATTGAGAGCTGGATTATTACAAAGAATAATATATAAGTAAAATAACATATCATAAATAATATTTTGTATTTAATATTTTTATTAAATACTATATCCATTAATTATATATATGTATTAAATTATCCTAGAAGGAATGCCTGTTTTGTGTGTACTCACAGCACTCAGCAAATAGTTCATGCAGCATGTACATTTCTGGTATCTTGCTAAAAAAATTGAAAATATAAAATTTACCAAAGTTGTAAGTTGATACCACTGCCGCTTACCATACAGTTATGTTATTAACCTTCTGGCACATTGCATTGGGTAACTAAGAACTAAAAGGTACACAAACTATGCATAAATATTATTTAATCGTATATTGCACTTAAAAAGTATATGGAATATTTTGTACTTTAATACTTAAATAATTTCTTCAATTGTCTGGTTTTTTTAGAAATCCTTTCATTTCTTTGAAATTTTTAAAACTTTATTTCATAGTCTAGTTTTTCTTACAAAACTCTGTTTAATTATTTTCTTTCATATTTCTGTAAAAAACCTCATAAAATGTACATAGGCCACCGCTAAGAGCTCCGATCGCCACCGTCTTTGGAGGCCAATTTTGGCTTCAAATTTTTTTGAAAAAGACAATTGAATACGCTATCCAGTTATGTTTTGAGATCAGTGAAAAAAACAATCAAAAGGACCAGGAATATTAAAAACAAAAAAAACTTTTTTTAGTTTGTTAAGTTCAGCTTTAGCTTCAACTCAAGAAAATAGTTTAAACACAAATTTTAAATTGATAAACAATACCCTAAGTGATAGCGAGACAGACTTGCAAGCCGAGAACATTGATTCCTCAGAAAGATGTTCTAAGCCTTCAATAACTAGTTATTTAAAACAAAAAACTTAAAGAGGATGATGACTGGGAAAAAGTGAGAGAAAAATTAAAATTAATATTCATTGAGAATCAGTTTTTAGCAAGCTATGCTTTATGCACATTATGCATAAAAGATAATCAAGTTCCTCCAAGGAAAGCTGTGAGTCGTTGTGAAGATTGTGGATGGCAACAGTACTTCTGTTTAGAATGTGCAACATCACATCATAGTAATTGCAATATGTTTCATGTACTGCAGTTATGGAAGGTAAATGTGTGTATATATATATATATATATATATATATATATATATATATATATATATATATATATATATATATATATATATATATATATATATATATATATATATATATATATATATATATATATATATATATATATATATCAGAGGTGGGCAACCATTTTTTTTTTTGAGTCCGATATCCGATAGTCTGATAGTTCCTAATTAGCCGGTCTGATTATCGATATTCCGATAGTCCGATAGCATAAAAAATTTTAATGCTTTTTTTGATTTTTTTACCCATTTTAAAAAAATATTTGCAATGTTTTTCAAAATTGAAAGAATGGCTTTTAGTTTACGAGTGCAAAATCTCACATACAAAGTTTAATAAATACAGTGCAAAAAAAATAGGCATCAGTTGAATTAATAATTTAACATAAAAAAAACAAAAGTTATGATATCAACTGTCTGCCCTTCATAAGGGCCATCCACTTCTCACTCAGCAGATGGAGATTTCCTTTAAGGAACACTAGTTTCTCAAAGTTATCACACGTCAAGGAGGATCTTTTTGGCCTCAAAATTTCTGATCCCCTACTAAAGTACCTCTCGACGGCTGCAGAAGAAGGCGAACGGGTATTATATTATATAAACATATCCAACCAGACACTTCTGTGGAGCTGCGGGAACTGGTCAATTGAGGCGTGGATCCTACTGTTGCCCTTGACCCTGTCCATTCATCAAAATTTTCTCCATGTCTTATTCCAGGCGGCCCAGAGTGGCCACCATATCGTCATTTCTCATACAGCTTAAGGGGTCATCTTCAGCACCTGCCATCATTTCGATCCCGCCAATCTCCTCAACAGGTCTTGCCTTCATCACAACCTCAGTGATGATACTTCTCTTGATCAGTATGTTCATGTACCCAACAACTCAGAGCTGGAACTGAGGGTGGAGAGCTGTGGCTATGAGAGAGTTCTTATCACTGAACATATACTCAAGCTTTCCCTAGAAGGCCACCCTAGGGTTGTTAGGGTTCTCCAGTAGGTAGTTCATAAGATGCTGCCCCTCTACGATGCTGTTGTCATTCTTCAAGACTACTACCTTGTCTTTCATAAACTTGATGGTGGGCAAGAAAGTTCCCATGTAGGCCTTTTCCTCACACTGTAGACTGTCAAGGTATCCGGCAACTGGGTTCATAATCTTGCAGTACTGAGCCAGCAGAGCCTTGTCAGTCTCATAGAAGAGCAACAGGTTTTGCTTGCGCATGATGACGTTCAGCTTCTATTTTTGTTCTGCATCCTCCAGCACTCGAAGGAGCAAACCACAAGATTCTTAGTATGAGTACAAAATTCACATTTTTCCAGCGGGTCACACCTGGAGTTGGTAGTTTCCTGCCAATGACCTCCTTGATCTGGTTTGCCACTACTGTCCTCCTATTCTGACAATTCCATAATCCATGTTGCTTGCCAGCAGTCTTCGTGAACGGAGCCTTCGCACCAAAGTTCCAACCTGGCACCTTAAAATATTGAAACATATTTAGTAATTTCTCACCTATAACTCACCTTGCAAAAGCCTGCAACGTGATTACACGATATAGAAGGAATTTTTCCTCCACTTGAATGTCGAAATAACTCTCTCATTTCTCTTGCTGAGAATTGCTTTTTTCTTTTTCGAGACTTCAACGCTAAAATAACTCTTTCATCCAAACAATCAAAGTCTGCCATTTTCAAGTTTTACTTTGAGTTATTTATTGCGCTTGCGCAAAATTCTTTTTCTACACGCTACGATTGGTCCAAAAAAAACAACGTTTTGAAAATAAATTTAAAAAACCATACCACGTTTTGAAAATAAAATTATTTTTTAGCTAAAAATAAATAAAAACATTGAAGTCTTTGAAAATAGTTGCTAACATGACTTAAAAGTATTTGTTTTTTAACACAATTTTTTCAAATATGTTCCTCAACACCCCAGCAAGCACACAACGTTGAAACAACGTTGAAATAACGTTGATCGACGTTGATCAACGTTACTTGATTCAACGTTGTGTGCTTGCTGGGACATTTTGAAAATAAGCTCTTCATATACTTTTAGCTCATGACTTACCAATAACAACTTTATATATAAATGCTCCTTCAAACTTCTCTTTACCCTTACCGCCAGCCATATTAAATTTAGATTGCAAGGCATTGCTCATCAACCTACATTATATGTTGTCAATAAAATATATATGTTATTGTAAAAGAAAAAAGCTAAGTATCAGATAAAAACTCTAATAAAATGAAAATGTTTTTGATTTTCTTAGCAGTAAAGTATTATTCTATATTTAAAAGTCTCTTATAAAATTTGAATAAAAAAAGTTGAATAAAGTCACCTTTGCATAACATTTTTTGTGTTTTTCTTTATATTATCACCTCCAGTTTTAGAAAGTTTTTAAACCTTGAGGTTTAAGAAATCAATTCACAACACATCAGTTTATAAAGTATTCTTGTAAAAAGTTGTAACTGTTGAAAAGGCTCAATGCAAACTTAAAAAAGTACATTTTTACTGTTAAACAAAATAAAATAAAAAGCAAAGAAGAAATGCTTGAAGTAATCTACCACTTCAGATTTCATCTGGGAATCGTTTAAATTTTGTTTGATCACATTGAGTCTATTAGGTTCCATTGAAGAACTCAGGTAAATGTAACATTCTAGTCTTGGTCAACAGATTTTGTCTTATAAAAGTAAATGTTTTGTTTTGTGTTAGTGAACTTCTAGTCTTTATCAAAAAAGATTTTATCTTCTTAGCAATGTGTATCCTTCAAGAAAATGAAAATCTTTCTCCATTTGGCACTGTTCTGAAGCCTTATCTTTGTGATTTTCCTGGTGATTAGGGTGATCCTGCCGCCCCCACAATTTTAAAATTTTCGAGTAAACAAGCCTGAATTTTTTTTGGTGAGGAGGTTACTTGTAACTAAGAGCTAGGAAAAATTTGAAAGTAATTGGACAATGTTTAGTGGTAGCAGATTTCAATCAAAGTATTTTATTAAGGCGCAAAAATCGAAAATTTTCAATTTTTAGCATAGAAATCTCTTGGACAACCTAATATATCTTTTTATTTTATTCAGATTTAATGTTTAAATCAGAAGCTTTTTGGTATAAAAAGAGTTGAATAAAGAAGTTTAAGAATTAGGTGTGCTATTTAGGGAGGAAAGTAGAGTAGGGGGCGGTTATTTATTTTACACAAATGAAAAGAGCACAAACATATTTTCAGTTAGTCTCTTTGTTTTTCGTGAAATGCTGTCTAATAGCGAAATGGTAGACTAATCTGATATATGTTGGAACCCATTCTAAAAATTAACTATGATAAATTGAGATTAAAATATATTTAAATGTTTATTAAGTCAAAAATTTTAACATTAAATTTTAAAAATAAAGCTCAAGTGTTAGCAAAAAACTTTAATGTTATGTTAAAATTTAAATGTGAAACAACATAAAAGAGTAACTCTATTAAATGAAAATTAGAAAAAATAAACAGTCCAATCAGAATTTAATTTACCATATGATTGGTTCTAAGTGCCTTTTTCTTTGGTTGGGCAACATACTTCTGTTGTTTTCTACAACTTGTATAATGTTCTGAAACTTATTTTCTTTCTTAGCAGTTCCTGCAAAATCACTACAAATCTTTACTCTGCGTTCAGCAGAATCGTTTACAACAGATTAACTAGAAACCACATTTTCGGAAGCTAAAAAATCTTCATTTTTATACCATTCTGTAACCGGTTCCCTGAGAAAATTACTATTTATATTTAATATGGTGAAAAATATTGGGGAGTCTTCACCAATAAAATCAGTTAAATCATTCACAGGCTTTTTAGGAACCATTAGAATTATAGGTTTACCAAACCCTGACCCTTTTCTTTTTGAAGTTATTTCATTCAATGTTACATAATTTTTTAGTGATAGTATTTTATTTGTAATCTTTTGCCTCTGCTTGTCCTCGAAGTTATTATTAAATAGAGATAGTGAAGCTAACTCCTCAGTGAGATACCACATGTGGTTGCTGAAAGCTTTCAGAGCAGCATTAGCAATAGTAAAATCAATAACTTTATACTCTGATAATGAATTAATAAGATTTAAATCGTTAGTAGGAGCTGCTGAAGATATAGGTACACTGAGCCACCATGGAATATAGAGAAATACAACAAACTTAACAATCCTTTGTAGCTCAGAAAGTTGCTGTTGAGCAAAAATTGTTCCTTTAAGTAGCTGGCTGATTTTTTTGTTCAACTGTACAAGTTTTATAGAATATAACAATTTTGCCATCCACCTTGTATTGTGCAAAGCGCCTGGTCTAACAAATCCAGAGAATAACACATCTTTGCCATTGCTTAAATACAACAATGTTAGTTGAACAAGTTCTCTATAATTACCTCTGTTGAAATTTTGCCTCATTCCTTCTTGGCAAAGATTGGTAATTGTATCTTTTTTGTTTATCAAAGACTGTGAAACTTGAGGGATGCCTAAGTCTTCAATAGTTTGGCAATTCAGTTGTTCAAAGTTTTTCTTAAATCTAAAAACCAAACGATGCATTCATTATATTGTTGCTTATAACATTGATGTTAGTTTAATTTTAAATACTTAATTATAATAATAATAATAAAAAATTATAATAAACATATTAGATTACCTTAAAAATAGATTGATATTAGGACCTTTTGAAATCTCGATCTTTAAACATACATGAGTGTTCCATACATGAGTTAGTATAATATCTCCTATGTGATGTCGGCAAGCAAGCCATAGATGTGGCCTGTTCAATACATTTTGAATTGAAACACAGCCTGCAGTTATAGCCTCAGTATTTGATGTTGTTGAGTCAAAAACTAAGCCTGTCACACAATCTGTGCAGTTCCAACCTTCTAATAATTCATGTTGCTTTAGTCCCATCTTCTCGGTGGGTTTGTATGAAAGCGCTGGTACACCCAGTAATTTTACACCTGAACACCTAAAAATATATACTTTTTAAAAATAGAAATAAAATATAAAGTGCTAAATATTAGCATATAAACATGCTAATATGTAAATTGTTCATTAGTGCCTAAATTTACATGAATTGACTGGCCTATTTAAAAGTCTTTATAATACAGAATAATCACAGTAAATTTATTGAGTGGGAATTTTGATTTATTAGATGAAGTTTACTTTTAAACAAAAACATCAAAAAGATTAAATGTAAAGATTAGATAGATAAAATTTTTAGCATGTAATTTAGGAAATGAATACTGAAATAATATGAAAACCAATAGAATAAGCCTACATACCAACAGGATTATATTTCTGGTTGAATTTATCAAATCTGTGAAACATATTATGGTCCTGTCAAATCAAGATTATACTTGATATATTAAGAAACTTTCGTCAAAATTACAAACAAAAATATATTTCAAAAATTAAATCTTAAGATGTGATTACTCACAGCATAAACATCTGGTGTGTCAACACTGAGGTCATAAGGGTTCATGTTCATCTCTTTTAAAAGTTACAACAAATATAAGACAGCTTGGCTAAAGCAATTGTAATAAAATAAATTTTAATTGCATAAAGTAAAACTCATACATTGCATAAGGTAATTGGTTTTCCAGCAACAACATTTACAATATCATCCCCATGTGCTTTGACTTTTTTTTTTTTGATAAAGCGTAGTAAATGCTTTTGATTCAAAAATAATAGTTCCAGTAATACTCCTGTTTTTGTTTAATACTCCTGTTCCAGTAATACTCCTGTTTTTCAGAAGATAGCATTTTTTTTTTAATCTCTTACAAAAGGATATTTAAAGGTATACCACAAACAAATTGAATGCAATATTTTGAAAAAGTACAGAAAAGAAGAGTTCGTTGGCTTGAGAGACTTTGATTGAAGCTAAAACAAGTAAAACTCTTTACAAAAAAAATGTTTTTTATTTAAATTATTTGTTTTATAGCGCAAAAGTTATCGACTGGTTATAGTGCATCATTATTTTCTTTATACTAATAGAAATATAAAACTTTTTAATTAGCTACATTGGTCCATGAGTTGACAATGCTAGTAGAACCTTTTGATCTTCCATAAACTCCTCAATGTGAGGCATAGGATGTATTACTGATTTAGTAGATGTCCCTTGAGTTTTATGGCTATAAACTCTAAACACACCATCTACAAGCTCAAATTCATAACCACTATCACCAGTAGGGTGATCCTGTCGCCCTTATGTGCTCTGATTAAGCCAGATTTTTTTTTCTGGGTGAGGTTCATGATAAACAGTAAAAACCTGAAATTTTAAGAAAAATGGACAATGTTTAGTGGAAGAAGATTTTAATTAAAATTTCATGATTCTCACGATTTTTCAAAACTTATTGATAATCAGGAG
Organism: Hydra viridissima; assembly: GCF_058129835.1. Classification (NCBI taxonomy): domain Eukaryota; kingdom Metazoa; phylum Cnidaria; class Hydrozoa; order Anthoathecata; family Hydridae; genus Hydra; species Hydra viridissima. The sequence continues at coordinate 11,801,584 of NW_028324310.1, forward strand.
GAAAGACTTATAATTATCAGTATGAAACTACTAGAATGTAAATTGGAGTATTATATTATTCAATGGACCTTATTTTTCCCTTCTTGTACTCAATATTTATTAAAGAAAATCTTGCGAGGTATTTATTTTAATTACAAAAGCAGTTTAACAATTTTATACAAAATTGTCTTTTTATTTGTGTTATTTTTTGTTGCTATTTTACAAAATATATTGATAACTTATTTCAAACTTTTTTTAAATAAAAATTAAAATATTGACAAATTAGGTGGGTAAAAATGGCTAAATCTTAAGACCCAAGATATTCCATACTAGAAGCCATCTCTATTGAATCTGATAAGGATATACGGGGATCTAGGTTACCAACTGCTCGTCAGATACTTTTATGTTTTCTTGCACACTTTACTTCAAAATCTAAGAGAGATGCAGCAAATAAAACAGTTAAATCAATTCTACCATTTTATAATCGGGCAAGAATACAAACAATTAAGTCTAATAAAATGGCAGAAGAAATCATAAAATTATTTGAGGAGTTAAAGAGTCTGTTAAAAATTGACCATGCCCATAGAAAAACTGTCAAGAATACTCAAAAAATTATTGAATTTAAAAACAAGCTAACAAAAACAATGAGGTTCTGGCTACGGGATGTGCTAGACAAATTGGTTGATGCAGAGGATAAACAGTTTCTGATCAGCATGATGACTGATAGGACAGCATCCATAGGCTCAGTTGATCTTAAGTGTAGTCTTGTGGAAGAAAAGTTACACAACAGAAAATTTGTTGAACAAGAAAGAATCTAAATTTACTAAATTTACTCTTCAAAATTTGTAAAAGAAAACATGTGTATATATATATATATATATATATATATATATATATATATATATATATATATATATATATATATATATATATATTGATTAAAATAGAAATTTCTTGTTTTGTTTGAAATGTAACTTTCTCTAAGACGAAAATTTTACTTTGAGTACTTTTACTTTTAGTTAAATTTACTTTGGATCCAAACGTGTAATTCAATCATCAATATTTAAAGTTTAAAATTTAAAAATTATCAATGTTTTTACTCTTGCATTTTTTATTTTAAACCATTTAGGAAGAAAATGGAGTGTGTGCAGACAATTGCTACCAAGATAAAGAGCTGCTGGAAATCTCCACAAATTGGTGTTGTTCATTGGGATGGCAAGGTAATGGATTCACTTGACAAAAAGAACTTTAGGGAAGAAAAGGCTTCCAGTTCTTCTTTCAGGTACATCGAAAATAAAAACTTTATATCTCCATATTTCTTAAAATTTCTCTTTTTTAACTTCTGAAAAAATCATTTTTCTTTCTTTTTTTTTTTTTAAGGTAAAAGTAAGCTTCGAGAAATATTCTTGAAAACTGACAATTTCATGGTCGCTTCTTTGCTGAAATAATAAATGTAAAATTTTGAATTATTCCATTTATTCTTCTGTATTATTTTGATGATTAACATCTGCTTTTTAAGGAATCTATTTAGTATCATCAGTACAAATGTTAGTATGATGATCTAAAGATGTTTGTTAAAGAATTTAGAAAGAGTTTCACTGTTTTAAAACGCTGTGTTGATAAATCTTCAACAATGTTCTGTTAATTGTTTTACTTTTCAAGGTTGTTTGATTTACTTCTTTAGGAAGTTGCAGAAGACCTTGAAGAAAGTAAGTATCAGAATGCTGAAAAGAGGTTTTCTATTTATGGTCGCGATAAAAGCAAGTGGGATAAACTGGGCGAGAGGAACTATGTCGCTGTAAAGCATCCATGTATTTGTAAATGAGTTTAAACAATAATAGAACACGTTTAATTATGATTAGTTAGACGATCAACAGCTAATTGTGAAGGTTGAAAGGAATAAAGAGATTTGTGATATGAAGCACGGCAAAACAACATGGTGCCAATATTGCAATAAACAGTTTTAAATCAGCTTTTACTAAGAATCTAACTTTTCTAAAAAAAGACACCCATCTTATTTGCACTGATGAGTTAAGAAACAAGAAAAGTAAAGAAATATGAATTGTAATCAATTATAGCAATCTGAAGATGCAACAAATTACAAGAATAGCATGTTTAAAGCAACTAATAATAGCCAGTGTATAATATAAAAAAATGTGTCGCTTTTGCAATTAAACTTGTGCCTAAATTTGTGAAGAAAAAATAACTGCTATACAAAAAAAAAAATTAACGCCTGAAATATCTGTAAAAGATATTGACCAGACTAAAATTTTCAGTGTTATACCTAGTCTCTGATCTCATGTTCTGAAAGGCGCCTAGCAGGATATACGTCTTTTAACTTATCTGATTCATAACTGTCTTACAAGACAAACAATTAAAAAGAGAAGAGGAAAAAAAAAACCAAAAAATCTCATGAAATATTTAAGAAACTCATGAAAAAGATATGATTTAATTTTAAAGGTTATCGACGACAAAAAACCAGCAACATGAAAAGTTTTTCAAAATGAATCCATTTTTCACTGGAACTTTTTGACAAAAAGCGAAATAAAAGTCATCACGAAAATAATGGAAACATTCGAAAATACAAGCAATGTGTCTCGTTCTTGTCATCAAAAATGTTCATTCATTCAAGAGCTTTTGACGATGAACGGCGGAGAGATGTCATTGAAGATGCTGAAGCTTCTTTTGCCGCTAACGATATAAGATGTAAATCGTCTACTAAAGTTTCATCGAAAACAAGCACAAATATCAGGTACATTGGTTTTTGTTATACCGTTACCATTATGGCTACCAACCAAATAATTATCGCCTGACCAATGTTACCTGACCTAGTTAAAGCAGAATCAGCATTAAAAAATAAGAATATTATTTTCTTTTCACAAAAATACTTCAAAAATTACAGAAAATAATAGTTATTTGTAGCAAAAACTATGTACAACTAAATACTCTTTAAGCAAAACATTAACTCAAAGTTATTTTAAGTGCCAAAAAAAATAGTTGTACCCATATTAACCTATATTGTTCTTGGTAACTATAAACGGTGTGCGTTGGCAACTTAATTTTACTTTTAAAATGCAAAGCATTGTGTAAAGGAAATGATCAGAAACCTCTGTATCTACAGTTGCCAAAGCATTGAAGCATTAAATCGAAACGTGAAACATGAGGAAGAAAGAGAATTACAATGACTAGACAAGATCGAATACTATTAATACTGTGACAATAATGTGTTTGATACAATCAAATCTGAAAGCTAAAACCCCAAAGAGAGTACCACTTGTGAAAAAAAGACATATTAGAAAAAGATTAGCATTTGTCAAGAAACATCTACATTGATCTTTAAAAAATGGTGCAATATTTTGCAGCCTTAAAAAAACCATATTGCCTTTATAAGCTCTGCTGAAACTTGTTAATGTCAAAAGAATGCAAGGAATAGCTTACAAACCCCGATTAATATACAGAAAGTGAAGCACAGTGGACTTAAATATCAATACTTTAGGTTCCTTGTTAAGCTTATATTTTAGATTAAAGGTATTGTGGATCAACATCTCTTAGAAAATGTTATTCAAAATACGCTATCTTATGTTGACAACAAAATGAGTATTTATCCAAGACAATGACCTGAAGCACATGGCAACAATTGGTTTCAATCAAATAAGATTTTTGTTATGGACTGGCTGGTTATCATCAAACCTGTATTGGAGAGAAAATTTATGAACTGTTATCGGAAAACCCACTAAAACAACTGAACTGTGTGAGGTTGTTGAATCAGCATGATATTCTATACAATCTGAAAGGTATGCACATTTCTATACTCAATGCAGAGTTGTTAAATAGCTTTTAATAAAAGTAAAAGATACTGAACTAAATAGTAATATATTCTTTTATTCCTAACCTCAGCTTTTTTGATATTATCATTATGCTAACATTATATGTTAGCATAATGATAATATCAAAAAAGCCAAGAAATTATAGGATTAGGAAATTATAATGAATACTTTTTATCTGATAATCAATATTTATGAGTTTGAGAATGTCATATCTAGAAGATCAAAACCTAATTCTGGAATATTAAATGATTTTATGTCTCAGCCTAAATCTTAAAACATTGAATAGAAAAGTTTTGTATTCAATTATTTTTATTTTTTACAATAAATCAACATTTCTGAATACTTTTAAACTAACTCCTTCATCTTACAAATAAAATTAATAATTATAAAACTTAAACAAAAATTAACAAAGCGAAAAGTCAGAAACCTTGTGCTTAAAGCCAGACATAAGCACACTATTTTGTGAAAGTTCACACATGTCTGTTGTTGTGAGCTTCCACACTTGTGCAGCAATGCTGTATACCTCCATCAAAAGTTCATTTAGAAATTATTAATATATTTTTTTAAAAGCTGAAGTCAACTTCTAATACATTATTAGTTCAGCAAGTGGAAACTCACTTCCCAATCAAACAATTTAATCATACTTCATTAAATGTTTTAGTAATTTGCTTGCTAATTTAAAAAAGGGTCTGAATGGTAAAACAAGGAGAAAAAAAAAGATTCAACTTAAACATGATTTGTAGAATTATAACCCTATAATACCTAACTGATTTTGATACCTACTATTTCATTGATGTATAAGGGTTAACAAATCTTTTGATAATAATATTGGTAAAATGAAATTGCAAAGGATCATCTGTTGATAAAGATAAGAGGAGATAAAAAAACAATTTCAACAGAAACTAACATTAAACAAGAAGTATAGAAAATAACTTTTTTTTTTTTTTCACTAAACACTTAAGTTTAACATTAAATAAAAGATTTCAAATGCACTTGCAAACTTTGATTTAAGCCAATATATGATAGCTAGGCTTAAGTAACTGTAATAAAATAATTTTAATTGCATAAAGTAAAATTCATACGTTGGATAACTAAAAATATTTTCCTTATTAATACATTAAAAATATACCTGGTAAATAACCTGTATTCCATTAACTTCAGCTTCCAAAAGAATTGAAGAAGCATTTGAAAAACTGTTAAATGTACAACACGTTTACCATCAATCTTTACCTATAAAATGCAATAGGAAGATACAAAACTTATAGTAAAAAAGAAGATAGTTATTCTATAGATATTCTAAAATATATATATAAAAAAAAAAATTCAGTAGGGAGATGTAACCAGAATTACCTTCAAAAATTTTCCATCATAACTACCAATAACATGGTACATTATTCCACCCACCTTTACAAACAAATCTAATTCAGTAATAACATTAGGTAACCTAAAAGACCACCACAAAAGACATGAGTGCATAATTCTTTAATGATACAAGCAGAATATAAAAATAGTAACAATAGTATTTATAACAAAAAAAAGTAGTAATGAAATACAAAGCAACATCATCATTACTATCAAGATATAACAACCACCACTTTATTTTCAGCCTTGCTATTATTTTATGCATGCAGAAATGTGATCAGGTCTAGAGTGACTAAGTATAATTTTCAAGATTTTACGATTGATGTAACTAAATTACCTGCTATCTAAAAAAAATCAATTTATATGTTCAATCATTTCTTAAAACTTGAGAAGAGTTAATAAATTAGCATAGGTACAGAAGAAAAAAAGAAAACCAAAATGTTTGGAGTTATAAACTGAATAAAAGAAACTTAAATGTTTCTTTTATTCAGTTTATAACTCCAAACATTTTGGTTTTCTTTTTTTCTTCTTCTGTACCTATGCTAACTTCCAAGCTATATTTTTATTTCTATACATCGTGTAATCTTTTGTTTTTTGAATGTTTTAGCTAAAAAGGATACATTTTTTTATTGTACTCAACTTTTTAAACTTTCAATAAGTGTGTTTGATTAGATGCTCCTTTTCAATATACAGCTTAGCTGTTATATTATTTTAGTGTCAAATTTTTGTTTTAATTGACTTTTATTAGTTTTCAAAAGGGTTTATGATTTAATTTTAGTTTGAAAGGGATAGATAATAGAGAGACAAAAAGATTTTCCCCAAAACAGTAAGATTTAAATATGCTCCTCTTGAACAACAATCTTTGACCAACAAAATAAGTCATATGGATAAAGAACTAATTGAGATTTTTTTTTTTAAATTTCTGATCAATTTTTTTTTTTTTTAAATTTCTGATCAATTTTTTTTTGTGAAAATTGACGGCAATGTTGAAAGACGTTTTAATTTGCTTATACTGACATATGTTGTTTTTTAAACCTAAATGACATTATTTATTTTAAATTTAGATTGTATAATTTTCAACATATTGTGTATACCAGTGCAAAAGGAAAATCAGTTTGTAAGAAAAATAATCATTTATATTGTCATTTAAATTTTATTTTGAAAATTAAAAAAAAAAAAAAAAAAGGATTCACTCTAAAGTATATAAAGTACTTTTAAATTGTTTTATATTTATGGCATTTATGAAAAATAACTTCATACATTGTTTTTTAGAGGGAAGATTTAAAAGATTAGCTGATAGCAAATAATGATAACAGTATCAACAGTTTGAATGGATGAATAGGCAATAGATCATAAAAGGATGAAAAAATATCTAATAATCAATGACAACTATGATAAAAAATAATAACTAAAATGATTATGATAGCAATAACTTGAACAAAAAGTTAAAACTACAATATTACTAAACTTACCAAAATTCGTGATTAAGAAAATGGCCAGCGAGATCTTCTTGTTTCAAAAAAAGAAAAGCTGCTGCCAACAAGAGCTGGTCATGTTCTTCAGCACAAAGTTTATGACCTAATAAAGAAAAAAAGTTGCATACCCTTCCAAATTTAGCTTTTGCACACATTAATAAAAAAGTAATTGAGTGCTATTCTTATGCAAAAGGGCTACTAAATAATGTAAAAAAGTTTTATTAAACAAAGTAAAAAACTGAAATTTTAAGTAAATTGAAAAAATTGAAACAAATCTGAAATTTTAAGTAATTCAATAGTTGATAATGCAAAAATAGTTTTGTAACATAGTTATACACAAAAATTCCCTAAGGACTTTTTAACTGCTAATCTGTTATCCAAATTCTGTAAATATAAATATGCACTATTAATTTTTTGAAAAATACTTATAATAAAAAAAAATAATTATTTTACATATGCTACCTTACCCTAAACAAAAATTTAGATTTTAAACCTTTTCAGTATATTTTCTTTTTTTTTTTACATTTTTTAAATATACTAATGACTTTTTTTTACATTTAAATTTCTACAGAAAAAAAAATACAATTTATATTTACATGAAACAAATATATATTTATAAACGTATTACATTTGTGCTTACATGTGTATACAAATTCAAATATACATACACAAGTACAAATATATTTTGTAAACCTAGCAAAAACCCGGGTACACCAACGAAAGTTACAACTGGAATGTTAAAGCAATCCAAACAACGCACAAAGCATGCAGCTTTGGTCGAGGCATTTGGTCGAGACAAAAATCATTTTTTACTGCTTAAGTATTCTCTTTCACACAACTATTCACTGTAAAGATTAATTTACTGCTTATTAGAGCCATTAAAAGTAGTTACCCTATCATTATAAATCATATTAAAAGTAGTTACCCTATCATTATAAATCATATTAAAAGTAGTTACCCTATCATTCATAATTAACCTGAATGGTTAAAATTGTACTGAAATACCCATTAAAATAGTTACTGATACCAAATGCTTCTGGAAAATTTATAAGTAAAAAGTAGAGAAAATTATTAGTAAAATTAGAAAAAACTAGAGAAATATTTTTTTCAAATGTTGTTAAGTTTTAAAAGCATTTGGAAAAATTTGGACAGGTTTTAAAATAGGTTGTTCAAAATAAGGCACATTCTACAAGCTAAATGAAGAAGAATACTGAAAGAATATTCTGATGACAAGTATTACATGAAAATTTACAATATTCAATATACAAAATATTTTAAATTAACATTTTTGTGGTGATAAGTTTAATATTATTTTTAAAGATATGTATGTACAGTGGCTCAGAAAAGTTTCTGGCCAGTGACGCCTCAAACTCTAGTTTATTTTTAAAAAAGACCAATGGTTTGTAATCATTATAAGATATGGATTATATCTGATTAAACTTCTTTTTTATGGCTTTGAATTTGCTATGTGGCTAAGATAATATTTGCCATATAAATTGATAGATATTCATTTTCCTGTAACTGTTACTGTTGGTAAACTAAAATTTGGTGCACATTTTTATCTTCTGGATAAACATTCTGTACTAAAAATTATCAATTGTGTCATACCACACTCATTATTCAGCTAACTAATACCCAAATAAATTATCCATTGTGTCATACCACACCTTATTCAGCTAACTAATACCAAAATAAAACAAAATCACAAAACCTTGAATAGCTCATGTAAAATAAGAAACAGAAAATCAGATAATGTTTAAAACACACAAAAGATCATATATTTTATATGATTACAAACAATTACAGCTACTTATATATCTATTCAAATTATACCTGAAAAACCTTCAGGATACTTGCGATGTAAAAATGTCATGGATATTTTTCCCTCTCTAAACCAAGAATTATCAGCAACATCTTGCAGCAATGAAATATTATGAGCTAACCCACGAATAACATATGAATCTAATGCTTTATCCATTGTGTTCAATGCTTCTTGGCGATTTTTTCTATAGGCTGCTACCTGAAAAAGAAAAACATTTATAGAAAACAAATTATAACTTGAAAATCATAAGTGTCATCATGTTAAAAAATTAAATCAACAATGATGAATCAAATGAAAAATTATAACTTTGACTTTTATTAGTTAAAAGAAACAATAGAGGTTTAATATGAGAGAGATTAACATAATAATTTATCATTTTAACTAATTTAACTAAATATTTATTACTGATGTAATAAAAAACTTATTCACTATATCAAATTATTCTTAACATATTTTCCATGTTAAATTATCAACTATATTGCTAATGAAATAAAGCAAGTTAATTTTTTACTTTGCATATCATAGAATCATAGTAAATACTGATCTCACTCCCCTCACGTATACCACTATCACAGCAAACCTGATAAAAAAAAAATAGAAAAAACAAAAGAAAACATTATGGCAAATGTAGTTTGAAACAAAAGATTTTCAATAAAATCTTACTTACATTAGGAATATGAGTTGGCTCAATATACTTTTTTAGTAAACCAACTGAAGGCAAACCAAAATTCTTGTAAGGATCCTGTAACAGAAAAAAGCAAATTCAGAAAAATTTATTAGGAAAACAAATGTACAAATAGCAAAACATGGATTTTAACTATTAAGGTACAAGTTAAAACTAGAATTCAGAAAAACTCCAGTAAAAATGTATGGAGATTTCTAAGAAAGGTAATTGAAATTTAAACCAATTGTATCAAAAGTGACCTGAACTAGTTTTGCTTTTATAACTTAAAAAATCAATTTTAAGATGTTTTTACCAATTGTATCAAAAGTGACCAGAACTAGTTTTGCTTTTATAACTTAAAAAATCAATTTTAAGATGTTTTTACTATAAGCATTATAATGCTGAATAACACTTTTATTATCAATTAGCAAGTAATTATCGGTTATTCTTTTATAAGAAATCAAAAAGTATTTTTTAAAACAATTGAAACAATCTTTTGAAACTAACTATACTTGCTTATAATATATTTAACTATGGATATCAATTATCAATAGAATTTTATATAAAATCCAACTTTTTTTTTTAAAAGTTGAAATTTCCTTATTTGTCAAATTTTCTTTTAAGACTTTTTCCAAAAACTTTAAACACAAAATGAATTAAGAGATAATTTATGATTTTACATTTATAACTCAATTGTAAGCAAATATAGCCGATTGTGATAAGTTAAGTTTTGAATTGACTTTAACATCCCAACTAAAAACTTAATTAGCCCATTTTCAATTTGCTTGTAAACTAGAAAGGATCATTAAAAATAGGATAAAAAAGTCATTTTTTGATTGGTTATTATTGTGTAAAGTTACCAAAATATTAGTATATTTTACCAAACCGTTTCATTATCTTTAATATAATTTTATAGAATTGATTTTACATAATTAGTATATTTAATTATCAAAATTGTAACTTTGATTTAAAAGATATGAACTGCAAAATAGTGATCTACTTTATAGTTTATCTTTTATTTTAACATTTTGGAAAAAATCTTAATTCAACTTTTAAATAAAAAGTTAACTTATATTTAAAACTTTTTTGACAACAAATGTCCGTAGTTATATGTTTCTTAGTATCTTGAAAACATTTCCCTTAGTTTTTAAAGATTGCTTCTATTCTCTTAAAATATGTATTTCATTCCTTATAAAAGAATATTTGATAATTATTTGCTAGTTGATAATAAAAGCTTGTTGGATAATAAATAATTGTAAAAAAAAGTTTACAATGATCTTAATAAATCTTAAGACTTTCTTTTTAAAACATTTGTCAGTTAGATCATGATGAACAAAACCATGGTCAATAAATTTAGTCATTAAAATTAGCATGATTACCTCTGCATAAACACGGCACTCAACAGCCCAACCTTTAAGGTATACATCTTCTTGGTTTAAAGAAAGTTTTTGACCAGCTGCAGAACGTAGCATCATCTCTTCTATATCAAGCCCTGTGGTCAACTCAGTAATTGGATGTTCCACTTGTAATCGAGTGTTCATTTCGAGAAAGTAAAAATTTCTATGTTTATCAACAAGGAACTCAACTGTTCCAGCAGAATTACAACCAACTGCTTTTGCTAGGATAACAGCTTGAGTTCCCATAGCTTTACGTGTCTCTGGATCTAACAAAGAACTAGAAAAAAAAAAGCTGATCTATTAATGGTACTATACACAAGAGATTCAGGAACATTACAAAATAGACAAAATTTCAGCTCAAAATCTCAAACACTGATACATTGGGGCTTTAATTTTGAGCAGTGGATAAAGAATGTAAAGTTTTGGAAACACAAACATAAATTATGACTGAAGAACATTAGAAAATTGATTGAGCCCTTACAGGAAGCTTATCTATTTGGAATTGCAAAAAATGTTTAATAAATTTTGATCTGGGGACAAATTACCTTTTCGGACATTTTAGACCAATTTTTTATACATTGCAATATTTTCAGCTTTGAAAAAAGCATTAGATGGCCTTTAGAAGCTTTTTCAGAAATATTAGAAAAACAAGATAAAACCGAAAAAACCAAAAAGTTTAGCAAGTTTTAAAGTCTTGTTCTTAGCTTTATTATAGAGCATCCTGTAATAAAGTTGTTAACATAATCAGTTCTGGCAAATTTCTTTTTTAGTTTTTTTTTTTTCTTTTTTCTTGTTCTATAAGAATTTTCTTTAGGATTGAATGAGATGGAATAATTGTAAATTAACAGTTCAAGTCTTATGATAAACTTGTTAGTCTTAAAATCTACTTTAAATAGAATCAAACACTAATTAATGAAATAAATCCGTGGAATTTCTTCAATTTTAAATACGTTCCTTACCCCAAAACAAAATATTTCAAAATTCTCTACGTGATAAATTCCATTCCAGTCTTTAAACCAAGAAAGTGCTGATTTTTAAAAAATCTATCACAACACACAGGCAAGTTGGCACCTGCAGTACAATATGTGTTCAGAGTATATTTTTTCAGCATAAAAATACTCAAATTTAAAAGTAAAATGCAAAATTGTGATAGAAGTTTCTGTTTATAATAATTGTTTTATTTAACTCAATATTATCTTTAAAAATTCAGTTTAAACAAAAAATTTGAAAATTTATTAGTATTTGTAGAATTTATATTTATTTAGCTTTAAAAATAATTACTTCAACTTTTTCTTTTTGCTATAGCACTTTTCAGTTATGAAAATTATGTTAAAACAGTAAAACAATTTTGGAACTACCTTTAAAACGATATGTTTATAGTGTAATATTTTTTAAGACAACATTATTGCGTATAATTTTTTCAATAATAATGAAATTCTTCTTTAAAATTCTAAAAATATTAAACTTAACTAAAAAAAGAAAAAAAAAAAAATTGAACATTATTGCAAAATAAAAAACAACAGGCAAGTGCCTGGGAAAAAAATGATTTTGTCAGTTTAGCTTCATAATTTCACATGCAAAAGCAGATTGCTATTTTTTATTACATTTTAATTTTACCATTTTTAATCATTTCTTAATTTTCATGTTTTATTTTTATAACTAACTATGCTTGTTGGATTTATTTTGATAAAACTATTAATTCAAATAAATCATACTTAAAAAAGAAAAACCTTTTAGTTTTTTTTTTTTTTTTTTACAGAGTTTATTACATATAGAATTGTCAAAAAAATTTCAGAATCATATCTTATAGATATCGCAAGATATACGTCTTTATGTACAGGGGCATCAGAAACACCACTAAATCAAAGCTTTTTTCATACAGAAGCTTTGATTTAATTTTATTTTAGACATCAATTTTTAATTCTTTACCCTAAAAATTAAAAGGAGGAAAAATATTTCATCATTATTTAACAAATATTATATAAATTAAAGATAGTTGTGGGCACAATGTGCTTAAAAAAAGGATTAGGATAGAAATTTGATATTTCTGAAACTGTAAGGAGTTACACACTAAATTTGGGGTGATATCTTTTTTCATGGATACAAGATTGTGTACTGAAAATCATTGAAATGTGAGTGGTATGGTGTCAAGCATAAGTTGAATTGACATGGAATCACCCATATTTCAAAACTTAACACAACTCTTTCACATTTTTTTAAATATATGACTTGTTTAAAAATGAACAACTTAACAGAACTAGATTCTATTTAAAAATGACTAGCTCACATCTATGAAGACTTGCAGCAATATCAAACTAGATGAAAAGGTCCAGTATTACTCAAAAAATAAAATAAAACAAGCTGTACCTAGGAGCCTCTTCAACTACTTTTTGATTTCTTCTTTGTATAGAACATTCACGCTCATTTAGATAAATCTAAAACAAACCTTTTTTTTTAATTACAATCATCAAATAAAGTAAGCCATGCAGAACATAAAATGATACAAAAACTCTTTAAAAAATAAATCAACTCCACAAATTGTATCATAAGGAACTGAAAACGCTAGAAACCAATTTTTCGTTAAAAATAATTCGTTAAAAATAATTCGTTAAAAAACTATTTGTATATATAAATTGAAAACAACTTATCTGCAAACAATTTTCAAGCATTTAAAATTAAAGAACCATTAAAACAACAACAATATATACAAAGAGACACTAAAAAGTGCCGGAAGGATCCTATATCGATTTCCGTTGTTTTGTTGTTATTTTATTGTTACTATTTTGTTGTTTTTGTTTTGTTATTTTTTATCTAAAAAATTTTAGACTTCAGCAATCTTTTGAAATAGCATTTTTATTAAATATATTCTCATCCTAAAAGCTTTATCAATAAACTTTTCAAATTTTCTGTTAAATAACTTCCTTCATTTCCATAGTTATCTCCCATAATCTGAAAAAAAAAAACTTAAAAAATATTTCATTAAATCTATTTCTTTGCTCTTTGACACTATACAAAACAAGAAAAGAAAAAAAAAAAAGAGATTAAAGCATACCTGAATCTCAATATGCCTTGGGTCTTCAACAAACTTTTCTATTAATAGTCTATCATCATTAAAACTTGTTGCAGCTTCTTGAGAACTAAGACGAAAACCAGTTTGCACTTCATCATCATTATACGCAACTCTCATTCCTTTACCACCACCTCCAGCAGATGCTTTTAACATAACAGGATATCCTAAATATTTATAGTTAAACCTTCGGTTAATTATAATTTTAACATATTTTATGCTTGTCACAGATGATTTACTGAAGCAGCACAACTTTATTGACATGAATTCAAAACAAACAATGGGCCACATCTTTGCCTTCATTTTTCCTCCTCATAATTGTTTGGCAAACTTCACAAAGGCTTTGTGGTAGATGGACACCAGAAAGATTGATGTTTGTTTGATAAATGATTCTGTTTCCTTGAAATTCTATCAGTGACTTTAAACATTTTCTTCTGCACAACAAACAATTTTCCTTTTTCCATCATGATCTCTAGCTTGATTGGGCATTTTTGATTCTGGAACTTTCACTTTACATTGAGAATGGCTTTTAAGTTGATATCATTTGCAAACATATTTCAGAATTAAAAAATATCAGAAAGAAAATGGAAAGCCAAATTTCACCCTATATAGGTGGAACTTTCAGGTCAGCTCAAAGGACGCTATTCCTATTTTTGACAATAGTATGAAATTATACAAACTTAAAACTTCACTTCAAGGATTCTCCTATTCTACATTCTTTTGACAAGTCTTACCTATTCTTCTGGTCACTTTTATTGCTTTTTCTGCATCTTCAACAACACCATCATAACCAGGAATAATATTAACTTTAGCCTTCAACCCAATTTTTTTACTTTCAATTTTGTCTCCCATAGCTAAAAGAGCATGTTTGTTTGGACCAATAAAAACAATTCCTGAGTTTTCCTTTAAAACAAAACAAAAAAGAAATATTTAGTTATTCTAAAAGGAAATATTTGAGAAATGATTTGAAAAAACTAGCAATTGAAAAAATCATCAGTGATGTAAGACTAAACTAGGAGTGTCTTGTAAATGCTTGAAACTAATCTTTGATAAGTTGATTTTAACATTTTTTTTTTTTTACTGCAAAAGCTAAACTCAAAAAAATTAAACATACCAGCTTCTCATAGAACTGGTGTTTTTCAGAAACAAATCCATAACCATGATGCACCTTAAAATACAGAAGTTTGATAAATATTTGTTTGAATTGTTAGAATAACCATATTTTACAACACTGAACTTTACAGCATCAATTTGATGCGGAAAAAATAAACAAAAATAAGACAATTAGTATTTATTTGAATCAAGATGTTGTTTAAAATAAAACAATTACTAAATTTTAACTATAAGATTCTAGCTATTCAAAACTAGAAATAGTCATGGAAATGTCCTATTTCAAGATATAAAGGCATAAAAATCTCTTTTGACAAGAGATTTTTGAAGCTAACTTACAGCTTGAGCTCCAGTTTTTTTACATGCTTCTACAACTTTATTGATAACAAGATAACTTTGTTTTGAAGGTGGCAGACCAATGCATACAGCTTCATTTGCCATTTGAACATGTTTCTATAAAATAATAAAAAAAAAAACTTGTCTGCTAACTAGTAGTAGTTAAGACTGGTAAAACATTAATGAAAAACCTACGTTAGATTACAATAGGCTAACTAAAAAAGCAATACCACAGTACTTTTGAAGGGAATTGATCAAGGCTTTCTTGAAACGAAGAATAGATTACAACTTAAAGAAATGCAATACATAACTTACAACTATATATAAAGTGTCTGACTCCTCAGCAACATTCTCTAACAATTAAAATAATGGGACAAAACTCTCCATATATAGCTGAAATTCTGTGAAATTCCGTTATTTATTCTAACACTGTAAAATAAACAAACTTGTCTTAAAGTGTTAATTTTTTAACGAACACCTTAGGAAGTGTTAAAACTGTCCATTTTCCCACTAAGTAAATTTGTTTTTAAATTTGTAAGACTAATAACATTTTCCCACACACAATTACAGAATTCCAAGTAATAAAAAAAAAAAAAAAAAAAAAGAGCAGCCTTTTCCTACTTTTTGTATCTTTAAGAATTTTGAGCATTTTAAACTAAACCTAGATACATAAAAACTATTTGAAATTCTAGTCAGTTAAAAAGCAAATTAGAAACATATTTTTAAAAACAACACTACATTAACAATTTTTAAAAACAACACTACAAAAACAATAGCGACAAATAAGTAGAAAAATAGCGACAAATAAGTAGAAAAATTTTAAGATAATGCTATAACCATCCTTATGTAAGACAGAGGTATTAAAAGAGACAGTAATGATTTATTTATTGTAAAGGTGCATGTTGAAAGTGATATTTATCATTTAATTATTGTAAGTGGGTGTTGTTAAATGTGGAACCTAATAACCTTGTAACCTAACTGTTGCTATTATTGTTAATGGATAGTTTATTGGTGCGTGCTCTCCACAGACCTCTTTTTTATTATATATTCTGTTGGTGGAGCAGCATACACACTCTTGTATTTTGTACTAGTTTAAATACATAGTCTCTCCAAAGGATCAGTTTTCAATCCTCGACATTTTACATGGCGTCCGATGAAAAACTATGAAGAGATACCAAATTAAAAGATTAAGGAAAGAAGTTTATCAAGAGTTAAGAAAAGTTTGAGTTGTTGGACATTGAAGCAAATGGAGTTTGTTATTTGTGATTTTGTTTGGGAAGATTTGATAGAATTAGAGTTTAATTGTTGAAGGTGTTGATTGTGACGAAAATTCAATTTTATTCTGAGTTGTGCATATTTATTTAAAAATGGCAGCCGCTTAAGGAAGTAAAGTTGCGAGGAGAGCGTTACGAGGAGAGCGTTACGAGGAGAGCGTTACGAGGAGAGCGTTACGAGGAGAGCGTTACGAGGAGAGCGTTACGAGGAGAGCGTTACGAGGAGAGCGTTACGAGTAAGTTTTGGGAATTTGTTAAGCGAAATAAGAGAGGAATTAGAGAGTGAGGAAGTTAAACTATACAAAATTAATAGGTTTAAAAAATAATTTAAGCGAGAGTTATGAGAGATTAAAAAATATTGATGAGGAAATATTAAATAGTTTAGATCAAGAGGAAATTGAAAATGACGTTTTAGAGAGTGCAAAAGTAGTTGAGTGTTATCATGAGTTGATGGCTGGAGTGACGCTAAAATTAAAAAGTATAAATATAAATGAATCAGATACAGATTCTGTTAAAAGTTTAAATAAATCTAAGTGTATTTTACCTAAGTTAGAATTGCCAATTTTTATTGGGAACCCCGTAGATTGGCAGCGTTTCTGGGATCAATTTAATTTATCAATTCATAGGCATGAAGGTTTAAGTCACGGTCGTTCAGAGGTGACAAGTTATTATACGCAAGCGCAGTAGTAACTTTAAAAAAGTCAAATTTTAATAATGGCTACGGTCCGTAGCAACGAATTTTTTTATTTAGTTGACTGATTATTTATAAATGTTTCCATATAAATCAACATTTTAAACTCTTTCTAAAACTAAAATCATAATAAGTATATCTCAGTTGCATAAGAAAATGATTCAAATAAGATAAAGTTTATATCAAAAAGTTTAAAGTTGCGCTTTTCTAAGTAAATTAACATTCTTGAATATGCTGATTTGTTTACACTTTTAAAAATATATTATCTAATTTTCTGAGCGTAGAAATTAAATAATTTTTTTTTTTAAATTCAGATGAGTTTTTATAGTATTTAACACTTTTATCAGATCTTAGCACTCAATTTTTTCTTCTTGTAAATAAACATACAAACACCCACACAGCTATATATATATATATATATATATATATATATATATATATATATATATATATATATATATATATATATATATATATATATATATATATATATATATACACATAAATACATATATTACATTCATACATACATATATTTTTTCTTTTACATTCTGATATTTTTTACCTTCTGAATTGGGTTTGATTGCTTTTCGTTTGCTTAGGCAATTCAATAAGCTATCCAGTTATATTTTAAGATCAGTGTATTAGAGCAATCGCGACCAAATTTAAAGTGGAGTGAGCTTATTTACAACCACTATAGGTGGATACTTTATTTAGACGAAAAAAGTCATTATCAAGCGTTAGTGTTTGGTTTTTCCTTTTTTTTTAACGAATGATAATGAATAAAGAACAAATTTCTATATCAATCTTTTAATATAAATCAAATTTTCTGAAGTTTATTAAAATAAAACTCTTCATACGTTTAAAACAGCCAGGTTTTTGGTGTGAAATAGCAAGATTTGTTTAGTTTTTCAGGTGTTTTTTTTTAATTTTTATTACTTCTCATCTCACTCCTTACTCTTACAGGTTTATTTACTTTTGCTTTGTATTCATAATTGGTCTCTTTATTGTTTGTTATTACATTTAAAATTTGTGTGCTATTTTAGGATCAAGGACATATTGATGCAATGTTTTCAGCTGTTTGGCAACTTTTTACTGATCAACTTTAAAGATTAAATTTTTTTAAAATTAGCTTGAAGTTTCCTTGAGTCACAATTTTGGTCAAATTAGATTAAAAATGTGCTCTAAATAGAGTGGTTAGTTTTTTCTTTAACACTTTCAACATTTTTCACTGAATTATGTGATTAGCCTTTTTTTCTTTTTTTTTTAATGTTTGATATGATACCAGAACTATATTTGTATATATAAACATGATAAAACAAGTTTATCTTTTAACACAAAAAGTATAAGCCAAAATTTTATCTATTACCTATATATATATATATATATATATATATATATATATATATATATATATATATATATATATATATATATATATATATATATATATATATATTTATGATTAGTAAAAGACTTCTTCACTCGAGAGTGCTCAATAGCCTGCTGGCAAGAGCAATTACATAGAAGATACAGCAAAGGATGACAACTTTGTTGGTACTTAAAGTTTCATACCGGCGTGCCGGCAATCATCAGCCAAAATACATAATGAAAAAAACGTTACAAAAAGAGAACATTAAAGAAAAACGAAAAAACCGTTAAAAATGTCGTTAAAAAAGAATTGTTCTTATTAATGGCTTCAAATTAGTCTTTACTGTCAAATGACGCAAGCATGTATTTATTCATATGGCTACACTTACTAACCAGCTCTTGCCTTTTATTTTATAAATTTGCGCCTCTATAGATGGCAATTTCAGTTTTTTCATTTAAACATAGAGCGCATCTTCTTGTGCTTGGTTGATAAGGTTGGCATTTCCTGATTATACTCCATTTAATAAAAGGTTTTCCGTTTTTTTCTTTTATGCGCCACACTTCCTTGGATAGTTCGGTGTCGTTTTTGTATTTTACAGTATTGAACGACTTAATGTGGTTTGCATAACGTAATTTAAAAGGCGGTTCACTTATGCCAATATATATTTTATCTAAATAGTTCGGAAGGTCTGAAGAAATAACAGCTTTGTAAAGCATGTTTTCTGTTAGGCAAAGTTGATTTAGTGGACAATGCAACCTGTTGATACAATTGCAGGATTTCTTATTTTGATCTTCAATATCTTCGATGATTTTTTGGTTATGCCAGTTTATTATAGATTTTAAATTCGGCATGCAGCTGTAACTGACTTTCAAAGTGTTTCTATTGAATATTTTGTTCAAAATATGCTTAGATGGAAAATGTTTGTCTACCAAACTAAGAAATGATTTGCCAACTTTTGTGATCACATTTTTGCTAAATGGTGGGTTGAACCATATAATGTTACGCTTTCGATTATACTATATATTATATATTTTATATTTTCGATATATTATATATTTTCGAGTATAATCGAAAGCGTAACATTATATGGTTCAACCCACCATTTAGCAAAAATGTGATCACAAAAGTTGGCAAATCATTTCTTAGTTTGGTAGACAAACATTTTCCATCTAAGCATATTTTGAACAAAATATTCAATAGAAACACTTTGAAAGTCAGTTACAGCTGCATGCCGAATTTAAAATCTATAATAAACTGGCATAACCAAAAAATCATCGAAGATATTGAAGATCAAAATAAGAAATCCTGCAATTGTATCAACAGGTTGCATTGTCCACTAAATCAACTTTGCCTAACAGAAAACATGCTTTACAAAGCTGTTATTTCTTCAGACCTTCCGAACTATTTAGATAAAATATATATTGGCATAAGTGAACCGCCTTTTAAATTACGTTATGCAAACCACATTAAGTCGTTCAATACTGTAAAATACAAAAACGACACCGAACTATCCAAGGAAGTGTGGCGCATAAAAGAAAAAAACGGAAAACCTTTTATTAAATGGAGTATAATCAGGAAATGCCAACCTTATCAACCAAGCACAAGAAGATGCGCTCTATGTTTAAATGAAAAAACTGAAATTGCCATCTATAGAGGCGCAAATTTATAAAATAAAAGGCAAGAGCTGGTTAGTAAGTGTAGCCATATGAATAAATACATGCTTGCGTCATTTGACAGTAAAGACTAATTTGAAGCCATTAATAAGAACAATTCTTTTTTAACGACATTTTTAACGGTTTTTTCGTTTTTCTTTAATGTTCTCTTTTTGTAACGTTTTTTTCATTATGTATTTTGGCTGATGATTGCCGGCACGCCGGTATGAAACTTTAAGTACCAACAAAGTTGTCATCCTTTGCTGTATCTTCTATATATATATATATATATATATATATATATATATATATATATATATATATATATATATATATATATATATATATATATATATATATATATAGTGGACCGGTGAAAAGTTGCCAAACAGCTGATGAAACATTGCATCAATACATAGAAGTTGTACAATAATATGAAGCAAAAGGAAGGGCAGATTGTAAAAAAACCTGGAAGAGTAGGGAGTTTCCTGCTATTGGTTTGTTTAAGCCTCTGCTTAAGCAAACAAATTACCAATTCATCAAAATATATACTAACATTAATGGCAATGAGAAGATAAATAATATCAAACTGCAACAAAAAACTTTTGATCATATTATATATGGTATCATAACGTTTTGAAAATTTTTAGATGAGTGTACATTCTCTAAATCTGACAACATGACATGGAATACATAGTTCAATGTTCTTTTTTTGGTTTATTCCAATAGGATACTTTTTTTTCCCAACCAAATATCCACAGACCCTGTAAATAAGATTCAAATTTTTGTAATGGATTTTCATCTAAAAATAATTAAACTTTTTGGATAGTTCTTGTGAATAACCATCAAACTTAACCACATGCATTATGTAGTGTTTATATTCATGAAGTAAATTAAGCTAATAAATCAATAAAAAATTTCATATAAAGTAAAAGATTTTATTTAAAATTATTAAAAACATTTAGTCAAGTTTTTTACATAAGGACAATTTTTATTTCACAAACGATATAAATAAAATGTTATCAATTTAGGACAATAGTTAGATGTAAATTTTGAACAAGAAAAAAAATTGAGTGCTAAGATTTTTTATAAGAAATAAAAAGTTAAAAGATTCATATAAGTAAAAGTAGAAAAACTTTTAAGTTTTATCGCTCAAAAAAAATGTAAAAAGACTTCCAAATTTGTAAACAAATCAAAGAAAAAGTTTTTTTAGGTAGATCCTCTTCAATCATAAAATAATATTCCTCTTTCATTTTACTTACTTCTTAATAAAATTAAGTTACCGAGACATTACTAACAGTCTAAAAGCTGGTTATCAACGTAGACGATTTTAAAAAACGTGATAAGTAATGAAAAATTGGTCGCTAAGTAAAAATTCATTCTGTAACGAAGGTCCGTAGCCATTTTGAAAGTTCTAAAATTTTCATAATCCAACTGCGCTTGCGCACAATAACCTGTCGCTTATTAACAGAGATAGAACGACCGTGAAGTGAAGCGTTTCTGGGATCAATTTAATTTATCAATTCATAGGCATGAAGGTTTAAGTGATATAGACTGATTTCACTAAATATTTTTCTGGCCAAGCGTTGGCTACTATTTCAGGACTTTCACTTAGTTCAGAAAATTATAAAGAGGCAATTGAAATCTTGACTAACAGATACGGTAATATACAAACTTTAGTTTCAGCACATATGGATTCTTCGTTAAAAATAAAGAAAATTAAAGATTTCAATGATCTAGAAGAACTAAGAAAACTTTATAATGATATAAAGAGCTGTGTACGTAATCTTAGATCTCTAAAAATAGAAACAACAACTTACGGCTGTTTGTTAATTTCCTATCCTTAAGGAGAAACTGCCAGATGAACTTTTAACTTTAATTTGTAAGAAATTTGCCGGAGAGTTGCGGACTTTAGATAGACTTTTAAAAAATTGCAATGAAGAATTACAAGCTAAGGAGTGTTGTGCCAAATATGTTTTAAAATCAAATTATGATAAAAATGAATATTAAAACTTGAAAAACGATTCTTTAAACAAAAATGCACAGCAAAACTATTCTCATAACTAAAGAAACAAAAACAACTTTACAACATCAGGTTTTCATACGCAAATTAAGAGAGCACCTGAACAAAGAATTTTACAATGTGTTTTTTGTTCAGAAAACCATAAGCCTTCTCATTGTTTAAAAGTTACGAATTTAGACTCGAGAATTGAAATTCTAAGAAAGCAAAAGAGATGTTTCATCTGTATCAAATGTATCATCATATGTCAAATTTTTGTCATTCTAACTATTCGCGTTTTCAATGGAATGGGAAACACCACATTTCTTTTTGCAATAAGAAGCAAACCCAAACTAGTGCAACTCTCGTAGGTGTGTCTGATATCATTTTGCTACAGACAGCAAAGGCTAAGTTTTTAATTCAGAGATTGAGTGTGGAATATTCAGAAGGTTATTTATTAGAGGTAGTCAGAGGTCTTATGTTACCAAAGATGTATGCGAAAGATTGAAATTAGGAACAATAAGGCAAGAAGCTATAATAACAAAAACGTTCTGTCAGTTTGATAATTCCAGGGTTAAAAAGCTCGATGTTGTTCAACTTAAGGTACAACATAGAAATGCTCATTTGTATGTGTATGTCGAGGCTCTGTGTGTGCCAGTTATTTGTAACCCTTTACAGGGGCAAGAGATATCTCGAGCGTGCAAAAATTGCCCACATTTTCAAAGTTAACTCTAGCTGATTATGATGATGTTTCCAAAGATTTTCCTATTGACTTATTAAACTAACCAATAAACTAACCATTAACAATAATAACAATAATTAGATTACAAATGCCACATTTAACAACACCCACTTACAATAATTAAATAATAAATATCATTTTCAACATGCTCCTTCACAAAAATTAAATTATTACTGTCTCTTTTAACACGCTCCCCTTGTTGACTTGTCAACAATATTTATCTTTTAATTGTCATAGATATTGTCCATCAAGAGCTGCCTGTCGGCTTGGACGTTTGTAAATTGACCCGAGCGCCGCATCACTCTGCCCAATCTCGGTTTTAACTGCACAGACATTTTTTTTTCGAACTATCATCTTTATGTTTGTTATCTTGTTCAACATCGATCTCCAGAGGAATTAATTTTTGGACAGGTCGGAAACATATCTTGGATGTTCCTTTATTCGATTTAAACTTTAATTTTGCTACACGAATTGCTTTGTCTTTTTCTTCAACAACTTCCACAACTCTTGTTATTCTCCACTGACTTCGGGGTGTCAAATCTTTGTCATTAATTACCATAACATCATTTACTTTTAGTACCTTCTCTTGTTTATTATCATCAAACTTAATTATATAAATGTTGTTGTTTTAATTCATTCAGGTAAACCGTACTGAAACGTTTTCGATAATCATTAATTAAGTTCCTTAAGTAGTTGGCACGTTTCTTGATATCAACCAAATCAAAACATAAACTTGATTCCACATTATTTCTTACTATATTTCGTTCATACACATAGCAGTCGAAAGAAATTTCGGGCCCCGAGGAAGTTCTCTTAAGGGGCCCTTATTATGATCAATTATATACCCAACCAAAAGAAACGTGCTCTGGTCATTGAAATTTAAAAATAAAAGTTAATTAAATCTTTTAAAAGTCAAAACTATTTAAATCTTTTAAACATTATTTTAAAAAATTATTTGTACACACACGGGGCCCTAGGAATCTTCCCCGTCTACCCCACCCCCCACCTCCTCTCGGCGGTCATGTCCATACATCAAGTGAAAAGGAGTAAGCGCTTCTTCATTATCATCTTCACTCATGTAGACAAGTGGTCTACTATTAATTACAGATTCGATATCGCATAAAACTGTTTTTTGTTCTTCAAAAATGACGAGGGATTTTCCCATAACCTTTAATAGTGGTATCTTAACTGATCGTACCAATCTTTCATAAAATCCTCCTCACCAAGGGGAAGCAGGCAGGATGAATTTTTGATTAGTCTTATTATTCAAACAAAACTTCTTTACTTCAATAGATGTAAATGTTTTAAAATTGTCACTAGCAATGCTATCATGTAAACCCCTGCGTGCAATAAAACGTTTGAGTGTTCGGAGGAAAACAGGGATCTTCATGTCAGGAGTTAATTCCAGATGAGCAGCACGACTAGACGCACAGGTCAAAATCAAAACGTAAACCTTAGATACAGCATCAGTTTTTAAGTGACTTTTTACATATAAGGGTCCAGCAAAATCTACACCAACAGCTTGAAACGAAAACATAGAAACATTTACACGAGAATCATATTAGTCAGGAGTTGGGGGAGGTAGAATTGTTCTTCCACTAATCTTCTTGTAAATAACACACTTACACAGAACACTTTTGACAGTTGTTCTTCCTTTAATAATCAGTGATATTTTCATTAACGTGAAGTAAGGTTAGAAGTAAAAGTAATTGATTTCGTTAATGTGAATAAAAGCTAATATTAGGAGTTATCTGAAGAACGAAAATTGAAATAGAATTGATTATAAGCATCAAAAAATGAAAATAGGAATAGAATTAGGAATATTTACAAAACGAAAATTATTGAATGTTAAAAAAATTTTAATACAATATTTTTATTTTTTTTTGACAAGTAATTTACAAATTTTACATACTTTAAAGTTGGCACGCATGTTTGACCATAACGATTATATTTGGAATGATTATAGAATGTATCATAGGAACACAAAACTGCTCACGTGCTTGTCATTACGTTAAGTACAATTTTTTTTAAAAAAAAGTGCCGTTAAGACTACTAATTGCTGGAAAATTTGATAGAAGTAAAATATGAACTAAATGAGTAAATGAAGCAAGAAGTAAAATTATTGAATTAATAAGAACTGAACTGAAATTAAATTCATCAGAACTGATTCAAAACAAGTAAAATTAAAAGTAGAAATTAAATCAATGCTACAAGAACTAAATAAAAACGGAAACAGAAATTGTATTTAGAACTTAACTATCACTGTTAATAATCCGAAACCTTGCTCTAACTTGACTTAATGTCATTTCAATCCCATGATGCATGATATGCTCACGGACGTCACGAATAATTAACACCGTAAAATAGCTATGTATTCCATCATAAAATTATCGGATATTTTTCATTATAACTTAGTATCGAATTTCCAAATCGTCCTTTTAATCGCAGTATGTTTTGTTCGTCAGTGAACAACTCCAGGGATGAACTTAGCTTCTTGTAGTTATCTTGATTTTGTTAATAAAAATGTTCAACTAATAACCATAAATTCATCAAGTGTTAACATTTAATTATTCTATTGTTCTTCTTAATTGTTTTTGTCAAATTACTTGCAAATCTGTTCACATACCCAGTTACCAATATAAGTCTGTTCAATGTCCTATACTATTTAATGTCTATCAGAACACCAATATTACCACTACTCGCAGCCTCAACCATATTTACTCTATTCTCATTTATCCTATCTACACTTTTCAACTCAATCAGAACCTCATCCACATTCAAACTATTTTCACCATTTCTTCCTCTCAACCTCATTCCTAATCACAACTACACGATTTTCCACCCAAGGTCTCCAAGTTTTCTCCTTCCCTTTAAGCTAATGTAAAGCCACTTCAGAATCTGTCCAACAACTAACATTACTAATAATTACTCGATTTTGTATTACTCGTTTCACTTCTCCGACTGATTCCCAGCAGGCAAAAAGATGTCTAAAATGCATCTAATATGCATCTGAAAACTGGTCTAAAAGATGTCTGAAATCACGTCGCGAATGAACGCTATATAGACGTCTATCATATAGACGTCTTTTAGACGCATTTTATTCGATAAAAAAATTAATAAAATAGACGCATATTGCACATATTTTATGCACCTAAAATGATGCACTTTTATCAAATAAAATGCATCTAAAAGACATCTATAAGATAGACATCTATTTAGCGTTCATTCACGACGTGATTTCAGACATCTTTTAGACTAGTTTTCAGATGCATATTAGATGCAGTTTAGATATCTTTTTGCCGACTGAGTTAAGATTAAAAAGCCTTTAAAAAATTACACAAGTAAATAAAAAATTAGGTTCAAGTTGTTGAAACTTATTTACCAAGATTAGAAACCAAATGGTTACAATAAAAAAAACTATAATTCTGTAAAAACTATAATTCATATAAAGTATGTATTATGTAGCATAATTTAATTTGATATAGCCTATACCAAATTAAATTATGTTGAGTATTTTTAAAATTTTTCATTTTTACAGATTCCTGTGAATACAATTGTGAATCAATAAAAGATCTTGACGAGTTACATCTTATATCGTTAGCGGCAAAAGAAGCTTCAGCATCTTCAATGACATCTCTCTGCCGTTCATCGTCAGAAGCTCTTGAATGAATGAACATTTTTGATGACAAGAACGAGACACATTGCTTGTATTTTCGAATGTTTCCATTATTTTCGTGATGACTTTTATTTCGCTTTTTGTCAAAAAGTTCCACTGAAAAATGGATTCATTTTGAAAAACTTTTCATGTTGCTGGTTTTTTTTCGTCGATAACCTTTAAAATTAAATCATATCTTTTTCATGAGTTTCTTAAATATTTCATGAGATTTTTTGGTTTTTTTTTCCTCTTCTCTTTTTAATTGTTTGTCTTGTAAGACAGTTATGAATCAGATAAGTTAAAAGACGTATACCCTGCTAGGCGCCTTTCAGAACATGAGATCAGACACTTGGCATAACACAAAACAATTTTAGTCAGGTCAATATCTTTTACAAATGGTTCTGGTCTTTATTTTTTTTGGTTTTAATTATTTCAAACAAACGTTTTTTTTTTTTGAAGTAAGCGTGGTATAAATATTTTACTTCATTATTTTTAAGAAAGATCTAATTACAATATCAAGTATAATTAAAATGTGTATTTGACTGCATGTTATAAATGTGTAGGTTTTTTAGAAAAACCATCGTTGAAGCTACACTCAAGATTTAAGATGATTTTTCAGATGAATACAGCATTGTTCATTAATGAGTTACAAAAAATGGAATAAATATTTGATGCTTTTATCTTTAATGCTCCAAAGCTAATGAATTCACCAAACTAAAGCAAGTTTTATAATTACATTTCAGCAATCAAAGTAGAAAGTTTCGTGTTCAATCAGAAAAGAGCTGTTTTCTTTTTCTAACTGAAGGTCTGAAGTGAAAACTTGATTTTATTAGAAAAATGTTTATGATGAAAGATGAAGTTCTGCTTCGGGAAATAATGGTAACTTTTTAAAAAAATTTTTTCCGCTTTGGGAAATAATGGTAACAATTTTTTTGAAAAATAAATTTTGTAATTTTACTCAGCACTTTTGGCAACTTAAAAAAAACAACATCTGAAAAGAACAGAAAAACCTGCATTGAATTTTTCTATTCTACATATGCTCGCCCATTCAGACCAACGACTCGATTAAAAAAAAATTTATTTTTGATTCAACTATTGGTTTGGAGGACAAAGATTTTAAAGATTTTATCTTTTGAAAGAAGTTATTTTTAAAAACAGAAAAATTAGTTGTATTTTAAGTTTTATAAGAAATGATTAAAAACTGTAACTAATCTACTTTCTATCCAATTAATGAAAAACAGATGCTTAACTCTTTATTATTACGATGATTAAAAGAAAAAGTGAATGCATAAAGTAATTTCGTTAAAAAAGTTTTAAAATCAGGTAGCCTTCCCTTTCTTCTACCAGCATGCACGTTTTTTAAAATTTAACCATGCATCAGATTTAAAAAGCTTATATTAGTGTTTTTTTACAATAAAGTGAGCGTTAAAGTAAAGAGTATAGCAGTTTTCTTACTTTTACTTCACAAAGTTAAGTACAAGTTTAATTGCAAAAGCAACACATATTTTTTCAAATATTATACACTGGCAATTATTAGTTGCTTTAGACATGCTATTATTGTAAGCATTTTAATTCCTCAACAAAATTCTCTTCTTTTGTTCAAATGAATCCTTTTGATATGCAGATGGGACAAATGTAAATCTTCTTGTGTCTTTTTGTTACATCTTCACATTGCTATAATTGATTACAATTATTTCATGTTTCACTATACTTCAGCAAGATTCCTAGATATGCATGGATTTGAATATAGGTGTCTCCATTTCTTAAACCAAAAGTTTAACTTAAAAAGGTTTTGGTTGAAGAACTGGCGAACCAAAGTATATTAAATCTTCTTATTTCAACTTTTGATAAAAAAAAAAAGTTGAAATTAGAAGATGTAAAATGAAGAGATTTACTTTTTTACTTTAGTGTAGATAACAAAATAAAATAGTCTTTAAATTCTTTGTGCATAACTTATGCGTTTGTAGATGCCTAATTTCAACAAAGAAATCTTTTACTAAAGCATTTTAAAACCATTTTTTGATTAAATTGTAAAAAATGATAGGATAATATAAGTAAATTCGGAAGTAAAAAAAAATATATATATTTGAATTAAATAGAAAAATATCAAACTTTTCATTTAGCGCTCTATCCTAAGCATTATTAGCTGCAAGCACAAACAATTTTAAATGAGTTCAACACAAATTCCATCACCAATTTTAAGATTGTGTTATATATTTCCTACTTTCTTTTTTTTTGAAGCTAACACTGAATTCATTTGAGGTGCTAATTTGATATTTTTATCATCTGCAAACATGGTAATTACTTTCCGTTATGCCCTCTTTTAATAGGTATTGTTTAAACAAAATTTCTGTTCATATTTCTTAACGATTTCTTGTTTAGATGGTTACTCTGATGGCTGTTGGAAGTGAATCATCTTACAGTAAGTAAAAAAATTTACTAGACTCACTTTTGTTATGACGTATCGTTATTCTCGCATAATAATTACGTAATAACAACCCGGTTTTTTTTTTCACTTTTTTTTTTTTTGGGCTTTACTCAGATGAAATTTCAATTTTATTTGAAAATTTTTAAAAAATTTCTGTTGTCTATTTGACAGGAGAAATGTTTTTTAAAAAAGTCAAATATATGACCATTTTTTTCCCACTGGTAAAAAAATGATAAAGGGTATAGATTAACAGAAAAATTTGGAAAATTGCATTATGGATCAATAATAGCTACCAACTGAAACGCAGAACAAAAATAATACTAGAGCAAACAGATAAAAGAAATATTTTATATATGCTACACCAATGCAGATGTAAAAATGCATTAAAGAAAGTAACTTTTCAGGCGTAAGAGCAATCAAGTATTATAATTAATTTTTTATATTGATTTCTTGCGTTTGAGTTTCGCCTTAACTGGAAAATATTCCTGATTATTTATAATTATACCATATGAATGCTCAAAAGAGTTTGACCTTTTTTTTTTTTTATTTGTTTTTGAAATTCTTTTAAGATTAAACACGTTCTTTTCTTTCTTCATCAATCTGTAAAAGTAACCATCAAAATGATTAGAAAAGCTGCAAAAGAATATTGTTTGAGCTGTATTTCTTTTTCCTTTCTTTCCCTGAGAAGGGGATTAGATTAAAACTATTAAATTAAGTTCAGTAAGCTGATTTTTTATACAAGGTTTCAGATATAGTTAAGCAAGTTAGTAATGGCAAACTATCGGTAAATCAAAATCTTACGAAAAATAGTTTACATCAAAATCTTAACAAAAACCACGTTCTTGCATAATTTTCCTAATAATTTAAACAGACTCGAAAGCGGTTTATAACTACCCTTTTATTTAAAAAAATTCATGTTTTCTGTTGATTTCATATCTCCCCCCATTTGTAATGTGGGAAATATTAAACCAACAAATTATCTCGCAAGGCATTCTTTATATATTGTTTTAATACGAAACTTAGTATAGTTGCTCTGCATTGTAAAAAAGAACAAAATAAAGGAATGGGGCGAATATTATTTTATTTTAACCAACTCCATTTTATTGAGTGATGCAATACAAACTTCAACTACATGAATGCAATGCGTTAAAAATTATTACGTATGGCTCGTAAAAAAATGAAATAAAAATTTTCATATATACTTTTTAAATTTTACTAATTTTTTTTAGATGCAAATGGATTAGTTCGTGAATATTATCTAAACTTGGTTTATGACGTTAACGTTCTTAGAAATGGAAATAATTACCCACATAGACCTGATTCTTTAAAAATTATTCAATCATTTGATGTTCCAATTAACCATGGGGGTTTTTTTGGTCAAAGAATTCGTGGATGGT
Organism: Hydra viridissima; assembly: GCF_058129835.1. Lineage (NCBI taxonomy): Eukaryota > Metazoa > Cnidaria > Hydrozoa > Anthoathecata > Hydridae > Hydra > Hydra viridissima. The sequence goes on from NW_028324310.1 coordinate 11,831,833, forward strand.
TTATTGCTCCACAGACTGGGCAATATACATTTTTTAGTTCTTGTGATGATGTTTGTGAGTTTTATATAAGTGCAGATAATGATCCTGCCAACAAGAGCTTGGTTATTTATCAAACTCAGCCAACTAACAATCAGTGGGACAAGTAATTTATTTTCTTAACAATAAAAACGGTTATTAACTGATTTGCTTATAAGTGCTAACTGCATTTTAATTTGACACATTTTTAACTACTAAATTAGGTACCCTTCACAAACTTCCAGTCCGGTATTTTTGCAAGCAACTACAAGCTACTACGTCGAGGCCCTAGTCTTCAGCATGGGTTCTCCAGATAGTTTATCAATAGGTGTTCAGTTTCCTAGCAAACAATATTCAAGACCAATCAATAAAACATATTTGAGTCCTCTTCAGATAAGTAAGTTAAGAACATTTGAATCTTTGTTAAAATCTTAAAAACCCACATCGTTTTCTATGAAGTTATAGAAACCAACTAAAGTAATAAACAAATGTTATTTATCCTGCCTGCAATTTTTCTCAAATCTCTATTTCAATTCACAGTTTTAAAGATAATTTGAAAATAATAATGCGAAAAAGGTCTTTTAATATTTTTAACGGTTTTTTGGTTAATGCAGCATTTTGGTAATTAAATTAAATCTATTTCTTACTCTTTCTTCTCTTTTTTAAGAATTCTCTAGAACATACAGTATGTCTCCCCACCCCTGTAATCTCCCCCTTCCCCTCCCCCTCGTTTATTCTCTATGATTGTAACTCAATTTCCCCACTTGCAAGGTTTTCATAGCTCTTCTTTTCGTAACTTAACTTATAATCTTATCGCCATCTTTACATGTAATGACTTTTTATTTTGAATTCTTTTGTTTTGAATGGTTTCGTCTTCTAATTTTCGTTTGTTAGTTGCTTTAAGTTTTAATAATTGATTCTGGGTATTAAATTAGTTACAAAATTCATCAAGTTTAAATTTTCTTATAGAATTAGCTTCTTCACAAAACCATTATGCTACTTGAAACATTCTTTTGCTGTTCCTTACAGATATTAAAGATCTATTTATTAGGGTGAAGCAGAACAACAAAGCTTTTAAATGTTTGAAATTGAGCTATCTGGGTAGGGAAGGTATGCTAGAGGGCCCACTAGATTTCTATGAAGGTATGCTAGAGGGCCCAATACTCTATAGACCAAACCCGCGAAACATATATTGAGACCAAATTGTAATTCCGTTACTAAAATTTGCTAGAACTTTAATGACGTTACGTAATTGATAATTTTGATAGTTATTACAAAGATAATTGTAATAATGTATTAGTTTTTATGACGTTTTTGAGAGATATTGTCCGGCATAAAATAAGAAAATTTGTAAGGATAAGTTTCTGTTTGAAGAGAACATTGTTATCTCTTCGATGTGTTGTTAGAAAGCCACAAGTTAGCCGGTGCGTGGACCCAAATATGAAGTTGTTTGATATGTTTGAAACGTTTAATGGCACTTCAGATGCTACGGTTTGGATAGAACGAAAATAGTAATTACAGAAAATAAGAATCTAAAACTCGAACTACAAATTTTCAAGTCTTCTCAGAAAAGCTGCCTATTCAGATGCTTTAACAGCGAAAAATGAAAGAGGTGCAATAGAAGTCGAGCGTGTGTTGTTGGCAGCATTTTCTATAAGAGTCTGTGCGTTTAGTGTTTATCGTAGGTTTGCCGAAAGTTTTATCATCAAAACATAGAGCCGTGATGGATCCGAATAATAGTATGTTACCCAAAAAGAGAGCTTCGTTGAATCGTGTAGATGTGATTGACAGTGATACAGTTGGTGCTGTATCTCAGCACCATCATAAAAACGTTCTTCTAGTGTGTTACAGTTCCAAAGGTTTGAACTACAATGCAAAAAACTGTTTACGTGCAAAAAGCTTGTTTCCGAAGACCTTTGTTTTAAATTTAAAGTTGCAAGGAAACGAGTGCAGGAGCGAGGAATCTACGCTACCTTGCTCCTAAACAACGGTGGAATCAGCGCATTATCTATTAAAAAGCTGATGGAATGGTAGCGACAGCTATGGTAGATACGGGATGTTCAAAGACAATCTAAGTCAAAATTTTCTGGTTAAAAATCAATGTAAATGCTTAGACTTTTTAAAGTTGGTAACGTTTAAAGGAAAGGCTCATCAATGTATTAAATCAGCTTTCGTGACTCTTGAGGTTGACGGCATAAATGTGCATGATGAGTTAACTTAATGGATTTTTAACCATTTAGAGTTGATATGAGAATGTAGGAATGAGTTCCATAAAATTACTAGCAGGAGTTTCTATTTCTCCATTGGGAATTATGGGTCAGCGGTTTTGAACAAGGATAAAGTCAACAAAACTGGTATTAAAAAGATCATCAGGTAGTTTTAGCGATTGGCGCTCTTATTTAAATTGGGGGAACTACAATGGAGGATGCAACATGGCTGCAAAAAGAAAGGTCTGGTGTTTATATAAATACGACAGAGCTAGACGCTATGGTGCGAGGAATGAATATGGGTTTGACGTGGAAACTGAAGAAAGTGACTATTTTTACCAATTCTCTCACAGTGTTCCACTTGAAAATCAAGGCCGTTAATTTGAAGAAGATTAAGCATGCTGCAACAACTATTAGATGAATAAAAATTTAATACTGAAGTGAAACTCGTATCTTCGGAAGATAATTTAGCTGACGCATTCACAAGAGTTCGCAGCAGATGGCTAAGGAAACTGAAAAATATTACCTCCGGGGCATAACTAATAGTATTGTAAAGTCTAAAGTATATTCAAGTTAAAGTGATGTGAAAAGTCCCTCTCAGTTTATCTCGGGTTCAAAGTTGTCTAAAAACTTAAAAACATATTTTAAATGTGAAAGCTTTTTCTGTCTTTCTTTTAACGGCAAAAAGTGATGGAGTAGGTAGATTCCTACCTTTATTAGCTGTATTAAACTCGTGAAGCTTTTCATAGAGGAGGAAAATTTTTTTACCTAGAGTAGCACATTTTGCACTTACTTTTGCTAGCCATTTCAATTTTGTTTTGAATAAAATTCGAATAATCAGACTTGTTGTTGTAGTTAGTATTTTCATCAATAGGTTTGTCATGCAAGTTTGTCTTTACAAGGACTCAGCTTATTTGATTTTTCACTTACTCTCTACGGTTTTGAATTATGAGTTTTCAAAAGAAGTGCAAATTTAGCTATAATGTAACCTACCATAATACTATACAGCTTAATACTTTCACTACACAGCCTGTCGCAACAGTGTTCGTAATTGAAACCATTAAAATCTTACTTTCAAATTTCGCATTCTTCTTCTTACGGTATTTGACTAACAGTTAGTAAATATGATCAGTTTCTCCTTTACTCAATGTTAAAATAAAACTGGAAAATTTAATTTTTTCCTTAGACGGGTCAAATCCTCCACATGTTTCTCCTATGTTTCTTTCATTTCATCATGAAATGACCAACAATTTGCCACAATCGTATTTATGAAAATCTTATAAGTTTCTCTCTTAGATTGTGCGACCATTTGCTAGAATATCTATCAACAATATCTTCGACAGCTTCTACGTGAATCGTTGTTTGCATTATTTCTATGAATACAGGGAGAACCAAAAGACGCGCATAACCCAGATTTTCATTTTCCGATTTTTAGTCATGGAGGAGGATCTATAATGCTACCAATCGCGGACAAATACCTTATTAAAATTAATTTATTGAAAATTTTCATCTGTTCCTGTAAACTAAGAAGTAAAAGATTTGTAATATCTTCAAGCTTTCATTAAATATTATGAGTTGCGCACACCCTGTAAAAATGACAATTAATACCAACTTCATGTCCCCTGGAAACCCTTTTAGGGGTAAGTAGTATATGGGTACAAGGTTCACCACAAGAAATATCAAAATCAAAAATGGCCGTCCGACCGAGTTATTCACATTCAAAGTTTTTGGTCCATAGTTCTCATTTTCGCCATATAGATATTGTCAAAACTTAACATACTTTTTTGTTTCTTTTTTCTATATTGAGAAGCTTTTTATTGCTACTAGTCGAAACAGCAACTGTTTGCAACATTGGCACCACAATCATGTACTTGGCAGAGTGGATATACTAGGGTGTAAGTTTTAACCATATCATGAATTTTAAGCCAAAACATGAAACAGACAAATACAGGTAACAAACGGAATTTCATTCTGGTCAATTCATTTCAGCATGTATAAAGAACAAATTCTGATGCAAAAATTTCTGTCATATCGCGATAGCAAGGTCCGCATAATTTCCAAAATGTCCTACTGATACCAGGGCTGTGCTGACTGTCCTAGGTGCATGGTTACGGCTGACTGTCATTGCGCATGGGATTGATTGTATGCTGCTATGAGATTGTCATGGCGCTGAAACTCAGCCTTCATAATTTTCAAAAAGCGGTTCTAAACAATAACTTTGATAATATAATTACATATCATAATACAGCTATGCACGAAAGTTTAAACGATTGCAGAATTTTTATCAAGTATGTTTGGTTATTGTTTAATAAAAAAAAACTGTAAAATAATATCGAACTAATTTTTTTTATTTAATAAAGAAAAAGTAATTAGCTTTAAAATAAATATGAACATATTATAAAAATTTTAATATTTAGTTAAAAAAACAATTACGAAAAATCATATAGGAAAAATAAGTAGCACAAAAGTTTAAACGAATTGCAACATTTGAACAAAAAATGAAAAAAAAAAGCAGAATTAACATTTAAAGTGTCCTCCTTGTTTTTATAGCAAAGATAAACTCGTTTATGCATTGATTCAACTAATTTCATGCACATCACGCGAGGTACTTTTAGCCAGTACTTATTCAAAAGTTGCTTTAAATGCTGAGTTGATTGAATTTCATGGTATGTCAGTTGATTGTCGATCCAAGACCAAATATTTTCAATTGGGTTGAGATCTGGTGATCTAGGGCATCAGGGCATCACATTGAACTTTTTTTTCAAAAAATATTCTTTGATTGAGTGAGCTGTGTGAGCTAAAGCCCCGTCTTGTTGAAAGATAAATTGCTTGCTTCTGCCATGCAAGTGTCTGATTGATGAAACTAAATACGTTTCCAATGTGTTCTTGTAAGTGTATTGATTAATTCAGCCTTCGTACAGCTCACAGAAGCCTATACCTTTGTGAGAAAAACATCCCCAGATGCCAACCAAACCTTCACCGCCTTGTCGACGATGTTACAAAAACCTGTCTGAATATTTCTCAGTAGCAAATCTTTTGACATAGATTCTTCCGTTGCGGTTTACTACTTGAAAATTAGCTATATCACTCCAAATAACTTTTGCCCACTGTTCTACAGACCAGTTCAGCCTTTCTTTGGACCACACTCGTCGTTAACGTTTATCCGTGATTGAAAGAACAGATTTTCTAGCAGCTATGTACGTTCCAATACCTTTGTCCAACTATGTTCGTCTCACGAGCTCTCTGCTAACTTTTGGATTACTTTTTGAGTCGTTTTGCAAGCTTTTTGTAGCTGAGTCTGGGGTTTTCTCTGCTCATTCTGAATATACCACTTTTGTCACGGTTGCTGAGTTTGGATGGTCTCCCAGTACGCGGCATGTCGGAGACGTCCTTGGTAAGTTCCCAGGTTTTATTGCTTTTTCGAACGCAAGATTCAGAAACATGAAGTATTTTGCCTATTTAAACGTTTGTGTGATTTTTTGTCCTCGCCATACCAATAACTTGCCACTTGATCCCACTAGAAACTGTTATTCGACCCATTTGCACGCAATTGAAATTAATTTGAAACTTACAATATTTCAAGTTGATTTTTAATGAATTAAAAGCTGCCTGGTGATGTTGTGATGAATTTTTTGATTGTAAACCACTTATTTTAACTTTATTTGAAAATAAAAAAAATTTTCGCACCGGATTAATCAATTAATTAGAAAATAATTGATCCTAAATAAAATCACTTTTGTGACACCTCTTAATTTGTATCACCTACCTTTTAATGAAATTTCTGAGTAAACAGTGATGAGTCGAAACCTACTTTTTTTTATTCTATTAACAAATAAAATAAAAAAAAGTAGGCAAATTTTTTTTGGAAAAAAAATTATTTTGATATCTATTTCCGTTAGATTTTTATTCAAGAAAAACCGAAGATTAGATCTTAAAATTCTGTTATCATTTAAACTTTCGTGAATAGATGTATTATACATACATAGACCCACTTTACTCCACCTGATTTTATTTCAAATTTAAACAAACCATGTGGGTTAGTGTCTTAAAGGTATACTTAAAATAGTGTAATTTAACTTTCAAAAATAACCATTTTTCATACGCTTATGCCTTATTTGAATATATTTTCTCTGAAGTTTAAAAACGGAGAAAAAATGACTTTTTTTATGTATCAAGCATTTTAGCTAAAAAAGTTTCTAACAGCATAGCTAGGTTATATTTAAAAATTAATAAGCCTAATATATCATAACAAAGTGGTAAAAATTATAACTTTATACATAAAGCCATTATCAATATAACATATGAATTAGACTCAGATTACCTCGCAGACCCACATTACCCCACCCGACCCTACTATAATTTATTCAAATTCAAAATTGAAAAGTTTTCATATCGAATAAACAAAGTTTTCTTGAAACAAATCATATTTAACATACTTATGAGTTTGATTATTTATGTATTTGTAACAAAAAAACTAAGATAAGAAGTAACAAAAAGCAAGCCGAAGTAACAAAACTTCATGATTCTCAGTTCGACCCTAAATATTGTCATCTTCATTAAAAATTTGTTTTACGCGTTTTTCCCTCCTCAGAACTCAAAATAGTGAAAGTAAAAGAATATAATCATAAATCAATAATGTTAAACCAAGATTACTTATTGTGTTGCCCATTTTTATGTTACAAAACTATTGCATATTTGTGAAATAACAGTTAAATGAGTATTCTATTTTTTACTTTTTTACTTCAGCTACCTGTCTTTCCGTGAATTGCGTTGAAAATAAAACCGAGAAATGTATTTTTGAAAACTCTAATTATACTATCTGCACTTGCCTTCACAACATTACTTGCCAAAGTAAGTCTAACTTATTAGGATTATTATTGCTGCCATTATAGTGTTATCTTTAAAAATACTTCCAAGAGTTATTTTTAAAAGTAATGTTTGAAGGTTAACTATTTTCATTTTTGTTCAAAAGATATTAAAGTTATAAAGGTAAAGAGTCATTATACTTTGCATCTTTTGTTTTAGACAAGAATGGGTTACTTCATGAAGTTTATGATACTATAAATTTAACACCTTTAAATGCTTTGAGAATCAATAAGAATTTTCCAAAGAATCCCTCTTCCTCACCAGCAATAATCAAAACATTTAGTCAAACTATAAACTATGCAGAATATTATGGAGAAAGAATTCGCGGGTGGTTCCATGCACCATTTACTGGAAATTACACCTTCAACAGTACCTGTGATGCTTTCTGCGAACTGTATCTAAGTAAAGATAATGATCCGTCTAACTTAAACCTCATTATAGTACAAAGTCAAACTACTAAAATCAACCAATGGAACATGTAAATATAATAGTTTTTAGTTTCCATTATTTTAATTGTAAAATGAAATTGCTTTTATAATCTTTGTTTAGCATTCTGAAACATTTAAAGTATATCAGTTTGATATTAACTGATGTTATTATCAAAATGTTTTTAAAAATTATTTCATTAGCCATAAATAGTAACAGTACTGGAAAAAAGAAAATTTTGAGGATAGCAAAGAATTTATTTTTATAGTTTTTAAATGTCAGTACCAAGAAAAATGTACTATTTTTCATTATAGGATAACATCCTTTTAAAATGTGCTAATCATTTGATATCATATTATTTAAAAGTGCAATGTTTGTTGTTCAATCTTTTGAACTTAGCAGTATGCTGAATTCATAGTTTTCTAGAATTCAAATTAGTAAATTTGAACACTATAAAACATCTCCAACTATATTTCAAAATGACTTCCTTATCTCCTTATTAATGAACTTGAGTCTATAATTGGTCAATCTTAAGCTTCAAACTAATTGCTTCGTTCTGTAATTAAAAAGTTAATTTAGATTTTAGTTTACAATAATTATGCTCAAGCAGGTTTGCATCATTAACTGCAGAGTGGCGTCTTTAATTGCAGCTTTTGTTACGGAAATATTTAATGTTTGAAAATAAATATTATTGAACTTTCTAATGGCAATATGTTTTCATTGAATATAAGAAAACAAAATCTTTTCTTTAGTTTTATTCAACCAATAAATACTTAGAACCTTTTACTAAACTATTTGTTACTCAATTTGATTTGGTAGTAATTTGTTTTCTAATTGAAATAATAAAAAAACTAAAGCATATTTGTGGAAAAGAACTTTTTTCTTCAAATGGTTTCAGTTATTTAAAAAAGAATTGAAGCATTTTTATTTAAAAAAGAATTGAAACATTTTCATGCACAGTTGTAAAAAATTTTTAGTTTTTTGTTCATGGTGAAGTGGTTTTTGTCAAGGTCACAATCACAATTGTCCAACAACCAGTCTAAGCATTTTGATGATAATTACTATTACACTTTAAAATAAATATTCCTTCTGAGTTTATTGGTCTGTTAGCTTCTTTTACCAGTTACCCAGAGCAAACATCAGCAGAAGTTTATATGAAGGCAAATCACAGTTACTATATTGTAGGCCTTTTGTTGGAGGTAGCAGCAGATGATCATATTTGTATTGGAGTAATGCTGCCAAACAAAACACTAGTGCAACCAATTTCATCCAATTTATTAAGTCCCATCAGGCTAGGTGAGTGATTCAGTTTTTAGTTCCAATCTTTTTTAGAGACATTGTTTCTTATTAGTTAATGTCATAAATAATCTTGTAACTAAATATATTTACTCTGCTTTCTTATTTAGAACTGTCATGCTCTACAGCCAGTTGTACAACATCTAAAAATGAAATATGTGTTTATGAATATGGAACCAGTGCTATTTGTACCTGTCAAAACGGCTATAAGTTAGAAGGGAATATATGCGTAGGTAAGAGATATTCATCACTAACTACTTTTTCTTCCTATAAAGATTAACTAAATAATTTTTTTAGTTAAGCATTAAAGCGAAAATGTATTAGCAAAATTCAACACCTTTTATTTATATCAAACAAATTTTAAGTAAGTTTCTTTTAAGTTTTATTCTATGAATTATGATAAGATGTCATAAAAAGTCACAAAAATTCTACTTTTACTAAAGAATAATTAAATCTGCAGTGTTTGTTTCTGTTAACGTTTTCATATTTTAGTGCAATCTTTGGATATCTATGCAGTAATGATGCAACTCCTTTACTTATTTATCTAGTTATCTGTATCGTGAAGCAGGTCTTAGTAAAACTGCTTTCTAATTCTTCTTATTCTTTTTACTCTAATTTTAAGGCTATAGGATATGGTGTTACAGGTTCGGAAGTCTGAAGGATTGGAGATTTGGGTGTAGAGATACCTCAAGGTTTTGTGTAATGGAATTATTCTGATTTATTTCTACTACTCATATAATTTTTTTGTATTTGATATTTCCTGCTGTATGTAATAGTAATATTCTTTTCCAGCAGATATTGGTATCAATAAACACGAAAACTCAACTTTAAGTTGAATAAAATGCTTCTTACTTTCTTTGTTCTCTAGCTTTAATCATTGATTATTTCTGTGTATCCAAATATGTAATTCCTAAGTTTTTTGTATCTTTTATAAGTCCTGAATGACTTTAAGTTGTCTTCCCCTCATTTAACAGACAATTATCTAATGTCTAACATTTCCTTCATATCTTTTAAACTTTTTTTTTACAATTTCTTCTTTGTTTGTGCATTTACATCTTTTCAATACTGTTTGTTACTGTTTAATATGTTAGTAATTGATTTTGGGAGATTAAATTGCTACAAATTACACGTCACAGTTATATATAGCTTCCTCTTACTGATCACAAAATCTGTGAACTAGTTTTTCTTGTATATATTGCTTAATATTATCCTCATTTATCATTTTCATGTTCTTAATTCTTTTTATAAAATTTATTTATTTTTTCACAAATTAATCGAATCATTTAATTAGAATATTAAGACAATTTTCCAACTGCATAACTTCATTTTATTATTAAAATTATTGTTTCAACACTACTTTGAAACTTGCATGTGCATTCACTACTTAATAATTGTAACCTCTTTTGATGGGATCTTCAGTTCGAACCATAAGAAAAAAGCATAAAATCCGGATCTAATGCCTATATGAGTTTTACATACCTGTTGTTAGACTCAAATGAGAAAACAGTTTGGAGATGGCAACACTGATGCAGTGTATGTTATGATGTTGACAGTTACAGGCTCTGATCTCAAATCCTAATTGAGATGTCTAAGAGACTTCTAATATATTTAAGCCCAAAATCAAAATTCTTTGACAGCCAGCTTTGATTGTGTGGATCAAGAAATTATCTTGGACAAATGTAGCTATTTAGCTGTTCTCAAAGTTAGCCTTATTCAAGTAAAGAATTAGGTAAAGATGATTTCTTGATCCATACAATCAAACCTGGTTGTTTAAGAACTTTGATTTTTTTCTTGATCCACACAATCAAAGCTGGCTGTCAAAGAATTTTTATTTTTTCCAAGAACTCATTGTTCTTGGAACTACTTTTAAAGCTTTTCGCTGTTCTCCAGGCCTAATTCTAATAAGAACTATTTAACATGATCAGAATATTTAACATAACCAGTTTTCATCAAGGAAGTCCCTGGGCCTTTACTTTATGACCTAACTGTCAGAGGGGGAAAGTCAGGTAGTGTTAACATTACAGCATTTAATATCTGAGAACAATAAAATGAGAATTTTTACTTATAGATTACATGTGGCTATAAGACTAAGGCTTAGAAAGATTGAGACAACTAAATTTTTGTTTGCTATTACCACCAAATAAGAAGTTCTTCTTTTGTTTTACATATGTATGGTGTTTCTGCTGTGTCTATAATGTGGAAATATCCTCAATAAAAGAGTTAAATATTTTTACATTTTTAAGTTAAACTTGCAAAATAAAATTATTGCAATATAAACAAAGCAATACTAAGTAAAGCTAAGTAATGAAATTCAAGACAATAGATTTATCCCACATTTCTATGATGCATTTTTTAAAAATGATTTAAATTTTTTGGGTGATGAAAATACCTAAACATTAGAATATGGCAGTTTTTGATATTATTATTAAAATGAGTTACTTTGCTTGTTCTAGATTAAGTAAAGTTTAAAAAGTTGATTTGCATTGTGGAATACAGCAAAAAGCCACAAATGAGGAAGTGGAGCTAATTGGTGTATTCCACTATGCAAAAGTGTATTTTCTGCTTTTCAAGAAAAAAAGTCAGGTGTTAAATTATTTAAAACTCCCTTGGATACTACTTGTTGAAATCATAAGTAGTTTCTAAATTTATTAAGATATTGATTACTAGATTCGACTTTAGTATACAAACTACATTTTAAAGTTGACAAATATTGAACTTTCAACAAATATTGATAAAAGAACTTTAATGAAAGAAAGCATATTCATCTATTTTAAAATTTAAAAAGTAAAATTCAATAAAATTATATTAATTAAAAAAGTGATTATAACTTTATAAAATTAGCAATCAATATTGAAAACGAGTTTAAATGTTCAGCAAATACAAGTATTTAATTTTTGCTATTTGTAATTTAATGAAAAAAAAAGTTATGACCACCTCTTCTTTTACCAGTTTTTGCTTTAGAACTTTGAAATGTAGAAATTGAGTTTGATAGAAATTTTATAGTAGGGAGCTGTTGGTACTACTATTGCTTTTTATTTGTTATTTTTCTTGTGGTACTTCACGTCTTGCAAAATTTTAAAACAAAAATTGCACATACCATTGTGGTGTTATGTCATAACTTTTGTAAATTTCTAGAGTAATTTACATTCAATTTTTCACTCTTTATTTTATCAAAATAATTTTGAAGTAATATTTAAGCTATATATTCTTAAGAAGACCAAAAAAACTCAGCAACTCAATTGGTTGTAGAATTAAGAAAAAAATACAAAATCAGTGGAGTGCTGGAGTTGTGTTTTGGAGGTTAATTGTTAAGAAACCATTGGTTTTTTTTATAAGAATTAGATTGACAATCAAGTTTGTAAGACGCCATCTTCACTAGATGTTAAAAAACTGGAAAAATAATTTCTGGAGTGATGAGTCAAATTTTATGCTGTTGGACTTATTGAATAACCTAAACTTAATATATGATATTCTAGTAATCAGAGATTACATCAGTTGTATAAGTTGAACTATAGCTAGCTGCTGACTGTTGATACTTTCAGCTGTTTAACTGAAAATCAGAAGTTTACAAAGAGAAAAAGTTTAGACAGTTATAGAAATGATATAATTGGTCTAATTTACTGTATAATCTATATTTTTGATCAAGTTGGATTCAAGAAAATTATTCACAATGTAATTATTCCCCATGCAGAGCCAAAAATCTATTGAGATAATAACTGTAAGCATGCCACAAAATCAGTCTAAAGATAATTTCGATCAAACAATATTTGTGATTTGGAGTGTCAAAAATTCCACTTTTTAATTGGATCAATTATTTTTGAACTATCTAGATTAAAAACTTAAATGAAAAACCATTAAATAAAGCCATTTGTTTTGTACAATTAGAATTTTACTTTGAATTAACATTGGAATACCCTTTTTCTTTAGATTTTTCTAGCTTTTTTGAAAGCCATTTGTTTAACACTCTTTTGTTTTTGTTACATCTGAGCTAATAGATATATATCTGGAAACTCTCTTATTGTAAGTCTTCATGAAACTTTATTCTTTTAACTGATTTAGTTTACATTTTTGATCAGATATTGATGAGTGTGCTGATGGATCTTATCAATGTTTGTTGGTTAAAAGTAGTTGCTTTAACACAGAAGGCAGCTATAAATGCTGCAGTGAATGCTGGACATTAAGTACTGATGGTCAAAAGTGTATTGGTATGTCAGTTTGTAAAGTTTTACACTTCTTTGTTAATTTTTTGGAGCATGCACATTAGTTGCGGTCATTTGAGGAGTATTTGAAAACCAAAGTTGGAAAAAATAAGCTAAAACTCATTAAAAATTTTTTCACGCTAATCATATATCTTTTTATACCCCCTTCAAGAGTAATAATGGCAAAAGCTTGCCGTTCAAAATTGGAAAAATAGAGCAAATTCAAGGTGTAATCCTAAATCTAATGAAATTATATTTAAAAAATTCCTTTTTCTTTGTCATTTATAATCTATATTTTTAATTAACAATCGTATTAAACAAGTTTTTACTTTTTTTTGGGTTAAGCACTATGAGAATTAAAGAAGCAAGCTTCTGTTATGCAAAAATTAATTTAAATTAGTTTTTTGTAATCCAAATGTTTAAAAATGCTTTATTAAAAGTAGTACATGTGAAAGAGTGCATACAGTACACATACTTCTTACTAATTACTCAGATATTTTTGCACTGGGAACTTTATTTTCTCACAGTTTTTTTCTACATTTAATTTTAATTCCTAATGCTATGCAATTTTTAAATAACTGTATTTAGTTGGGCATTGGTTATTTATTCAAAATATGAAATGAAATTATATAGGAATGTGAAATTAGTTACAGGTTACTTTGACTGAATATTAAATGAAATTAAATGAAATATTAGATAAAGGAATATTAAATGAAAAAGAAATTAAAAAAGATAAAGGCCAGCTGAAAGTTCTCTTATCAAGAAAAATCAAACTTTATATTTATAAATGACTCACAAGTAAATATCTCTTTTAAAATATACAAACTTTAAATTTTGAATTTTAACTTTTGTTAAAAATATTTAAAAATATAAAAAAAGTTAATGTTTTGAATTTAAGTTATTTGTTATGACTTTTTACTCCCTAGTGGAATGAATATTCTTAGAATTATTACTTTTGAATAGTTCTAAAAAGTCTGCAATCCTTTCATGCTCTTCAAACCAGACTCAATTTTATAAAAAAAACATAAAGGAATCTGAGAATGCATTTAAGGTTATAACACCTTGGGTAAAAGCAGGATTTGAAATAATGTTTGTTAAGAATATAGTTAAGAACCTCATGAAGATGGAGAAGTAGTATTTATATTTGAGCAAAAAAAAAAAAATGCAGGAGAACAGCTAAATGCTAGAAAAATCAAGGGGATTTTACTACATTTTTGAAGAGTCTGTTTTGGATTGGTTGTACAAATTTGAAAAACCAAAAATAGGAGGGACAAAAACATTTAGATAAAGACCAGTTTGAGGGTTTAAGTTTTTCGGAAAGCCAAGAAGGACACTTTAGTTTAAGATCATAGGACAAAAAAAAATGTGGGTTTTTTTAGTATAATTTTAAAATTAAAAAGAATGAGATCTATGTTTTGATGCAACTCCGAGCAACACTGGTTTTAACAAAGAATCACTTGTTAGGATTGTAAAAAAAGTAGGCAAATAACTTCTTTTACTAGCCTGTATTGTAATAGCTTATTGTTATATTTCCTTGTACTTATTTTGGAACAATTGCGTAAAAAATTACGTCCTAGAGAATTATGAAAATGTATATAAATTGTACAACTACATATAAGCAGAAAGAGAGAAAAAAGAAGTATATAACTATAATAGAAATATTGTTGTCTTGATTTTACAGCTAGTGAGCATCAAATGATTAAACTTAGACTAGTTCACTTCTGTGAATTAAGGGCTAAAGAGAACAGGATAGGTTCTGGATAAAAATATATTTATTAAAAAAAAAAGCAGCAATTTTATCTATTGTTCTCAATGATAGGGTTGGATGATCAGAGAATGAGAGACGGGTTGTCACTTTTATCCCATATCTGTTGTTTTCTTGCAACAAACACAGTATCACAATTTTTAAATGTCTTTTTCCATAAAAAAAACTGTCCCCTACCAGTTTTATGTTTTCAATAATCATTCTGAACGAGTTGCTGAAATGATGCAACAGTTTGTACATAGATATGAAAAAGGTGATAAGAAGCAGAACCGGCTATTGTGTAGCCAAAGTAAGGTCAACATTTGAAGTTCCAAGTGTGAGAAAAAGTTAGATTACAAGTACAAAACTGTCAGAAAACATAGCTTTACTCAAGAAATTGGAATAGCAAATTTGCTGGACTAAGGGGATAAAAGAGAACTTATTGCTCAATTTAAAATGCTAAACTGTAAGTTTTTATGTTGATGATATTTCTAAAGATGTTTTAAAATGGTAAATTTCTTATTGAGATCAATGCATTATGTTTTTTATTTTCTTTTCAGTATCTGCTGGGCCTGACTTATCAGTAAGATTAATTATGTAATTTGAAAACCAAAAACTTTTTCTAATTTTTTAGAAAGCTTTTTAACATTGGTTTAAGATTTTCATTTCTTTTTCTTTTAAAGATTGTTTTGTCTAAAAAAAAAGGTAAAAAACCTGATGATATACCTTTTTAAAGTCAAAATATAGATAAGAAAAAAAAAATTTAAAGGTATTTTCAAAATTATTATTTTAAAGAAAATCTTATTTTAAAGAAAAATTTTTTATTAACTTTGCTCTCGAGTGGGCCATGAAAATCATCTTACTGACCTAAAAAAATTAGAATAATTTTTAATGTTTGCTCCCACTTTAGTTCGGTATGTACTTGAGTTTTTAAAATATTCTCAGAGCTACTTCCCCTTATGTACATACACATATAATTAAATTTTTAACATTCTAACATGTTTATTTTAAATAGTATTAAATCTTAAAATATTTTTAATAGAAATCACTGATAATCTAACGTATTGCAAAACACAATTAGCCATAAATTACGAAGGTTCAATTAATGGGTAAGTAATTCTCTTTAATATAAGTATAAAAGTGTTTTTCAAATGTTTACATATAATTTTTTGTTTTTAAATATTTTTGTTTATTTAACCTCTTTTTTTAAGCATACACAGAACAGTAATATGTGACCAAGTTAGCCAAAAAGAATTATTTTTATTTTTTGGAAGCCAATCTGTTGTTTTTCAATTTGCAATTATAATCAGATTCTAATTCTAGCACATTTTAAAAACTTATTCTAAAATGCTTTCTTTCAATTACTATAAAACTTATTTACAATTCATTTTATTATATTGATATGTCAATATAAAGTCAATGAAATACATTTACAAAACTTGAAA
The DNA here is from genome assembly GCF_058129835.1 of Hydra viridissima. Classification (NCBI taxonomy): domain Eukaryota; kingdom Metazoa; phylum Cnidaria; class Hydrozoa; order Anthoathecata; family Hydridae; genus Hydra; species Hydra viridissima. The sequence goes on from NW_028324310.1 coordinate 11,848,031, forward strand.
AAATGCTTGGTCTATAAGCAAAAAGGTAGCATTTTTATAAATGTTTTTTAAATGCTTTTTACACTTTTAAAGTCCCTACGGATGTCATTGTAGTAAATAAGAGTATTTTGATCTTCCCCAATATCACCATTTTTCTTCCCATAAAGTGAATTAGATATGGTAAACTTTTAATATGGTAAAAGATATTGTCTCCTAAAAAATAGCTGAAAATGAAACATTTTGGAACCTCATTTATTTTGTAACACATTTTTTCCATTAATGGTGAATGATTTTTGGATAAATTGTCATCCTTTAGCTTTTTTGATAAAAATGTTATTGATGCAAAGCTTTTTCTATGCCCAACATTTCTTTACGCGTTCAACTCCGGCAATTTGGGAAAAAAACTTTTAAACAAAGTGGCTTTGTTAAAATTTGTCCATCAAAAATTTGATAAAGTAACTTTTCTAAAAGTTTTCAATATTTTCAATCTAAAAACAACTGCAACAAGTAATTCAACACCAACGAGAGTGTATCCACTAAAGTTTATAATAGAAAATTGAGAAGACATCTTTTTCTGTGAGTTGGAAGGTTGGTAAATTTTTAAAAAGTGAAAGAAGTCACTTGAGAGTGTTTCACAGTTGAAACACTCACTCAAAAATCAAATGAGTCCTCATTTGCAGGGTAGCCAATAAGGTCTCCGTTCGATTTGCTTCACAGCTGAAACAAAATACTAGATGCAACCTATATCAGTCCAAAGAAAAAGTTGTTTTGAAATAAGTCATGATTTTTGAGCCGAAGATTTGGAGCCATGATCGATATTATGTTACCCAAAGTAAGAGTTGCATTGAACCGTGTAAATGTAATTGAAAGCTGTTATCTCAACAACATGGCACAAAAAATGCTCTTTTATTGCAAATACAAAGATTTGAACCACATTGCAAAGAACTGTTCACGTGCAAAAAAGTCTCCACAGAAGATCTTTTGATGTTTTAAATGTGGTAATAAAAGACAAATTGCATTAAAACGATTTGGTGAAGAGTGGAACATCCACTTATTCTGACAAAATTTTTGTTGAGGAAAGTGTGGTGGGTCTCAACTATGTCCAAAGCCATTTTTTATAGTATGGTTTGGAGAGTAAAGAAGATAATCAGAATGGTGAGGATGGGGTACGTGTGTTAGGATTATGTGTATGCAAAGTTGGTAACAAACTGATGTAGTCCAGAGGGAATCGAGTTGATGCTATTTTGCAAAGATTAACCAGAAGAGTGGTAATTTCAATTTGCTGACTGTAAGTAGATCATTTGCCGGTCGGTGGTTGGTTACAAGTAATTTGTAATCTCTGAAGTGAAGATTCGTTAGTTTGACAAAGGGTTGAGATGAGAATGATGAGAATGTGAAGTGTGTACTTCAAGAAGTCTATGCTGAGGTAGAAATGTGTGAGCCCTTTTGTTGTGATTGTGATGTGCATGGTGATGAGGGAAAAGTGTGGGTTGATGCAAGTTTTTTAGCGATTAATACTCTTATTCAATTTGGGGGAACTACTATAGAAGATGCAACATGTCTGCAAAAAGAAAGGTCTGTTATTCATATAAACATGGCAGAATTAGGCGGTGTGATACAAGGGATGAAAATGGTTCTAACGTGGAAACTGAAGAAAGTCACCGCTTTTACCTACTCTGTGATAGTATTCCACTGGACTTATGATGCCCTTACTGGAAGATTAAGGCTGAGATTAAAAGCGATGGGTGAAATATTGATTCAAAGAAGACTAAGCTTGCTGAAACAACTAATTGAAGAATACAATGTGAATACTAATGTAAAACTTGCTCCTTCGGATGATAATTTAACTGACACATAAACAAGAGTTCGCAGCAGTTGACTCAACAAAATGACTGTGGCTTAGTAACAGAATGGTTTGGTAGGAAATACAGTTGCAGAGACCTAATCAATTTTCTGATATACATCAATGGACTGGACACTTTGGAGTAAATTGATTGTTAAACTTTGTTCGCAAAGAAATTCCAACTATTACTGAAAACGACGTTTGAAAGGTGATCAAAAATTGAGAACCATGTTAGTCAATAGATTCAGTGCCTATACGGTAGGTAAAATAGATAACAGATGTTAAAGAAAACACAGAGAGATTGGCAGTGGATATCACGCATTATGGTACTAAAAAGTTTCTGAGTTACCTAATTGATTGCGGACATTCAAAATACAAATTTGTGGCGACAACTATCAAGCTCATACGGAAGTGTTGCCATAGTCCAAATACTCTGTCTTATCTTTAGTGAACAAGGAGAACCGTTTGAAATAATGTCAGACAACGAGCCGACATTTAACACTACAGAAACAGGAAGTTTTCTTGATATTTGAGGAGTGCGTTTTAGGTTTCAAGCTGATTATTATCTTAAAGGAAATGAAGTTGTTTAAAGAAACCATCGTACAATTAAGAGAATAGCAGCACGATCCAAAATTTCATTACCATAAGCAGTATATTGATGTTAGCCTGAAGGACAAAATATATCCAATTGGTGTTTTAAAGATTGAGAAAAGAGAATCTTCCGGCAAATAAAGACATAAAGAAAGATTTTGAATTGGTGTTAAAATTTGGCTCAATCCACAAAATGTGAAGTGTTATATGTTATAATGTCATATCAACTCCGTAATGACATTATGGAGTTGATATGACATTAAAACATATAATGACATTACGGAGTTGATATGACATTAGAACATATAATGACATTACGGATTTGATATGACATTAGAACATATAATGACATTACGGAGTTGATATGACATTAGAACATATAATGGCATTACGGAGTTGATATGATATTAGAACATATAATGACATTACGGAGTTGATAATTTTTAATTGTTGTTACCAGTTAAAACAAAATAGTTTAAATATGTGTAAGGAGTTTTTTATGATGGTTTTTGAGAAATATTTTTGGAAAACTATCCAGTATAAAAGAACAAGAAAATTTGTAAAGACAAGCATTGCTTAGAGAGATGATTGTCATTTGCTCGATGTGTTTGTTGCAAACTACATTGTCGAAGCAATATCCAATAGTCACATAATTATTAAATTTTTAGAGCGTATTTTGTTTTCCTTGTAATCTTTGATTATAAAAAGGATACAATCAACTCTTTAAAGATCAGTAAAATTATACTCTAAAACGGGTTTTGCCTTAGAAGCAGAATGGATGAAAACAAATTCTAAAGTTTTTTTTAAGGGTGTAAAAGTCAAAATTTTGTCTTAAATCACAATTTCCAGTTCTGCACTATGTTGTTTTGTAAATTTCTTTAAGTTATATTTGGTTTTCAGCAATAACTTTTACAAAATGTTATTCTTTTAATTCCAACATTTATTACAAGACATTTGTAATGCAATTTTGATGACTTATGCAAGGTTTACTCCTTATGTTTTATATTCACTTATACAATTATTTTTAGAAGTTTGTTGGTTTTGACATTGCAAGTGTTTTACACCAATCTTTCAAACCAATATGCTCATAATGTCACCTTTGAATACTTTCTTCCACCTTTTACTTTGCTATCATCAGAAAGTTCTTCTTTGGGATTTATAAGAAACAAAATAAACAAAGAGAAATATACGGTAAGTTTTATAACCTTTTTTTGACATAATCTATGCCTTGTCTTCTTAGTTTCCGCTCACTTTCATTTTAAACTAGTCCAGTATGGTTTAGGATAATTTTATACCCCGTTAAAACGACTATGTTAAGTCACCTCTTGATATGGAGTGACTTAACATAGTCGTTTTATATTTAAAATAGGCGATGGTCAATAATATTTGTCTATTGCATAGTTCGATAATAAGCTTTCTGTATGAAAGCTTATTATCTAATTAAAAGAAGAAGTTTGGCAGCGTATCAACAAATCCATTTTTTTATTAATTCGAAATCATTTGTTTTTATGTCTAAACTTTACAACCAACATGTTAATACTTTTTTTTGCTGCAGATTGACCAATGAAATCCATTTATGATGAATGATGGATGATTAACCAATATGTAAAAAAAAAAACAATTCAAAAAATGGGTATGACTCTCAAATAATAAAATGAAAGAGCATGAATTTTCATCAAAACAATACCACCATCTGATTTTCTATGTTCTATTACTCCTTAAAATATCATTTTCGAAAAAACTATATATGCATAAATATGCAAAAGATCACAATACGTGAATATCTTCTTTTGTTTTCTTAACAGCTTTGAAAATGTTACATATTACAAATGCTTCAAAATTATGATGATAAAGGCACGGTAAAATGAATTAATTAGGAAATAGTATTTTAAGTGAGAATCGTTTTTGTATTTCTACTTTTTTTTGTAATATCTTGTATAATTAAGTTGCTTGTTTAAGCAACATTTTCTGATGTTTATACTTTGTCATATAGTTGTTACCCAAGTTTTTGTTACTTTCTTGCCATAGACATACTGATGAGTATGTCTATGGCAAGAAAGACTACATGCTTCATAACACACACTTTCAACATATTTGCTTTGATGTGGTCTGTCAAAGCTACAACAACTTCTGATGCGTTTCTGGACAAAAAATTATGTATTTGTCTTTGTTCCGGCAGTAAATCCATTAAAGGAGACCGAGATTGAGGTATCCTAGAAACGAACATTTGATAAAGAAGAAGAAACAAAAAAGGGCTAAAATAATATTAATTGATGACTTCTTAATCGAAAAGCAGAGATATTACTTAAACAATCCAAATTGTAGTTTTTTTCTCGCAATCAACAAATCAATAAATAGCAATAATCTTCTCTGCTCACTAAAACTTTCTTTTACAAATTTTCTCCTTCCTTCATACCGTATACTTTTCCTAAAATATCCTTCAAAAACCGTCGTAAATAACCGCAAACACATATTTACAATTCTTCGGTTTTCATTGGTAAAAACTATTAAAACTATTAAATCCATAACGTCATTAAATGTTCTAGAACTATCCGCAACGGAATTACATAAATCAATTGAAGTTTGAATAACTCTAAGCAAAGTTCGTAAGCTTGATCTACCACTTGAAATTTTAGATAAAGAACGAGCTCCGGAATTTCAAGACGAAGTGAATGACAAATTCACTGCCAAGTTTGCATCAACATTTACACGACAAAAACTTCCAAGCTTTTACAAAAGTATAAAAGAGGGATTATAAAAAGAATTCGACGAAGACTTTTCCGAAGTAACCGTTGTTACTTTTTTGATAGATTTTGATTTCTTCTACAAATTTGTGATTTTTGGACAAACCGAATCCATTTGTTTGTACATGAGTCTCACGCTTCACAACATTAATTCAGATTTTAATATGGTAAATTTTATCATTGCTTGCATACAATTCACTGGCAGACGCAGGGTAAGCAATTGTAAAAAAACCTGGACTCTTTTATTGCAAGTTTAAGCTTAAACGAAGAAATGCACTAAGCTAGATTAACAACAGTGTCAATAACATTTTTTTAGCTGCTAAAGAAAGTGACGAAGTTATCTCGTAATCGCGCTACAACAATAACACTATCTTGTTACTTATACTTATAGCAATCAAGAATTCAAATGAATTTTATGAAGTTAAAAAAAAAAATTGCACGGATCTAGCATAATAAACACAGCAGTGGTCTCTCTATAACCATGATATCAGATGCGCGTGAAGAACTTGGTATTAAGCCAAGGAAGTTGATCCTTGTATAACACGATTGATTTCTGAGTACATGCGAAAAAAAAAGACAAATTTGACTTTTCATTCCCCTAAGATGATAAATGGAAGACATTAGAATACTGTACTCCCTTTCTTGAAAAAGTTTACAATATATCATTAACTTTATCAGCTGACAAAAAGCCAACAGAGCTCAATTTCTTGCTCTTACCCTCGAAACATCACAGGCACAAACCAAAAAGAATATTTGTTAAAATGCTGGTAGGAGAACTGCAAGAAAGGTATTCTCCTTCCGTAACAAAAAAATCTAAACTTAATCACCATGATCTGCTTAGAAAATAACTCAAGCAAATTTCAGGGCGTAGTTCTCCGATGAGAGAGCTTTCTCTTTTGCCGATTGAGTCGTCACTGCCAAAAGAACTACTGTGGCTATTGACCTAGTTAAGAAGATTGATTTTTTTAAAGAAAAGATTGGAAAAAACTAAATTAAACTTTAGTTGGTTTTTGAATATGTGGAATTGATTTAAGATGTATTCAACAAATGGTCTCTAAATATTTGTTTTACTTTTCATCGAAATCGAACCGATAAAATAAGTTTCAACCGAACCGGAAAAAACAGAATTTAGGGTTCTAGGCTTAAGATCGAATGGATAGTTTCAACCGAACAAATTCTTAACCGTGTGGGCCTAATTCAACATCCCACTAACTATTTTGGTCAGTTAATATTGTGTCAAAAGAAGAACCATCTTTGAAACAATATTGTGTATCAACAGGTGATGTATAAAAATGAAACTATTCAACAGCTTAGAAAATCATCACTTTCCGCAGTGTACATTGGAAGTAAAAACCAACCTATCTGTTGCCTAGCAAAAAAAAATTATCTTCACTAAAAACTGCATCTTTTTTTCTGCAACTTTTCCACAGTGTTTAGTTCATTACAAGAAAAAAACCTTCCTTTCTGTAACCTATGAAAAAGAAATGGTCTTTAATGAAATCTGCGTTGTTTTTTTGTTTTTTTCTCCCCTTTTTTGTTTTATTATTTTTGAAAGCAATTAATTTAAAAATAAAAATGTTCTTACAAATAAAACTCTGCTTAAAATTAATGACTTTACAACACATCACACGAGCTGTTTCATTTTTTTGTTGTTGAGTTTAACACCAATAAATCACCACCAATGCTCATTAAATTTAATGAGTTTAACACCTCAATAACAACTAATAATCTAATATGTTAAATATTATAAAATTTTGTTGTTGAGTTTGACACCTCAATAAATCTAATTTGTTTGTGATTGAATCTTCAATAATTTTTTTAAATATTATAAAATTACAATATATTAAATATTATAAAATTACAATATATTAAATATTATAAAATTACAATATATTGAATTTTCAAATGTATGGATCAAGTTATTTAAAATGTTATCAGTTTGCAGTTATTAGATTTCGCTACAGATGATAGTTTTTAAATAAATATTCCTTTTATTTTTATTCTAAATTCACAAGTTATTTTTTACTTTTTTTTATTTGATATAGTATGATGGAGACTTCGCTTTTAACACATCTATCATTCACAGTATTAGCATAACTTTAAATAATTTGCTAAATGCAGAAGTATTTATTTTGGATGTCCCAGTAAAAATTCAGTTTCAAAAGGCAGATGGAAACTCTTCGATAATATTTAAAGCATACAGAAAAGAGGTTCAGAACAAGGGTGTTAAAACACTACAGACTCCAAATGATCTGCTTGCTCTTCCAGGTTTAACTTAATAATATTGCTCTCTGATTTATTATGATAATATTTAATTTCGCTTATAAATAATTACGATCAATTTTTTTTATTAATTTGTTATCAAATATTTGTAGGTTAGCGCACCCATACGATGAAGCAAATTAGGTATATGTATCAATTAAGTAACCTAAAAAAAAATTAGAGGAAATGAAAGTATGATAAAATTAACTTATAATGAAATTACTTTTGAATTAACTTTGACGCATCAATGATAACGAAAACTTAACAGAAGATTGATCGTTCAACTTTTTCGTTCTCTTTTTTTCTTCAATTTCCGGAGTATATTCAAGCACACAAAGCAACTCTTGTATGCTTTATTTTAATAGTTGTATTGAAAGAGTCTGGTGATTGAATCATTTTTCTTACTTATTTCACATTTATCACTTGTTAAAGAAGATGTAAACATCCAATCCTCAAAAGCATTTGAGTTGAAGGGATGTATTCCGGTTATTAATCATCTTTGAAGCTGTTTGAATAATGTTTGAATCAATGTTTGAAGTTTACCATCATAGCACTTTTTAAATACAACTTTGCAATATCAAACACTAGCTGCCTCAGATTTTGATATTGTGAGGGAGGCGTTTTTAATAATTAAATTAAACGATATAATGTTTGTTATTCGGTTTAACTTTTAGTTTGCTTGTAATTTATATCTGTAGTAAGGTTTAGAGTTTAGGGAGGTATAGGATCTTGGTTAATGGCGTGGGGATTGTTTGGTTAGGAATGGATAAGGTTTAATCGTGAAAGGGTTAGGTCTTCTCCGGTCGTTGTTTTTAACTTTTCTTCTTTTCGCTTTATTATTTATTTACACGACAGGTTGACTAAGTCTCCGTATTTACATCTTTTCATAGTTGTTGTTTTTAACTTAATTCTTTTTGCTATATCATTTATTTATATGAAGGGTTGACGAGTCATCTTGTGTTCGTTTTTTCTGAATTTCTCCCACCTCACAAAATGCTAAAACAAAAAATCTTGTCTTCATATTGATTAAATAATTCTTCCTCTACGGTATTGCAAAATATTAATCTATGATCTTTTAAATCTCTATTTGTAGTATCACTGCCTTTTCTAAAACTTCTACACGACGTTGTCGCTAAAATATTAAAAGTTTTTTGGTGCCAATTGGCAGAAAAGATTTTTCTTATAATATTTCTTAAGGCCTCTGTGTTTATGGTTGAAAATTATGCAAAGTTGAAAATTATGGTTCTGTAGTCAGGGTAATTTGATAGGTAGTTACCCAGAAACGAACTGTTCATAACCATTGAAAACATAGAATTTTTAAAAATAATAAGTTATGGGTAGTTGAAAATATTTTCTTGTTTTTGCTAAAAAATACTAATTCGATATTTTGATTTACAGTAGTCTTTATCTTTTCTAAATAATATAAAAATTTGGAATGTGCTTCAGGACATTGTCTTCTATAAATACTCAGTTTAAAGGCAATTTGTACTCTTGCAGGGTGGCACTCTCTGCAGGTTTCTAGCTTCCAGTTTGATTGCATCAAACATATATTTCTTGTCAGAATACTAGCAGTCAAAAAAGCCGGTTGTTCTTTAGAAATAATTTTGGGGTTCTATTCGGTTTGTAACTTGACCGAGTATACCATTTCATTGCATCCTTTAAATTCTAAGAAATTTTAATTCAAATGTTGAAGATTCGCTAACAAAATAGTTTTAATAATCTAAACTTCAAAATATCGAAATTTATTCTCAAGTCTTCGCGATTTCCACATTTACATAATACAAAAACAACCACTATTAACCAGGTGAGGCTGGCCAACCTTTACTCTTTGTTTTATGCAGGTTTTCTGAGTATTTCAAGCATTTTCCAATCTGGAGATTTTTTTTAGGCCTTAGCCTCATCTGAAATGTTTCAGTCAAAAACGATATGCTTAAGTCAATGAAATTTACATCACTTGCATGCAAAAAAAAATCACAAATTGAAGGATAACTTTTTAGGTTTTTAACAATAGGCTCACATTTCAACTATGGTTCATCGATAAGTCACAGTTATAGTTTGGATCTAACTACCAGATTTTAGCTAATTTCAACCAAAAAAGCTGAAGTTGGCAAAAAATTTGCAAATATTGATTTCTTATATCTTTTTAAAATATAGCCTTATTATGTGGACCAAATGCAAAGTAAATTGTTTATAAAAAACACTTGAATAATATCTGTTAAAAATTTCATATTTAACAAAAATTAAGAGCCAATTTTGTTCAAAATATCGCTGCATAAATAAATTTAAAAATCTTTTTTAAAACAAATCAAAAATATTTAATATTAAACTGAAAAAGAAAATTATAGCAATTAGTTAGAAAATTACCTTACGTGAGGCAACAAAAACAATTTAAAAAGCATTTGGTGCTAAAGATTGAGGTATTGAGGGATCAATCATTTTTATTTTATACCGTGCGATTTAAGCTACTTGAACCATATTTCAGCTTGGCTTTCGCTGGTTGCTCTTTCGGTGATCTCAGAGATCTCCAAATGAGTTGTTCGCATTCTGAACTTTCTCAATGTAGTGAGACATAAAATTTTCAATACCCATTTTTTTCCCTTTCTGAAAAGAGATGTGAACAGCGCAAATTTTCAAATAATAAAAACACCGCAATAATCATGAATTGACCAAACAGTAGCTTTTCATTCAAGATAATGAATTTTTTAAAGTGTTGTTTCTTTTTTGCTTTAGAGAGTTACGGTCGAGGAATATACTGGGATGCAAAACATTCTCATGTATATGTTTGCATGAATCAGCATTTCGTTAGGTATGTGCCATTTGTTTTAATCTCTTATGAAAAAAAAAAAAAAAAAAAAGTAAGCGAATATTTTTCAACTTTATTTCAAATATTAACAGAACAAAAACAGCTTGTTACTGGTCGATTAATCGAGGTGAACAATGGTCTGGTGAGCAAGTTTAAGTTTTTTTTAACTATATATATAACATAGTTTTTCAATAATATATGCAAACAAACAAGGAACAATGCTTTTTTTCATCAACAATTATTCCTTATTTGTTTGCATACATTTATTTCAAAAATATATGCAAACAAATATGGAATAATTATTGATTTTTGTCGAAAGAACACTATTTTCAGTGAACATCATTTTTATCAGCCGGTTTACTTTTAAGACATGGATTTAATTGTTGGTTCCGTACTCGGACATCACTCTCTAACCAACGAACTGTATGCTTTACATCGCAACCAGAAAACTTTTCTGATGCTCCACAAAGATCATAAACGTTGGTTTGCGTTAACTAACAACGATTTTGTTCAAAACATTACTAAATATATAGATTTAAATGCTTGGAAGAGTTTAGAAGGTGACAAAGAACAGATTTTCGTTCTCGGACCACATCAATGGATGGGTGAGATTTAAAATTGATGATTTAAATTACGAGGTTTTCAATTCCAATTGTGCTACGATTTAAGCCTAATGAAATATAGTTTTAAAGATAATTTGCAGATAATTTAGACCTGAATTCAGTATCTAAATTCGGAAGTTTTCTGCTTCTTAACTAACAGTAGATATATTTTCTTACTTTCTTGTTTAAGGGAACGCTAAAGGACTGTTCTTCCGAGATGAATCGAACAAGTGGCTACCAAGAGTTGTATGGCCTGTGTAATTCTGATTCATTCATCTTATTTATTGCTGCTTTTAGAAATGTAAAATAAACTTTTTTAACAGAACTGAGTTCAAATTGATTTTTTTTTTTTTTTTTAAATTCTTAAATTGTCGGAGGACGGGGTGGTCCGAGTGATCAGTGCAGGACTGGCAATGAAAAACAGAATCTTGTGGAATAGAGCAGGCCTACAATAGGTAGACCAAGCAGCTGCGAGAAGTCAAGAAAGTGGAAAACCTTGTTAGAACTACCAACGAGTTCTGTTCTCACAACTATCGCGGCGTCTAACTCGGTCAGCAGAGCCAGGATGACGGATTCTAACTTGAAGTCAGGCTACAAGATTCTGATTTGGAAAGCCATGTCCGGTACCATACCCACGAAGATCAATCTTACCCGAGGCATGTCTAATCAAGTTCCCAAAACATGTCGGCGGTGTGGAACTACAACAGAGACTGATGATCACAACTTGGCCGGATGCCATACTAGCGAAGACGCATTCTCTTGGCGTCACAACATGCTCTGCGATAAACTCGCCAATAGTTTAGACCTAATGCCGGGCCAAGCAGACGTGTTTGGGGCGAAAGAAGTACTAAGAAAAAAGTGTAAGAGATGACAGTGAAATAACTGTCATCAACATGACCTGCCCGTACCAGAGATCAGAGGACTATCTGAGCACGCGTGAGGATGAGAAAGTTGCTAATTACGAGCCACTCAATCGAGACAACTAGATTTCCATCAATACTTCATTAGTAGTAGTGTGGGGGTTTTAGACCACCCCGCTGAGATAGGGCTAGCTCACCGAAGTAGCCTAAGAGATAGGCTCATTGGTAGCTTCAGAGGTAGAAGAGATTAAGGATGGTATAAATGGTGTTATGGAAGGCACGCTTATAACGTTTGGCAACGCCGGGTAGAGTCTCACTCCGGACTCTGTGTGTTAGTTACATGACGGATATTATTCTTCTCCAATTACATGACGGATATTATTCTTCTCCAATTAGATCAGTGGTTTCATCCAAGCCATGAGAAACCATCGGTTACACACTATTTAACACACTATTTTACACACGATAAGCAGTGACAGAAAATACTGAAACCTGAAAATTGCATAGACCAAATAAACTTTAAATTCCATGAGGCTGATAACAGTCCGATTGCCTTAGCATAATATAAGCTATACTCGTGTTCGAGAGATGCAACCTTTATGGCCACTCTCAAGATGGACAAAAATACTTTTCTGATTCAGTGCGCGACGTATCAAACAGTGAGACCCAACAGGGCAACCACCGAACATGCCATGATTAAGGCATTGAATTCTGCCTGGTGCTAGCCTGACATTTTAACACCGTCTGACATTTATGTCTGACATTTTAACACCGGTATCGGTCTTTTTATCGCTGGTGTCGGTGTTTTTATTTTCTGTGTCGGGCTTGATCTTCACCCTGTTGATGTCTGTCGCAAGACCGAAAGGGAGTCATCTATGTCTAACCTAAATCTAAAAGAAACTGCTTCTGGAAATTCAAAGACAAACGCTAGACGCACCAACTTGTCTGACAGCTTCGCCAAACACACGGAGCATTTTAGATCCTCCAATAAAACGTCCACTCTACTCTCATCGCTCATCTTCCGCTTCGTAAACAACTCATATGCTGCGTAAGCATCCAAAGAAAATGCTTGCAATAAGATATCCTCAATTTTCTTCGAATCCTTTTTATCTTCCCTCCGAAATCATCGTAGACGGCACCACAACAAAACAAGAAGAAATAGTCAACTCGACGTTCTTCATCTCCCCCAATCAACTTAGTTCGCAACAACCGAGTTGCTGTATCGGAAACATAAAATGTTTCAATAAAGGTTTTTTTTACATGAAAGATTACTTGTTTTTGAACCGTCATAGTCTTTTTATCAAATTTTTAAAAAGAGTTATTCTTGAAATTCATTTCTGCTATTTTTTTTTAATGGTTTAGCTTCAGAAAAAGATTTGATTGTGGGTTCCATAATTGGGCATCATCGTTTCACTTAACAACTATATGCTATACATCGTAACCAGAGGACTTACCTGATGTTTTGTAAAGGTTATAAAACAAGGGTTTGCATAAAATACCAACAATTTCGTTCGAAATGTTGCTATAATTATTGATTTTTCGTCTTGGAGGGATTTAGAAGATGAAAGTGATCAGACTGTAAGTCTTGGACTATACTAATGGATTAATGGGGCTACTTGACTTTCACCCCCCCCCCCCCTTTTTTTTTATTTTTATTTTATAATTGATTCTGATGGAGAATTTTATGCTGATTAAGAATAGTATAAAAGCATATGTCTCAAAATTAATGGAAAGTGCTCTAATTTGAAGTTGAAAGTACAAAAGTATGCGACAAATCCTAATATTCGCCAACTTGAGTTAACTAACTTTACGGTTCTCAAAAGCAAAACATCGGCAGCCTGGTTTTATTATAGAAATTATTTTTTTGGTTAATTGTAGGAGCGTCAATAGTTTCTGTATCAATAGGCCTGTCCAATACTGTTTCAATTTCAAATATTCTTTGACATACCCGCTGTTTAAATATATTTCATATTAGTTCCTGTGTAAATCAACTTGTTATGGTATTTGAAGAATTTTATCTATTACGTTTAAGTAATTGGTTTTATTTTTGTTATTTTTCAGTTGGTTTTGTTAGTGTTGCAGGTGGTTTTGTAATGATGTAAGCAAGCATGAGCTTGTTGCTTTTACAAAAAACAGTCAATTGCTTAAGAAATGGAACTTGTAACATTACCCACCTAATACTTTTTATTTGTACCACATAAACTCAAATTTGAACAAGTAATTTTTTTTTTTGCTGGTCTCAGTGATTGTAGAAAATAAAATTCCACTAACTTCATACATTATATTATCTATTATTTTATGTAGGCAAAGCAAAAGTTGAAAATTCCAAGTTCAAAAACTTATAACTAAAAACAAACCAAAAAGGAGTTGTATATTGGCAAATCAAAGGAGAATATGCAGAAACTACAAAACACTAATTTGCTTTTAATATCAAAATAGGGATGTGATAGATCCTCAAGACAAAAAGTAAAAATTAGTAAAAAAATCATTAAAGGATTTTCTGATGAGTACTTCAATGGTCTTGTTAAGACTTCAAGAAAGACGGTATATGCCAGGACCATCATCATCCAGTTTAAAAGGTTGGAAGTTCTTTTGGAAAAATCGACATCGTTTAAATACACGGCAAAAACTAAATAAAAAACAAAGGAGGTAACAAACAATATAAAAAATCAAATAACAAAACTTTAATCAACTATGGTCGAAATTCATGGACGTCAAATCACAATCGTTATCATCTTCGTCTAATAAAAATCACAATCGTTATCATCTTCATTCATTCATTTAATAATGATAAACGGGAAAGTGGCACACTGTTTAACACAGTGATTACCAACGTGGGGCGCGTGCCTCACCGGTGGAGCTTAGAAAATTTCCAGGCGGCAATAGCAACGAGATGGAAAAAAAAAAAATGAAACACTATATCTACAATTAATTTGGGGAAACTGTTTCTTATTACAGTTTCATATTAAAAATTGGATATTTGGAAACTAAAAAATTATAAAACTGTAAAGTAACAAAAAAAATCAATTTGTGCTTAATAGTCTTAGCTTCAAAGGTTCGGCGCACAGTGTGACGAAACAACAAAAACGTGGCCAAATTTTACATATGAAACATGATGAACTGGCAGGTGTATCTGTTAAACCAGTGATTTCCTACTTGGGGCGCGCGCCCCACCGGTGGAGCGTAGGAAATTTTCAGGGGAAAAATTTCATAGGAAATTTTCACCTAAATAAATGTTATAATTGCCCTTATTTAGATTGACAGTTATTCCATTAAAGTTTTTTTGATCGCCGAATCTTGCAGAAAAACTCATCAGCTTTCATTTCTCAAAAATGTGACTTCTAGCCTGTGTACACTGGAATACGTATTACCACTGAAAAGTTTCAGAGCAATAATTGTGTAAGGTATTTAGTAAATAAACAATAATAATCTTAAAGTAATAATAATCAAAACTAAGATTATTTTCGCTTTTTTTCTATGAATTTTAACAAAAACAAGAAAAAAAAAAGAACGCTAAAGTTATTCTCCCCGGCGGGGAATCGAACCCCGGTCTCCCGCGTGACAGGCGGGGATACTTACCACTATACTACCGAGGATACATTTCATTAGTGAAGTTTATAATTTAAATAAATTAATTTTACACTTTTAGTGAGTGAGTTTTAATCGAAACTCGAATTGCCTCAGCCAGGGGAAGGACTCTACGCGCAAAAAAAAGCACTCTGTTAAAAATTTAATTCACATTTAATAGTTACAGATCTTTATAAATTTGTTGAGTTTATGGTCTTTATATCGTCTATATCGTCTATATCGTTTATTTCGATTATATAATAAATAAAGCATTGAAATTTAATTTAAGCATCAGCGTTTAGTTTTTCGGTTTAAAACGAATAGTTACAAAACGGTACAAACTTCTATACCTGTCGCTTAAAATAAAACGAATTTAAAATAACTTTTAGGTATTTAAACATAAAATGCTATTTTTACTTGGTTTCTCAAAAAAAAATAAAAAATAAAAAAAAAAATTAAACACATAAAGTTCCAAAAAAAATCTATACACGTTATTTTATTTCATTCCTTCTTGACAGTTGGGCAAAATTTTTATTCGATTAAAATCGTTATTTTCATTACAAGTTTTAAAATAACAAAGTTATGTATAAAAGTAAACTCATATCACCAAAAAAAATCTGCTGTTTTAAACGCATATGGATTGCTATTTTAAAGAACTTTACAAAATTCTATGCACCTTAAAAGACTGATATTGAAACTTGGTATTTTATTCATTCGAAAAATCAAACGCCAACGCTTATTTGAAAGTTTAGGCACGCTCTATACCATCGTATTTTCAAGATTCGTTTCAATGTATAAATTGAATCGAATCTTGAAAATGCGATGGTATAGATGCGATGGTGCCTAAACTTTCAAGTAAGCGTTTTCTTGAGACTATTACATGTAATTGTCTCAAGAAAAAACCTTTACGCGTTAGCTAACGTTTGAAAACATTATACGTAATTTTATAATAGTTGACCTGAAAGGTTTTGACCGAGGTAGAAACAATAAAAATTTTGAAGATTTTTTAGAACTAAAAAATTAAAACAAAGCTGTTGTATCCTTCTGATTTAAAAGTTTTATTTATCAAGGAGTTTTAAAGAGATCCTAGGTGAATCCTTAGAAGAGCGCACCGACCACAACTGTTACTTAAGTAAAAACTCATCAAATTTATTGTAAGAAACAAAACCACGCGTTAAAATCCGCAAATAACTTTGTTACCTAATGACGTTAATTCATTTGTAACAGTTCGTGTTAGTTTACAATTACTTAAAAAAAAGCTGTTAATACTAGGGTAGCACAACAAAAACAATTTATCATTCATCTCGATGCACCTGAACATTAAGTCAGATCTCTAATTCAGATCTCGCTCACTCTTTCGGTATGCTTTCTAACAGCAAAAGCGCGAACTCAAACAGTCTAATCAATTTGCAGAGCATGGAAACGCGAAGGGAAATTTAATTAGTAGCAAAAAGTGAACTAAATTTTTTAAAAGTTCTGATTAAATTGCTGCTAATTAAATGTTTTATTTGAGTAATGTGCCCGTGGTATGGCGTAAAATAAAATGATTCTGATTTGTTTGATAATTAGTAGTTTAAAGTTAGTAGAAGTTGCACCACAAGGTCTGGGTAAGAAGTTCATTTCTTTTAAATAAAAATCACTAAGCTTAAATACAAAATGGTTCTAATTTGTTTGATAGTTAGTAGTTTAAAGTTAATTGAAATTGCACCACGAGGTCTGGGTAAAAAGTTCATTTTCTTTAAAAATTACTAAATTTAAGTATAAAACGATAATTTCACTTTAAAAAAAAAACTACACCAATGTTATTTATGTAGATAAAATGTTCCATTTGTTTATTTTCAACAGCAACTTTACCAACAATATTACTCCAAATATTTACTTTAATTATAACTTTATAATGTTACAATGTAAATTAATTAGAAATAAAAAAGGAATATTTAAGTTTTAAAAAATTTCTTTAACAAAACTTGCTAAAACTAAAATATATAAATACATATATAGTTCTTATGAAACTAACATCACTTGAAACTAAAAATACAAAAGCAAGAATGAAAAAAGCTCTTTTAAGTTTAAAGATTTTTTACAATTTATTTGATGCGTAATCTTCTCAATAATCAGGAGCATCTGCGTTAGCAACGTTTATGTATCCTTTCAATTTTTGTATCCCTTTATGTATCCTATCAATTTTAGCTAATTACCACTTGTAAATCTTTTAAAATTTTATCAATGTTAATTCTTTTTAAACTTTATCAATGTTAAAATATTTAAAATTTTTTTTGTCTAAATATTTAGAAACTACGTTAACGAATTACCACATCTTTGTTCTCTACAGTGAATTTTTTCTTTCATCTGATTTTTTGTTAAAATATCTTTCAAAAATCTAAAAATTTTTTTTTTTCCTTTTTCTTTAGTTAATAAATGTTTTTAAAAATACATTTTTGGTATTCTCATTTCGATTCCCCCTCCCCCTTCCCTTAATCTTAGAAAACGAATGACAAACAAGGTGAATGTTTACACTAGTACAAATGCAAAAATTTTCCCTTAAACTTAATGAACTCTCCAGCATGTTGGAAAATAATGTGCATTTTCGATGTGATCAAGATAACTTTTCACCACTGAAACGAGCCCAGTGATAGACGACTGGTTTGATGTGAGTTGCTTTTGGCCAAACCTCTGTCATGGACCGAACGTTTTTCAAAATGGAATAGAGATTATTCGCAACACTAAGAAGCAAATGACGTTCTGGTGGAGATAAGATCTCCAAAATGCTTATACTTTCATCTTAAGTTAGAATTGGCTGATTAATAGAGTTAAAGAAATTTTTTTCTAGAGAATTGTCAAATAAATGAAAGACTTCTGCAACAATCTCATTTTTAAAACGTTTTTTCACTCCAGACAATCAAGCTTTTTGAGTCAAATTTCGGAAATGATTTTTTTTTTTCTTGCGTTACTTTTTTCTTCGTTGGTGTTGACAAATCCCAGAAAGGTTTTGAAAAAGCTACCTCTGCTATCCTTGCTCACTTTGACAAGAAATGTAATGAAAGAAACCTAGACTTCAGATCTTCTCAAAGAACAAGAATCCTCTCTTCTTAACTTAATTTGCTATCAAAATATTTAGATACGGAATTTCTCCAATTATTTTCTTGCAGAAGAAACATTTTTCTAAAAGTAGGCATCAAGACCACTATCTTTTGGTATAAGCTATTTAGATACGATGTAAGTTTCCTTGTGTTAGTGTTTGACAAGGCTGTCGCCTGTTGGATGCTTATCGAATTTCTTCAAGTGAGAAGACTTGATTTGTTTTTCTGAATGTTTGATGAGGAGCTTGGCATAATTTGAAGAGTTGTTTTCTCGCAGCGAACACGCTGTAATTTTACATTTTATCTTCTGGCAAGAATTCTCCTCTACAAAATTTCCACCTAAATAATTTAGTTGATCATCATCCAAATACCTCAAATACCGTCTTAAAAATAACGCTCAAATCATATTTACAAAAATTTCGAGTTTAAAAGTCATTAATGCAAGAAAACTAAGTAATATCAATTCTTTCCACCACTTTACACGATTGCTTGCGTGCACTTAAATTACAGGCAGTAATGGGCCGAAAAACTGATTGTGTCATCAGAAGCTTGTTTGTTTTTGATGATCAGATTTGCAATTCTTTCTCCTTGCTTTAGGAATTCTCTGCGAGTGCTTTGATTTTGGGTTTATGTGCTTGGAGTGCAAATGTGGCTCGTCCCCTTTTTAGTAACTGAAAGCCATCGTCGATGCTGTTTCTCTACAAATGGTGGGGTTTTCAAAGAAGACGCTTCTTTGGATTGAAGTTGACAGGTCGGCCTCTTTTGTTTTTTACTTGCTGTTGCCGAGCGTTCATGCACATTAAACAAGTATATTGGTGAAAGCGATTAAACTTTGGCAAAATGGTTCATGAAAAGTTAAACAACTGTTGCAACTTCTCGATGTGTTTTCCCTTGACAAATTTGTCTTGCACTTAAAACATGTTCTTGAATTCACTTTATGATAGTTGGCGTTAATTGTCGGTCAAACTTTATGATGGTTGACGTAAATTGTCGGTCAAGACTTTAAAGGCCAAAAAAAACTTACTTTCTAGTTTGGCAACGATTTCATGTAAAATGAAGCATTTTTATTTCTTTCAGTATATCTAGAAAAGTGAAAAGAAAAAAAAAAAAAAAAAAAACGAAAAGAAAGAAAAGGTTTCATATAAAAAAACAAAAAGGAAGATTAGGTTTTATATAAAAAAAACTGTAAATGACAGAAAAAAAAGAAAAAGAAAAAAAGACCATCAGCATAAAAATTAGATGAAAGTGTGAAGAAGTATAAAATTTTTATTTTCTAAAATGGTATTTTCTTGAAAGAAATGATCAAATTATAAAAATTTTATGCCATTTTACATACTTTTTAAAGATATTATTGTTATTAAAGAGTATTATACAGAATAAATTTGGTTGAAAAAAATCCATTTTAAGAAAAAGAGCCCTAAAAACTTAATTTTAATTTTTTGATTTTCAACACAATGGAGGCTTCTAGTGTTATACCCGATAAGATGGACTTAAAAAAATTTTGTGTCTATTATTCATAAATTTTTTAGAGTGTCTATCATGATCCATCAACCGCTAACCTGGTCAAAAGCCATGGAGCTATCAATTATAATTCTGGGGTTCCAATACCGTCGTCAAAATATCGCTACTAATCATTTTTAGTTTTTAGATTGCCTCGAAGAGCCTCAATCTTAAATTTAAAAACAAAAACAATAGACATAACTAAATAAGTTCATTTTTATTTATATAACTTATGAATTAACTTGAATAAAATAACGTAAAAACTTTAACTCAGTTTCAGAACATACGAACAAAAAAAATAAAATTATATTCAATATAAAAACCACTTATGCAAGATTTAGAGCCGAATGTAAGAATACACATGAACTTCTTATCATACTTTATACCTGGTATACTGTGATAATGCTCGTTTCATGATAGGGCCCTGCGATTTTTCTGGATACTGTTGATTTTTTTATATAGATCTTACAAATGTGTCTTTAGAGTTATAGTTGATTATAAAATAAAGTTAAAATTTAATGTCACTTTTTCATGAATTAAGTCTTAAGCATTAGCCATCAACTGCTTGATATTGAGTCTATAGATATTGAATCATTACTTTTTAAAGTACCCTTAAACTTTAGCAGTAATATGAACTATATATGCACTGTAAAATTGGTTAATAAGTAAGAAACTTTACTAAGTGTTATCTGCATTTTTGACTATTTGTTCTCTTATCTTACTAGTGGCACATTACCCAAATGCAGAAGAGACATGTGAAAATCTAGAAAATGGAAGACATTGTGTCAGAGATTGCTTTGCTTTCATGGTCTGCAATAATGGAGAGAAAATTCTTCTTGCATGTCCTCGTGATCAAGTATATCATAATGGTGCTAAAAAGTGTGTACCAAGCTATGAAGTAACAAAAGGTAATGAAGTTACTTAAAATTTGCCTATTTGATAATTTGCTGTTATACATTAAAGCAATAAAAAAGTTTTGTTAATCAAAATCTGCAAGTAAAGATAAACAAGTATTCTCATTCACCTGTAAGAATGGAATGTTAGGAGTTTACTGCAAATACTTTTTTACCAAGCTTTCAAGTTTGAAAGTTCAAAATGTATCATAAACAACAATCTATGTGTTAATCTTGTGTATAAGTAAATTAATAAATATAAAATAACTATTTTCTTTTCTTTTGATTTAAAAGTTTAATTTAGAAAAAGAAGTTTTCATGGGGTAAATAAGTTGATTCAGTGTATAATTCAAGGTCACTTTTTTGACCTCTTCTAAAGTCTAAACTTATACAAGGTATATATGGTAGTCATTACTATTAGTTATATTAATTGCTCATTTCTTACAATTTTTTAGATAACTTTTGTTATGAGCGTCCTGATGGCCCATACAGAAATCCATGGGATTGTGCTAAATTTATTCAATGTGTAAAAGGTTGGACACATGAGGAGCAATGTGAGGAAGGTTTAAAATATGATGCTGTATCAAATTCATGCAATAATGCCACATTTTCTCAATATTGTTACATACTAGGTAAGGTTTGTTTAACTTTGCATATTAAGGTGGTTTAAAAAAAAACTTCCTTATATTATGCTCTTTTATTAGGTTTGAAATTTTTTTTTAACAACTTTTTAATTACTAATAAATATATATAAAATTTTATATAAATATAATAATAAAAAAGTGGTTCAAATCATTATATATATATTCATATTATATGTTTAATTAAAAAATTTTTCAAATTTTGTTACTAATCATAAATTCATAAATTTTTCTGATAAAAGCATAATCATATATAAATTTTGTTTTACATTCATATAACTTTGATCTAAATTTCAGATGACATAATATTAAATAACATTGTTTTGAAATTTTAGGTAAATCTGGGATTAACACCTCTTCAACGTTGGATCATCCTATAGTTCAACATCCAACTGTAATCGATGTTAAAGAAAGTGAGTAATATGTATATACTTTGATTTTATCAAATAAGTTCACCTTTTATGCTATTTAATGTTTAAGTTTCAAACAATTTTTTGATTATTTAAAAAATTTAAAGAATAAGAACAAACATAGAAATATTGAAGAAATTTCGGTTAAAATTTTTACAATAGATAAAATTAATATAATTACATGGCTTCTGATTTAACCAAGTTTAACAAATAGACTTTAATATAAATTAAATCTTTAAATTGCATAATAAACAATGTTTGTTAAAATGTAAATGAGTTTTTTTAAAGTTTGTGTGTCTATAGGGTTTTTAAAACAATTTTGCAGTTATATATATTCTAAAACACAGCATTTATAGTAATGCTCAATATAAATGTTGTGTTTTAATATATTTTAACAGTAATGCTATTATTAGTTATTTATATTTGAAATTTTGTTAAATATTTTTGTTATGTATTAATGTTAATATTGCATGTATATATTATTAACATTTTTAAATTTAAGATGTAAATAGCAACAAATTGTTAGATGAAAAAAGCTCAGAAGAATCTTGCGTTGGTTTAACAGATGGTAAACACTGCTCTCGAGATTGCTTTTCCTATTTGGTTTGTAACAATGGCAGCAAAACAGTTGTTCATTGCAATCAAAGTCAAATCTATAATCCTGTTTTAAAAGCTTGTGATACACCCACAAGTATAAATAAAGGTAGACAAATGAAAACAGCTGAAAAAAGTAATTGTAAAAATTCCTTAAAGAATTTTACTTTTTGAGTAAACTAGTTACTTCCACTTACCTAATGATTTTTGAAATTTATTTTTGTCTTTTGTTTTCTTTTTATAATTTACTACTTAATGCTACAAAGTGACCATATAGTTTAATATATCACTTTGTAGCATTAAGCAGTCAATTGCTTTTCCATATAATATATAAATATATATGATTTTTATAACCTAAAGTTTTCTTTTGTAGGCAATTTTTGTGTATATCGCCCAAATGGTGCTTATAGAAATCCTTGGGACTGTCATAGCTTTATTAAATGTTTGAAAGGAATTGCAGAAATAGAAATTTGTGCAGCTGGACTTACTTACATAGCTGAGCATAATACTTGTGAAAATGATACATTTGTTCAGCATTGCCATGTTATAGGTAAGCTTAAATATTGATCCATTTTGTTGATGTATGTTGTTTATGAATGAAATTCTCTTAATTTGAAAGGTGTCAAAAAATGACAAACTAATATAGTTTCAGAAAATGCTATTCTTTCTACAACCTCGCTCCCAACCACTACACCAGCTGCAACAACAACAGCATCAACAACAACAAAAACCACACAGACAACAACAACTTTGCCACCAACTACAACAATTACAACAACTACAACAACTACACCAACAACTACACTAGCAACAACAACAACTACTTCTACTACAACAGCTAAACAACTGCCTGAAAATACAACAACACAAGGAAATACAACAGATGATGTAGATTTGATTACACCAGAAGAGTTGCTGATAAGGCTTCAAAACAATGAAATTCCATTGATTGATGTGCGTGAACCTTGGGAAATTAAATTAGAAGGTAGAATTGCTCACTCAGTAAACATACCAGGTTAGAATCAACTTTCTTTCTAACTTTTATTGAGTAAACTCTTCAAATTGGATTATAAAAATAAATGTGTCATGTTTTATTTCAGTTAGTAAGATTGATAGTGCATTGAAGCTATCTCCTGAAGAATTTCTTAATATATACCACTATGATAAACCTCTTACAAATGACTGCCGTATTGTATTCCACTGCAAATCTGGTGTGCGTAGTGCTCATGCTCTTTACATAGCAAAACAAAATGGTTACAAATGGTGGGTTTGTTTTTTTTATTTTAGTATTAGCACATTTGTTATCACAACTTCAGCTAGTAAGGGTTATAAAAATCATTTCACACCATTCATATACAAAATTGCACAAAAAATTACAAAGAGTGACTTATTGCAGTAAATAAAAAAAAATTATTTTTACAAAAAATGATGTATATATGAAAACTACAAAAACTGTAGCTGGTGTGATGTTGTGTAATTGCAAAAAATGCTGGGATTTAGCATGAAAAAAGTTGTAATTTAGTTGATGTAATTAAATAAAAACATATTTTTTAAGTATTTATTAAATTACTAAGTATATTATGTCTTTTTCTGGATCAAAGATCCTTCAATATTTATATCTTATATACTATAATATAACAAATACTTATATAATATAATACTTATTAACTTACTTAATAGCTTACTTGATAAATACTTATAGAATATAATATAATACTAATATAATATCAGTATTTAAATCTAATACTTATAGAATATAATACTAATATAATATCATTATTTATATATAACATTTATGTAATGGTATATAATACTAATATGTTATCAATATTTATATCTAATGCTTAGGTATTTTATTTAATTTTAGTGCCAAAAGCTTAAAAGGTGGTTATTCTGCTTGGAAAGCTTTATATCCTTAAGTATCGAAGTCCTTTCATACAACAGCAGAAAACTGTTTTTTTATTTATAGATGACTATGAATATTTATTTTGCTATTTTTACTAAAATATTAAAGGAAAAGATATGGTATAAATAATGTTTGTAAGCCAAACCTGCAATATCATTAATTCTAATGAGTATTTATTTGTTTGATAGTTGTTGTTGTGTTGATGTTTCTTCTTCAAATGTAGTCAACAAACATGAATTTTTTGCGGCAATTTAATCTGCATGGTGGCTTTATAATTGCTTTCAGGTGATTTTATGGGTAATAAAAGTATTAGGAAGGATCATTACAGTTAATCACAACTTTCTGTTAAATTTTTCTTTTTTCTACATGTTTTGTGATAATTGGTTTTAATTGTATCATTGAGGTAAACTAGTTTACAGCTTTTGTTGCTTATTGGTGTTTTTCGTTTTAAAATTGTTGTCTGTTGTGATTTTGTTTATATTGCTTCTGGTTAAAGATTTGTGTTTAGTTTAATCCTTTCAATATTTGTTATATTGTTGTATCCTGCATCATTGTTGATGTTCCTCTAATATTTGTTTGTTTGTTCAAATGTTAAATATTCCTTATTTTTAGTTATTGTTTAATGTCGGCTTTATTAATGAAAAATACTGCTCCGTTTAAACTATTGTGTTGATAGATTATTTGTTTGTCAATTACTGTTGTTCTCTTTTGACATAAATTTATTTTTGTTTTTGTTTGTTTTTTATTGCTTTGGCCAACCTAGTTTGATGTCATTTACATGCTTATACTGTTAGTGTATAGCACTGCTTTTAATTATCTTGTTAGTTAAGTAGTTTCAGATAATTTACTATTCTGGCTGGTGTATTTTGTTTCTTTTTAACTGTTGTTATTCAATTTTTTGTATTGCTGCCTAATATTGATCTGTTGTAACAATGTCTGTAAATTTTTATTGCTCTTCATTGTGGGTATTGCTGCTCTCTTGTTGTTCTCTGTCGTTGTTGGTGTTGTTGCCCTTTGTTTTTGTTATTGTAATCTGTTGTTCTATGGTTTTTTTTTCTTCTGTAATAAACTTCTAGGGTAATTAATTAGTTTATTACTTTAATTACTATTTTTTAGTGTTTTGTAACACGCTGTGTATCGATTTTGTAACCAGCTGTGTATCTATTATTTTGTGTTTTTGTTTTATATTGATGTAATTTCCTTCTATAATAATGGTTTGTAACCCATAGTGATAATGCATAAACTGTGATGTTAATGCTTTGTAATTCATGTTAACCTATGTTGATGCTGTTGATATCAACTAAGGCATGAAAATGTTATGTCAATCATGTCAATATTGTGCAACCCATGTTGAGTTTATAGTTAGACTATTATTTTATGGGCAAGTTGGTATAGAAGAAGATTGTTATTTAAGTCAGGTTGTTGTTGAAAATATCATATTAATGTTGGATAAGCCTTATTGAAATTATATACGTTTCATATAATTATGTCACATTTCAACCATTATTAAACTCATGTTTTTTTCTGCCTTTAAATTATGCTTTTTATTATCTCAACAAAATGTTTTAAAAAAAAACTTTTAGTAATTACAGCAATTACT
The DNA here is from genome assembly GCF_058129835.1 of Hydra viridissima. Taxonomy (NCBI): domain Eukaryota; kingdom Metazoa; phylum Cnidaria; class Hydrozoa; order Anthoathecata; family Hydridae; genus Hydra; species Hydra viridissima. The sequence goes on from NW_028324310.1 coordinate 11,873,906, forward strand.
TATTCTGATAATAAAGTTATTCTTATATGTTCAGTAAGCTTTAAGTTTGTTACTATGTATGCTTTAAGTTTGTTGTTGTGCATATGTTTGTTGCTAAGTATGCTATTATTTTGTAAACTCTACGTTAATTTGTATGTATGTTTGTTGCCATATACAATGTGTATGGTTTGCTACGTATATGGTAGGTTTGTTGGTGTGTATAGTGCATGTGTGTTGTTAGGTATATTGTATGTTTGTTGCTATAGGCAATCAGTGATTTGCTATGTATATGGTATGTTTGTTGCTATCTATATGGTAGGCTTATTGCTATGTGTAGTGTATGTTTGAAGCTATGTATAGTGTATGTTTGTTGCTAGGTTTACTGTATGCTTGTTAAAATGTATTTTGTTAATTATTGTTATATGTAATGCAAATTTGCTGCTACATATGCATAAAGTAAAGTTTTTGCTATGTATATATGTGTTTTTTTGTATATTATATGTTTGTTGCTGTGTATATTACTTGTTTGTTGCTGTGTATATTACATGTTTGTTGATCTGTGTAATGTAGTTTTGTTTCTATGGATATTGTAAGTTTGTTGCTATTTTTAATGTAAATTTCTTGCTAGGTATATTGTATGTTTGTTATAGTATAATTTTTGACTGTTATAAATTTTACTAGGTTTATTCTGTATACTTCTTATAGTCAATAAAAACATGTTTGTTACTGGATGTAGTGGTTGTTTTTTGCTATATATGTGATGCATGTTTTTATGTATATTATGTTTGTTGTTGTATGTAATGTAAACTTCATGTTATGCATACTGTGTGTTTCTTGCTAGGTATTTGGTATGTTTGTTGTATGTATGTTGTAATCCTGTTGCTATCTATGTATATTTGTTGCTATGTACAATGTTATTTGTTGCTATGTAAATGTATGTTTATTGCTATGTATAATGTAATTTTGTTGCTATCTGTAATGTAATTTTGTTGTTATGTGTAATTAATATTTGTTTCCATGTATAATGTATATTTGTTTAAATGTATAATATATTTTTTGCTATGTATAATGTATATTTGTTGCAATGTGTAATGTATACTTGTTGCTATGTATAATGCATATTTGTTGCTATGTATAATACATATTAGTGTCTATGTATAAGGTATATTTGTTGTTATGTATAATCTATGTTTGTTGTTATGTATAATGTATATTTCTCGCTATGTATAATGTAACTTTGTTGCAATGTATAATGTATTTTGTTGTCATTTGTAATATAATTTTGTTCATTTTTATGTTTGTTTTATGTTTGTTGCTATTGTGTTGTTTAGTTATTGATATCTGTAATATGTTTATCTTTAGATATACTATAAGTTTGTTACTATGTATGTTGAATATTTGTTATTATCTATATTATATATTTGTTGTTATATAATGGATATTTGTTGCTATGTGTAATGTATGTTTGTTGTTATGTATAATGTGTATTTGTTGCTATGTATAATGTACATTTGTTGCTATGTATAATGTACATTTGTTGCTATGTATAATGTACATTTGTTGCTATGTATAATGTAATTTGTCGTCACTTATAATATAGTTTTGTTTGTTTTTGTGTTTGTTTTATATTGCTATTGTGTTGTTTAGCTATTGATATCTATAATGTATGCTTCTTTTTAGATATACTGTGTGTTTGTTATTATGATGTTGAATATTTATTGCTATATACAATGTATTTTTGTTGTCATGTATAATAAATATTTTTTGTAATGTAATTTTGTTGCTATGTATAATCTACATTTGTTGCTATGTGTAATGTAACTGTTGTTATGTATAATGTAGTTTGTTGTCATTTATAATATAATTTGTTGTCATTTATAATATAATTTTGTTTATTTTTATGCTTGTTTTATGATTGTTTCTATTGTGTTTAGTTATTGATATCTGTAATATGTTTGTCTTTAGATATACTGTATGTTTGTTGCTATGTATGTTGAATATTTGTTGCTATGTGTAATGTATATTTGTTGCTAGGTATTAGTATTATTGTTATGTTTAGTGAATGTTTTATAATTGGTGAAGCTGTGTTCTGTTTTTACCTCAACGTTTGTTATTGTTATTGGTTTTAATTTGTTGTTGATGCTATAGTTGCTGTTGCTATATTTGTTGTTGCTATATTTGCTGTTTTTATTTTTGTTATTTGGTTGTTTTTGTTATTTGGTTGTTTGTTTTTTTTGTCGTTTCTGTTGCTATTACTTTAGTGGCGTGATTTTACCATCTACAGTTATTTTTGTGTGCCAAAGTATTTTTGTTTTTGTAATTAATTTTCTTGATTACAGTTTCTAAGTGTGGTTTGTTTAACTGGTATTTTCTCATAATGCTGTTTAATGGAGTGTCGTTCTTTTTGATGTTACTGTCTTCGTTTATTTTTTTGCTTTTGTTGTTTTTTAAATATTTGTATTTGGTCATCTTTCTTGTTGTGATTGCTATTGTTATTGTTAATACTCTTGTAATTAATGTTGTTTACTTTTGTGCTTCTTGTTTTGGCTGTTGTGTTGTAATTTAATGACTTTGTTTTCCATGAGTTCGTTAATTTCAGCACTGTGATGTTTTGTTTAGTATTTTGTAAGAATCTTTGTTGTGATGTAATTAGTAAAAGAGCCAAAATAAACAGAAAGTCTGATTAACTAGTTACTGATCTCTTCTGTAACATCTGTAGCAGCTAATGCAAAAAGCGATTGGTTCATGATAAAGCCATCGTTCTTTTATATATCTCACACAGTGATGTCGTTGTCGTCTTTAGTTCTCCATATATGTATATATATATAATGCATACATTTTGTTCGCCCGTGTTTTGTGCGTGTTGGTGTGTTTTCTACGTGCGTTTGTTTGTTCGCCTGTGTACACGCGTTTGTATGTTATGTGCGTGTGTATTAAAAAGAAAATGCAAAAGTTATGTTTATATTTTATGGAACTCAGATTTTTATACTTTCATTTGTTTAACAGATATGTATTTTTATTCAGAGTTTATTTTCAAGAAGAAATCTTTCAGAAATATTTTTCTCTCCTGATTTTTACCCTTTTTTTTCAGATCAACATTTTTAACATAAAAAATAAGTTCCAATATTTATGTTAAAAAATGTTGATCTGTTAAAATTGGTAAGCGAAATTAACTCAAAAGCTCTCCCTGGTTCTAATAAATTTAAGTCAAACTTATAATACCCCAGTTTCATTTAATTGTCGATCATTGTTTTAAATTTTTTTTCTCTAATAACAAGTACCAATTAAGATTACGAGTGCCACTACTTAGGTCAGCAAATTCTATTTTAGGAATGCAATTGGTGTACTCTTTTAATGATTGCATTGTCAAAACATTTCTAATCATAACAGAAGTTCAAATGTATGCTCTTGAGATTCAAGGAAAAATTGCTCTTATTCTTTTACTCTGTCAGGGCTTAAAATAACTGATATGTTATGTTAAAACACTGCAAGTTAACATTCTTTATTTTTAACATCAGAAAACGAATTTTAAAATTTTTCATCGTGCATTTTAGACATAAAACGTTAATAAAAATACTAAAGATTGCGAATAGATTTTCTTTCAACACAAGATGGATGGCGAAGGTTTGAACTCAAATTACCATCACTACGAAGCTCATAACGTGCTCTAAAAATTATTCGATAACTCTGTTTATCAGTCGTTTTAAATATTCTAACACTTTGGAATCTTTTAACCACTGAGTAATTTCGAGATGAGGGTCTTCTGACAATCTACTTTCTCCTAATGAAAATAAGAGTACGATTAAAAGGATTTGGAGGAGAAATGTTTTAAAAATAATCGAATTTTAAAAAGATATTTTTTATAGTTTCTTGTTGTACTTACTTATAAGATTTTCTTCTTTTCCATCTTCCCATTTATTTTCCCAATTAGCTTTGATTGGTCTAAATACTCCGATTGCTGATTCATATGATTAAGAGAAAAGCACATTTATACACATTTATTAGAGGGTATAATTAGATACATAAATGTAATTAATATTAATTACTATTATTACTATTTATTAGTATAAAAGAAATATATATATATATATACATAACATAATAAAAAACATAAATATGTAAAATTATACACTACCTTCAACATTGAAGTAAAATAGAATCACTAAAATTAGAAAAAAAGCAATCTTCATCTAAATTAAAAAAAAAGATAAATTAAAAGAAATCAATTTATTAAATATTATTTGTTAGCAAGTTTTCTCAAAAATATACAAAATTTCGACAAAACTATACTCATAAAATATGTAATTTTATTTTATATTTTAAATTTAATTTATATTTGAACAAACTTACTTTACTCCTCATATTTTTCTCGTGAAAAAAGTTGTTTTGGTTTTGTAAAGCTGAGGAATGCGGACTTCCTCTTGACATCTTAGCATAGAAGCAATCAAAGTATTTATTCACCTTCCTCGTTCACATTCGTTTACAATCATCCGCCGAAGTTTGAAACCAAGTTTGCTTTTGAACCATTTAAATTGCTATTTTCTACTTTTCTTTAGCGTGTTGTAGAAAAAATGAAACCATTTCGCTGTTTCACGTTCTTTTTAGAAATGATTAAAATAAGCTTTAATTCTATGATTTTTTTCTAAAATTAAACTAAAATTTTGGTCAAATTAAAACTTGTGAACCTTTACACGTTTATCTGTTATTTGACGGAGCACCTGCAGCTCAAAAAGGCTGATTTTTACGTAAACTTTGCTCTCTTATTCCAATTCTCTACTCCTCGATCCATAAAGAGGCTAAAATCATACCTAAGTAAGTATTACCCGCAGTGAAGTATACATTCGATATTCTTAACGCCGGCTAAACACACTGCAAGAAGATATTTTAGCTTTAGAATATATTACTTTTGTAAAAGCTCTTCTTTAAAAGAAAGTGTTGAAAACCTTGTTACCCACAGATTTACTGCATGAAAATCTAAACATTTATTTATTTAAATATCCAACTCTAAAATATGAAAAACCGTAGAAAAATATTTTAAAGCATCCGAAAATTTTTCTGGCCAGTTTAAAGAAGACTTGTTAGCAAATTAGATTTCGTTGTATTTTTTACAAACAATGTTAATAAATCCATCCAGCGTTGTAATATCAATTAATCAATTGATGACGATAATCATGCCAAACAAAATTTCGGCGCGCGGTTTTCAAACTTTCGTTTTTACTTCGTTACGATCATAACTTTTATTACGGATTTTTTTGCGGAAAAAAAAAAATCAACAACAAATGCAAAGAAAATGGCTGCCTCCAATATTACTGTAAACGATGAGTTAGTCCAGCAATATATCAGTATAACTGGCGCTGATAAAACAATAGCTTCAAATATGCTAATAGCTTTAAATGGAAATCTAGAAATGGCTGTGAATATGTATTTAGAAGGATCATTTTTCCCAGGACCGTCTGAATCTTTTTCATCTAATTCGGACAATAAGTTCTCTGCAAAATTTCAATCAAAGAAATCAAAAAATACAGCAAATGCATTTAATAAAGCTCAAGAAAATTTTGAAACTTTAGATGATTTTTACAAGCAAGCTGTCTTTTTTTTAAATTTTATCATTACTTTACATTATGTTAACATTTTTCTTACGTCATGCATTTTTGTTTTACATTTAATTTTTCTCCAAGTTTAGTTTAAACAATCAAAATAAAATTATGCAATATTTATTTTAAAAATTTACACAACACAGCAATACTAAAGTGTCTTGTTAGTTAATCTTAAAAATAATTGATGTCTGATTTGAGTGCAAGAATTGTTCTTTTATCTAAGAATTTTTATTATTTTTTCTATTAAAGTGTTGATGATAATGTCCGTTCACCTATTCCACAGCAGCAAGCTGTTCTTGTTGAAGATCCTTATCATGGTATGGGATTTGTAGGTTTTATTATGTTTATAACTTGGTTTATTAACATTATTAAATCTAAAGACTTTTAACAGTTTATATATATATAAATTGTTAAAAGTCTTAAGATTTAAATAATGGTTATTTAAATCTAAAGACTTTTAACAGTATATATATATATATATATATATATATATATATATATATATATATATATATATATATATATATATATATATATATATATATATATATATATATATATATATATAAAAGTGACCAAAAAAAGTGACCTGTACTTACAAATGAGTCAAAATGACTTTTATACCATATACTTTTTACTAATTATATATGGTATAAATATCGTATATCACTTATGACATTTAACCATATATAATTAGTTATAATATCTAATAAGCATGCAGGAGAAACGTATTTTTAAAAGTTTATTTTTAACCTTCATTTATATATATATAAATAAATGTATACGAGCTCTTTTTTTTAGCACTGCCATCTTCTCGTCCCAGAAGACCACAGACATGCTCTGTATTTGATAGCTTTAGAGACTTCAAACAAGAAACAGGTCAACCTCCTTTACTTTTATTATACAATTTTAATAATTGTTGCTTTAAAAGCTAACTTTTTAAATTTAAAATTTGTTAACTGTTTTAATTTAACTTGCTTGTAATTCAGATGAGCAAGAACATTTTTTAATGCTTCACTCTCAAGGAATTCCTCCTCATAAAAAAACAAAGCGCTTGCATGAGTTATTCAAGCCACCAAGAGATATTTTATATGCTGGTAATTTCCAGGCGGTAAGATTTTTTAAGTTAAAGTTATTTACCTAAAGGTTTTCTGACAATATATTTCAAATGTCTTTTAAAGCTTTTTTATGTAATAGCTATCCGAATTCCATCCAGTTACAAGCTAGTCATAGTTTAGCTATACTCTGGAAACAAATATCCAATTTTTAAAAGTCATAAATTCGTAACTCCTTAGGCTATGAATTTAAGGATAAAGAATTTTATTTATTGTAATTCCAATATTTTGCCTTTTTTTATTAAGGTTATTATTGAAGATTCTTTTATTGCTTTACATCAATACTTGCCTTTTATTTAAATTAGGCGAGAAGTTTTAGCAAAAATCAAAATAGATGGCTTCTGGTTAATATACAAAATAGTACTGAATTTGCATGTCAGATAATGAACCGTGATGTCTGGTCAAATAAACTTGTTCGTGAAATTCTAAAAGAAAATTTTGTTTTATGGCAGGTGTGATAAATTTGATTTAATTTTAGACTTAAATTTTTGAAGTAGTTCTTAGAATATTTAATTATTAGTAATATTTTTATTTTATAAGAGTTAATAATTTAAAGATGTAAAGATATAAGAGCTAATGATTTAAAGATATAAAGATATAAGATGTAAAAAAGCTCCTCTTTGTAAAAATGTTTATTATAAAAAATCAGATTTTTAGTTTTGATTCACAGCCCTAATGATTTGCATTCTTCTGCTATCCATTTTAGGTTGATTATGAAAGTGATGAAGGAATGCATTATAGTAACTTTTATGATGTCCACAGCTACCCACATTTAGCTGTCATAGACCCTAGAACAGGTTTTTTCATTTCATTTTCTATTTTTTATTTACAGGTAAACAGTTCAGTTGCAAACGTTTTTTTAAAAAATGTCTTTTAAACTACTTTTTTTTTTTTTTTTTTTTGTCTTAAAAAGAAACCTAATTTGCTATTTAACTTTAAAAGTTCTTATAAAAATGATGATTTATATAAATGATGGTTTATTAAATGTAGGTGAGCGTCTTGTTGTCTGGAAAAATCTTAGTATGAAGCCTACAGCTGAGCAATTTGCAGAATTAGGTATTTCATCAATATTATTTAAACTGCATTTAACATTTCCTAGTAATGATTGGTTATATTTTTTTTTTCTGATTTGATGCTTAACATAAAGCAATACTGTTTTTATCTTCTGATTATGATTCTTGGTGTTTAGCAACACTGTTTTTATCGGATCATTCAAACCTAAATGATAGTTTTGAAACTCACATTGAAAAAGAAACTGGAGTTATGGTAGACAATTTTTTCTTTTTTGAAAGCAATCTTACAACTGTTTACAAAGTGTTTTTATGGTATAACACCTTCCTTATTCCAACTCTCTGTTTTTAAATTCCAAGTTTACTACTAAAAATACTAAGTTTATTAGCAAATCTTTAATAATTTAATTGTTTTTTTCAAATAATAATTGGTGTATTTCCTTTATTTGGATTTTTTTTATTCCATATTTAGAAAACAGGCATTGATGATGATAATGAAAATGACAACATTGATGCTGCTTTAAAAGCATCTTTAGAAGACAATAGTAATATTTTATCTGTAGTGAGTGATTCAGAAAGTTACAGTGATCAAGAAACTTATGCAGATGTTGAAAAAAAAGGTTTCTTTTTGAATTTATTAAAAATACTGTTTTAGTTTTTGTAAAGCTTTATCTTTTACATATTTAAACCTTTAAATAAAAGTATTTATAATTAAAAAAACTTTTTAATATTAACTGTTCAAACCATTCTGCATTTAGTTGAAGTCATCAAATTAAGAATTTTCTTGAACTTTTCTTTTATCTAGATAATCAAAGACTAGATGCTACAAAACAAATAAATAAGGTAAGATTGTAAATTTAAAAATAGGGTGCATTCATCATTATTTTTCAAAATTATGTTAATTTACATAAAAAAACAAATCACATCTACAGTTGCAATGCACTTAAAGTAGCATTAATCATATATATTACCATTAACCCTACATATATTAAAGGAGTTTATTAAAGCTCTAGAGTAGCTATAATGAACAGTTGGTCAAACTAATTAATAAAAGGAAAAGCTGTAATTTATTTTTATTTTACTTAAGTACTCACTTTTTGGACTTGTAAAATGTTTGGTGGTTTCTTGTTTGACTGAGACTTGAGTTAAGTTTTTAATGATTCCTCTTTGGAAAATAAAAACTCACAAAATCTCAATTGTTATTGGTTAATAATTTAAATTGGGAAAGGCTTGTTTCCTAAGCTTAGTCCTAAAATAATGATGTAGTTGTAGCACAGCTGTAACATAACACACTGTTCTTCCATCTACAATTTAATTGCCCCAAAGTACACCATCTTTACAGTATCTGTAGTTTATACAAGTTGTGTCATACTTAAACTGACAAAAAAGTTATTCAACAACTTGGAATGAATTCAAGAGCTTTTACTTGTAACAAATATTGTCTCTATTTATGTCCATCAGAAACAACCTTTACACTTTTTAAAGCGACAGGATTGAACTTGAAAAATCTTTCTAATTCTAAAGGAACATCCAATTTAGAAAACCTGTTAGGGTTAGAGTTAGGAGTTTTTAACCTTCATTTAAATGTTTATTAATAAGTTTCTTGATTGAAAACTTGTTGGTTGAAGGAAGTGTCAAGGTGAAAGCAGAAATAGTTGTCAAAATCCAGTGCTTTTTTTTTTTGTACTCATTCCTGATTTTTACAATGAAAATTGTCTTAAATTTTGAAAGTTGATTTGATTCCAGGCCACTTCTTACTTATGTCATGCCTGAAAAATGGCCTTGTCAAAAATGGGTATAGCATTGCATAAACAAAGTCTTCTATAATGTTTTATTGCACTTGTAGGAAAGATTTCAACAAAAAAAAGTTGATAAGCATAAAATATCTTAGGTTATAGATGATGAACTTTAGAAGTTTTTGAATGGACAGAATACTTAAAAGTTACTGTATTGCATATTGTAATACCTATATAGTAATATAACAAAAGTTCACAGTTCAAGTGGGTCAGTCGCGTCATTTCACAGTTAGAAAAGATAAAGGGCAAACTGACAATTATGCCCATTGGAAATTTTCTGGAAAAAGAACAAGGCTTTTCTTTAATATATGTGGCCATTAGAAATGCCTAAACATTTTATTAAAATTTTATCTTTTGACCTAAACTTCCATATATTATCTAAATTTAAAAAATTTAAAACTCTGCATGTTCAAATGCTTTGAATTTTTTAGCTTTAACTTGGATTTACACTATATTAACATATTTACTGATATTTTTATTAATTAGTATATTTATTATAAAAATATTATAAAAATATATTAATGTAATTTATTAAAAAATTTATGTAAATACTTAAATTAGTTAATGTATTTATTATAACATTTTTTTTTTTTTACATACAAAATATATTCCAAATCTTATAGATAAAATATTTTTGCTGCTTGTTGATTTTTTTTTTTTTTTCTTCATAATTTCTTCATAATTTGTTTTATTTAGCCTAATTTACTATTAAATACAACAGATGAAATGGAAAATGATAATGTAGAAAAAGGTATAAAACTAATGAGTTCATTCATACAAAGTTACTAAAGTATATACCTGTAGATTTTACTTAAGCAGATACCCATACTGAAACAGATACCTTTTGATATTACTGAAGCACATATTCATAGATAATAATATAAGAATAGTTTTGATCAACTTTGTTTATTTCTTAACTGTTCAACAAATGTCAAATTTTTTCCTTTTTTTTTTTATGTAGCCACAATTATGTGCCGTCTACCTAACAATGAAAGAAAAGTGATATCCATTTCTTTTCATTCTACCATCAAGGTTTGTTTTTCATGATCTCTAAAACAAAAAAAGGAAAAATGAAAAAAAAAAAAAAGAGAGCAATTTTGTTTAACGTACAAATTTTGATTTGAACTTTATATAAAAGTAATATAATCAAATGCTGTCATTATAAATCCATTTTTCAGTTTGATTTATAGTTATAAATCTTCAAATTTATAAGTATGTATATTTAAATATATTTTATATATAATTATATTATGTATATTTAAATTTAGGTAGTATATATTTAAATTTTGTTTACTAAATGATTTCTCTCGTTTACTCTATTTTGTAAAAAGAATAAATTTTGTAAAAAAATCTTATAAAGTTTAACATACAATTGTCAAGTTTTTAATTAATAATTATTAGAAAGTAATTAAATATATCTTTTATTGTAGTACCTATCTGAAAAAATAGCACTGCTTGGATGGCCAAGTGAACGATATGAACTGATAAAAGCATTTCCTAGACAAAACATTTCAGAGCTTGACTGCCAACTTAGTTTAAAAGATGCTGGTTTACATAAACAAGAAACAGTTTTTGTGCAAGAAAGATAATGATAAGTTTAAAACTGATTTGTAAATAGATCTTTGTTAATTAGAATAAAAACCTTTAAAGTTTTTTATTTCATTTATACATTTGTCTAAGTGATTGGCAATATGCAATTAAATGTGTGTAACTTATTTCTTAAGAACTAAACTGGACAGGGTGCTGACACCTAAACCTGAGTTTGAAATATTTATATTTTGTACTTTTAGCTTAAAGTAAAATAAAAGCTTCTCAGATTTAATAAACTCTTAGGATGTGTTTTCTAAATTTATTTTGAGATGTTTTTAAAACTGTTTTATAAAAGAAATGTAATTTTAATTTTAGTACTATTTTTTTTTATTATTTGTCTTTTACTATAACCATGGTTACTGTGTTATTTACCATAGGTTAATTGATTGACAAATTTTTACTTGGAAAATTTCGATAACTTTTGAAGTTTTAAAAACACATTTTAGAATATTTTTATTTTTGTCAGCTAATTAATAATGTTCCAGATCAATAATCAATTAGTTTTGGATGAAGAATATGATGAAAATTACCAACCCACAGAAGAAGGTAATGTTATTCTGTGCAGTAAATAAAATCCTTTTTGTTTTGCATTTATTTTCTTCGTGTTTTATGTTCTTTATTATTTGATTTGTCTCTCACATAATGGGATATTTTATGTTTAAAGTTCATAGTGGGATAATGCAGTAGAAAGTTTAAACACTTTGAAAATGGCGCTACTTGTATATTATATTCATTAAGGTTATCCCCATTATCAGAATTTTAAGTTTTAAAGCATAAGTGTATCATAATAAAGTAAATAAAAAGCCAATATAAAAACTATGAAAGTTAAAGGACAAAGTTTAAGTTATCGAATTTTGCAAGTTTTGTGTAGCATCTTTGTTGAAACAAAAAATTTAAGATTTTCTTTCTACCCAGGTAAAATACTGCTGAACAACTTGAGATGGACAAAAATTTTTCAAAATTCAGCATTTTTGTCTACTAAAAGTTTTGACCTTTAAGGTAACATGCTTGCAAACAACTCTAAATGACTTTTATATGCTCATAATAAAAATTTAAAAGTTTTTAAGAATGAAAATTAAAAGAATTCTATAATCTTCAGAATCTGCTTAATAGTCACTTATGAACTCAAGTAGCAAACACTTCTCTAATTTATCTAAGTTTCTTTGGCTAAAATATGTTGCAGTATTATATAGTTGCATGTAAATGTGTTGTCTGTAAAATTAACATTAACATATACAATTTCTTTTAAACAGAGGTGTATGAGTATGCTCAAGTCATTGGTATTGATCCTGTGAGGGAGCCAGAACTTCTTTATATTGCACGACAAGGCATTGTTGCACCATTGCCACCTGACTGGAAACCATGGTAAAAAATCTGTTTTTCTTAGTAAAAAAATGATACAAATTTTTTTAAACAAACAAGTATCCATAAATTTGAGAAATATTTATTTTCTCAAAAGTAGCTAAGATACAGTTCAAGACCAATTCAAGGAATTCACCTTTGATTAAAACTACTTTTCAATATAACCTACCCTGGCTTTAGAGATAGATTGGAGGTGACCAGGAACTTTACAAGTTTGTTGCACCTGGTCAAGTTTGAGTATGGATCAGATTTTCTCTAATTCAGACTTCAAAAATTCTTGGCTCTCCAGATTCTAATGAATCTTAGCTGACTTAATGGACTCCATTATGAGTCAAAATGAAAAATTTAAAGGGTTAATATATGAAGAAGAGGGAAGCCAATTCAGTTTTCACAAGAAAAATTTTTTTTTCCATTAAAGTTAATTTTTTACTTTGTAAGTTGGTACCAAATCTGATTGAAAAACCACAGAATTCTCCTGAACTTTTTTTTGATTCAAAGAATTAAGTCTTTGAGCATCAAGGTCTAGGTATTAGTGTTGATTTTTTATACCTTTTGGTACAAAATTAAGTATTTTTGAGCTGTTGAATAAGCTCCAGCCAAAACCATATTAGCTAGGTGCTGATTTCAGAAGGGTGCTTTATCTAGATTTTCCACTGACCTTTTCATTGTACATTTTTAGTTTTGAATAAACAGTAAATGAATTTCTAATCATAGTAAAAATTAAAAATCAATGGTTGTTTGTGAAGTTTAGCACTCTTGTTATTAGCACTCTTGTTATCTTTTTTTCCTTTTGAACTTATTTTAATCTAATTTTTATGATATTTTGCACTAAACAATAACAAATTCATTTTGACACCCTACAGAACTTTTTTTACCCAAAGGCTTTAAAAATTTATTGTGCTAAATTTGAATTATTTAAATAGTCTCAAATTATAAACCTCCCCTCCCCTCCCCTCCCCTCCCCTCCCCTCCCCTCCCCTCCCCCTCCCCCTCCCCCCTGTAATTTTAGCTTGTAACAGCACTAACACTTTTTATTTAGCCAAGATCCAAGTGGTGATATATATTACTTCAATTTTTCAACTGGTGACAGTGTCTGGGATCATCCTTGTGATGAACATTTTAGAGAATTGGTTGAAAAAGAAAGAATGCTACTGCGAAAAAAGTCTTTAGACAAGAAAAAAAATAAGGACAAAAAAAGCAAGGATAAAAAATCTAAAAAAGAAAAGGTTGTCATCATTCTCATTATTATAACTTTAAATGTTTTTCACTTTGTGATTTGATTATGTCTGGAGTATATTGATGTTTTTTACATATATTTTATTGATATTAGGTATAAAGTTAATGTATTTTATATCTTAATAACTGATTATACTGCTTTCTTTTAATAGAACTTCACTATGCTTGCTCCTTTAAAAGGTGAAAGTGGGCCACAACTTTCTTCACTAAAAAGTAATACGGGTAAATTAGGACCACTTTCCTCTCTTGGAAATCCTCTTGGAGCTTCCTTGCAAGGAGCTTTGAATCCACTAGCTACCAAAACTGGAATACCTACAAAATTAGGTTTTTCTGGAGATTTAAAGGATTCAACTAAAAAAAATGTATGATTTTAATTTCCCCCTGGTTTTCAGATAAAATTAAAAATTAATTTAGATTATAGACTCCTGTTAACTTGTATGCATTTAGAATATTGACAAAAAACCAACCATTAAAAATAATTTGAAAGACTCATTTGCATTTTCACTTGGTAATACAGGGGAGAATGTTAACTTTATTGGGGATATGTCTGACATAAGTGAGGTAATCTTTGTTTCTGCTACTAAAAAAGTTATTACTTATTTTGGAAAATTTTATAAAATTAAATCTTTAAAAAACAGCTTGCTTCTAAATTTGTAAAAAAAACTTTTTCTTTTCAATCCACTTGAAAAGTATTGAAACTAGTTTTATAAAAATGTAAGATTGTTGTTTTTTATTTGATATTTTGAATTAATTTGCTTTAATTACTCAATCTATAGTAATGCTAATGGCAATGATATTAATGATTTATAGTATAGTTGCAGGTGTTGATTACTCACTCTTATAGTTATTCTTATTCTAGTATTCAGATGGCAAACCAAAGTTCACTCTTGGCTTTGATGCTCATGATATTGCAAATCTCAGCTATGATGTAATGTATCAACATCTGATATCCATTTTTAATTTGTTTTGTTAACATTCAATTATCTTTTGACTCTTTTTACTCGATCTTTTTGACTGAAGTTTTTCCAAGTTTTGACCTGATTCTTTTTTTAGGAATCTGATGAAGATAATCAGATAAACAGAAGTATTGAAGATAAAGACAATGAAACAGAATTGGTAAGTATGTGAGCTAAAGTGTTTTTGTTTCACATTTAATATTGTTAATGAATAAGCTATTCTTTTTTCAAGATTAATGTTTTGAAATGTTGCTATCATATTAATGCATGATATGATACAGCACTATGACAGTTTATCATGGCTACTCAAACTTTTACTTAAAAACTATAGGAAAGTATGAATTTTTAATACTTTTTTGTAGTTTTTTTTTTTAATTAAAAAGTTATCAAAACTTTAAGAAAGGGACATCAAGTGACAAACAAAGCATTAGTTATTTTGATGACATGTTTTCCTAAGAAATAATCACAATGCTAAGTTAGACATTTTTTGTTACTCCTCCTTTTGTCTTAAAATTTTTTTAACTTTTAATATAATTTTCAGTAAATTTTTTGTAATAATTCCAGTGTTAGATAATTTTTTTTGATCAAAATAGCTTTATTTGTGATATACTCTTTCGCTATTTCCTGCTTTAGTAACTCCCAAGTGTTCTCTATAGGTTAAGGTCCAGGAAGTTTCCTGGTCAATCTTATAATGGAATATTCTGTTCAAAAAGAAATTATTAAATTGATTTAGCTGTATGTCATGTTGCGCCATCTCGCATAAAGGAAAACAATATGTTTTAGGACATTTGATTCATCATCACAGAACACTTGATTCATCATCTGTTCAGCAATATAGAGTCTATCCAAATTTTTTCCTCAAATGGCAGACCAAAATAACAGAAATTAGATATTTAACTGTCTGAATATTGCAGCTGGATAAATATTTTTCTCTGACTTTTCACTTATTGAGCTTTGTTTGACATTACTTGAAAAATACTTTCATTACTAAAAGCATACCTAAAAATTCTAAAGGATAGTTTCACTTTTTAGTTAATTGAAAGTTGATTAAAAACATGTTAATATTATTTACAAAAATAAATCTTACAGATTTCTAATTATCTCCACTTAAATTCCTGTATTTTTTGCCCATTCTGACTTTCTTTGCATCATTTTTTGTGTCAATTTTGGTTCTTGTTGGTCTTTGTGATTTATAATCAAAATCGTAAGGATGGTGTTGAACAGTTTGCTTAGACATCTAGATTCCAACTGCTTGAGTTTGTAAGTAATTGTATCATTGGATGCTTGAAAGTGTTGAGGTATTATTCTGCTTAACATTCTTTGTCCATGTTGTGTTAACTTTTTTCTACCACATTACCTAATTCTTTTTGATGTTAAGCTCTCAGTATTAGCTAATTTTTTCTTAATATATTGGGCATATACCTGAGAAACATCTCTCTGAAAATAACACTAGTATTAGTTAGCAGAGATGTAATTTCAGCCTTTTTTTAGGTTGATAAATCTTTTTTCTTGCTCATATCTACAAATAAAGAATGCTTAGACCTATATTTGATTAATTTTTAAATGCACATATTTCATAAATTGGCTCTTAAAATCTAATTTAGAAAAACATTTAGAAAAAAGCTGACTAATTAATATTTTACACAATTTAAGTACTTAATAAATTAAAAAAAAATTTTTTAAAACTTTTGTGTAAAATGCGCACCTTGCATATTAGTAGAAAGATGTTACAAAATGGCTACCAGGTGAGGTAGACCCACCAACAATATAAAAATTTGTCAATTTGTGACCAAATGATATTTAAGGCTTCCAAATAGATAAAAAAAAAAAAAATAAATTTAAAGTAAGAAAGATAAATTTATATTTAAATTTTGTTAGTTTGATAAGTTAGCCATAGTAAATCATCAGGTTTATTTGGATATTTTAGAAATGTCTTGAAAAATCTTGTTGGTTTATCCCCTTTTTTATATTTTTTGTCTCTATATTTGTTGTATACAATATCTATATTTTATATACAGTATCTATATGTTAAATATAATATCTATTTGTTATTTATAAAATCTATTTTGTACATGTATTTGTTATATATATTATTTGTTTCTTATATATAATATCTAGTTGGTATGTATAATATCTATTTGTTATATATATATATTATCTATTTGTTATCTACATTATTTTGTTATATATCTGGTTGTTATATTAACTTTCTGTATTTAGGATTTTGGTATAAACTCAGGACTTGCTGCCCGTTTAGAAGGTATGAGTATAGATAATCTACCAAGATTTAATGCATCTCATGATGATGATGATGGTAGTGACAGTAAGTCATATAAGTTTGATGTAAAGAACTCATTCACTGAAGAAAAACTGCGTCAAGAAATAATAAAAACAAAAAATGTTTCAAATGAAGTTGTAGAAAATAAAGAGAATGTCCAAAAACGTGGGAAGCTTATTCATGGTGCACATTTTGAATTTCAAAGTGACTTAATTGAAGCAACTGAAAGTTATGCAAATAGTAACAGGTATTACATAATTGTTTTGCACCAGTTGTTTTTTTTTAATGAATGGTTTTTACTAATGTTGTAGCTTTGGATTGTCGATTCAAATATTGATAATAATGTTTTATATGTAAATATAATATTATTCAAATTGAGCCTGGTTCTATAGGCAGAACCAGGGTCTTTTTATGAGATTGTTTATGAACTTCATTAGAAATTAGAAATAAACATTTCTTTTTAAAAGTTAAAAAAACTTGTTAAGCTGAACATTATGTTTAAGAATCATTAAAACAACAATTCATATTATTTAAAGATTTCCACTTCTTTTCATACTTCCTGCTCTCCTCTGGGCCATTAAAAAAAGAACCTTATACTTTGTGTTTTAGAATAAAAATTTTTGCTTTTAATGGCTAATATTATTGGAAAATATTAAATGGATTTATATTCTGTTAAATTCTTTCATATTTTATTATTTTGATTTAGCGTTGATGATGAGGATGTCAAGATTCTTGAGCGTTTTCAAAAAGGTATTGATCTTAATTCTTCTGCGCATTTAGAGGATATGCATCAATTAAAAGAACTAGAGTATCTTAAACAAAAACTAACAAAAGAGGAGGCAGAGCAAAAAGAAAAGTTGCAAGCTCAATTCAATAATGAAGTTGCAAGTAATAACTTGTTGATATTTTTATTATTTTAAATTGAAATAATTGATGTGTTGGCATCATTTTTTTGTTTTCATTATTTTAAAATCAATTATTGTATTTTAGAATTGCACACAGAGTTCGAACTTAAAAAATTAGATGAAGAAAAAAGGCTCAAGGTTTGTTGGTTCCTACTTAGTATTCTAAGGCTTTTCTAAGAATTCATATTTTTTAAATATAAAACAGGGCTTTAAAAAGAAGCCAGTTATTGGTAGTCAATTTTTTTTTTTAATATGGAACTCTTTTAAAATAAAGAATGGTCAAGGTTCAATTGTAAAATCATCAAAGCTAAATAAAATAGGAATTGTAAAAGAAAAAGAAAATTTTATTTCATTATTATATTTATATCAAACAATAAAAAGTATTTTTAGATTTACATCAAACTTTTTAAATTCTCATCTTTGAGGTGTTTGTTGATTTTTGATCTTCATAATTGTTTAAGAAAATATAATTCTCTTAGTATTATCTTCACACTTTTTTGACTTCATGTTGATTGCGATTGAAAAACCAGTTGATGATAAGAAATTGAATTGAGTTCTACTAAACTTGTTATTTTAACAGTTTAAACACTAGAGACTAAATTGGGGCAATAAAACCTTGAACACACTTCAATGTTAAACAAATCTTTTATAGTTATGATAACTAGAAAACATTTGCTGTAGTTATTGCGTGTTAAAATATTAGTTTTATTAATATTGTTGAATTTTACTTGTTGGTGTGATTTGTCTGTAGTTTGCTAAATATTTTTGTAAATAAAATCTTAAATAATTTTTATTGGTTTTTAAAAGGAAGAGCTTAAGCTTGAAGTTCAGAAATTAAAAACTAAATATGAAGTTGAGGTACAAAGTGAAGAAAAAAATATTCAAAGTAGCCATCAAATTAGTATGAATCAGTTGAAAAGCAAACTGGATCTTGATTTGCAGCATTATGCTGACAAATTGAAAGAAGATGGAGAAACACAAAGGAAACTTTTAAAAGACAAACATGAAAAAGAAATTGAAGAATATAAATCTATGCTGAATAGTGCATTGCTTAAAGATAAAGAAGAAATTCAAAAACAAAATGAGCTTGAAAAGAAAAGTTTGATGGGCAACTTGAGCAAGAAAAAAACAGAAGTAAAGTTTTTGTTTAACTGACTTTTTAATTTTTTTTCTTTTTGTTTAAATTTAATTTATTGTTTCCCTGTGAATCAATATTTAAACAAAGATTACAAGTAGAATTGAAATTAAATAATTAATTGAAATTTCAAATTACACAATAATAAGTATACAATAATACTTGCTTTCAATGGACAGTTACAGTATTAATTACATTTATAAGCTATAGAGATTGTAATTATGTGAAGCAGAATTTAACCCTTTAGCTATATAATATACCAATAACAGACATTAAGAATTTTTATTTCTTTGCATACTTTCCTTTTATTCAGCTTTTGGATAACATCAATAAGCAATACGAAGAGGAATTAGATCAAATTCAGTCCCATCTTTTAAAGGAGCATAATGTTAAAAAGGCTTCTATTAAAGCAGAGCTTGAAGAAAAGTATGAGGAAGAAGAAAGTATTTTTAAAGATTCATTAAATCAAAGCAAGTTTGCACAGATTTCAAACAAAATGTCAGATATCAATGAAGCAGAAGAGAATCATCAGTTTTTAATGAAAGAGATGAATGATAAGCACTCTGAAGATATCAGAAAATTGTCTCAAAAATTTATTAGTCAATTGGAGGATATAAAGAAGGATTTTGAAGAGAAGGTTTTTTTCTTCTTTTAAACCTAAAAAAATCTCAAAAAGTTGTTTGTTGAGGAAATAGATTTTTTAAAAAAAATTTTTGTACAAATATTGTTGATATACTTCATTCATTTTAAAAGTTGTTAAAAGAATTTAAAAGTAACTTCTAATGAACTTTGTTTTGCAAATGATTTAGATAACCGCAGAAAGATCAAATGGAGAAAAGAGACTTGGCAATGAACTAATAGAGTTGCAAAAGATGCATCAACAAGAAGTTGAGCAGCAAAATCAACAACATGAAGCAAAACTTAGTTTGTTGAGAAGTACTTTTAACAAACAAGTAAAGTATAATAATTTTTGCACTTTCTTTGTGAAAACTTTTAATTTAATACAGATCTGAAAAAATGCCTTTTTTCAGAATGCATTAAGTGTCTCTACAGAAAAATAGGAAACAAAACTGAAACGGTACATAAGGTAACATGAAATGGAATAAAGATTTTTATCTGCAGCAATAAAAATACTAAACAATTTAAATATTAAGTCAACAGATGTTACAGTAATAGTATACAAGTATAGCTTCTACATAAATGGCAGATCAAAAATGTAACTGCACTTCTAAACAAAATGTTTTTTGTTTTTGAATGAGGCATTGCCATTAGAATAGTTAGTTTAATGTTAAATGAAGCTTTAACACAAAATTTTTATGAAAATTTTCTGTTTTGTTAAATGTCAACTTACAAAGACATAAGTTAACATTTGATTTGGTTTTGATGGTTTATTGATGCATTCTTTCTACTAAATTATGTTTCTTAGTTTTTTGAAGACCAAAAGCTTTGTGTTGTTGACATTGTTGCAGCATAAGAAGTTATTGTTTTCCTGTTAAATTCCTTCCATAAAAGTTTGTTTAGCTTAACAGGTCTAATAATTTTACAGCCGAACCTTCATTAGCAATAATTTTTTCAGCGTCTTTTTTTTAAAATATCCTTCACTGAGAAGTAAAAAATATACTTTTTAAAATAGCCGTGACAGTAAAGTAAAATATTTTTCTGATTTTCTTGTTGGTGCATGAAGCCTTAAACACTTATACAAAGACTAAAAAAAAAAATTTACAGATTTTTATGAAACATCTGATACAGTAATCAGAAAATATCTCAATGTTTAACCAGAGGTTGTCATATTATGGGTAGGGTTACTTTACTGGTCAATGATGTTAGAGATTTCATAAAAATCAGCTGTATTATAAAAATTGAATTATTCAAACTTGGATATGTTTATTGCACATTTTCCTGATATTCTATTCTTCAGTTTAAGTCATTGAAAGCTCCTTGATTTCTTATAATTGCTAGTTAAAGGTTTTTTTTTACTGCTTCTTTGAAGGACAACAGTTTATCTTTCCATAGTGTGATATTCACAAGAATAAAATCTGCACGGATTTCTGATGTTGTTTCATGTAACTTTGATTGTCTTACTAAATAATGGCTATTTTAGAATGTTTGCTTTGTCTTAATTATCTTTAGTAATAGTTTTCTTTGCCAATGGTAGCACCACTTCAATTGAAAAACAAAAAATAGTTTATTATTTTAAAAAGAGGAATATCAAAATAAAAGGTTTCAATTCAAATTTAAAAGAAAAACTGATAAAATAGGAGTAAATAAATTTAAATGGTTTTTATAAGATTTGTAAACAAAAATTAGAAATATGCTGTTTTTAAATGTAGCTAAATGTTTTATCACTTTTATGTTTTAAAAATAAAGTAATGGTGGCATTTTTTTATTATTGTGTTCATTTTATATTCAAAAACTGAAGGTGACGGAAAGGTATATTATCTTAAAGAAAACTTTTAAAGAAAACTTGGTAAAACTTCAATCAATGCTGTGTATGTTTTAAAGTTTTTTTCATTAACAGTTTTTGTTATCTTTAAGAATGAAGAATTGGAGCTAAAAACGAGAAATCTAAAAAAACTATCTAATGAAGTCCAGGAGAAAAAACAAGAGTTAGTAGATCTTGAAAATGAACTTTTTGCTAAAAAAGAAAGCATAAAGCAGGAGTTGAATGAACTAGAAAAAAAAACAATGCAACTAAAGACCACAAGTGAAGAGCATGATTCTAACTTACTTTCTAACAAAAAACAAGAACTTCAAAATGAAATTTCCAATTTAGCAAAAATTGAAACATCCTTAAAAGAAACCATCAGTATGATGCAAACAAGTAAAAGCGCATTGGAAGACAGTCTTAACGAGCTTATGCATAACAAAAATTATATTTTGGAGCAAATAAAAAAAGAAAATGAAAGCTTCAAAACACAGCAACAACAGCATAACGAAGTAATTTCTGCTCTACAGACTCAGGTTAGCAGCCTTAAAGATCTCCTTCAAACACTCGAATACAAACAAAAGATTTCTAATGATGAGAAAAACAAAATTTCTAAAAATCAATGTGAAGATGTGGCAACAAATACAAAGGCAAGTTTTATTGCCATTAAACCAGAAAATGAACTACCTCAAAAAAATACTGAAGAAATGTCAAATGAAGATAGAAAGTCTCCTTTATCTTTAAAAGACTTGGAAAAAGAAACTCCCAAAGTCAGACAGGTGGTAAGTTTCTATTTTTCTACCTTATTTTTGGGATTTTTTGAAGTAAAAATATTATCATTCAAAAAAAATATGGTAATAATTAACAATAGAAAAAACTTCTATAAATAATTTTCACAAAAATCTTGCAGAGAGAAAGTGTTTATAGAAGGATTTTATACTATTTTATTATCTTTACTCTGTCATTCTGATTCATGGTCTTTTATGATAAACATCTATGATCAAAATTAAAAACTACCAGTACCATTTTGCAATAAAAAGGCTTTGGTTTTTTTGTGGAATTAGTTTGAATTTTGTTATTTTGAATTGAAAAAATCAAATATAAAAGTAAAAACTTTTTTTTTTTTAGTCAAATATGAAAAAAACATGAAAAGAAATTAGGGGATCCTTTTTTTTTTTTTTTTTTTTTTTTTTTAGACTGTTGTTGGTAAGAAAGAAAGTAGTAAGTGAAGTAAATTTAATTCTTTCAAATATAATTTTTACTCAAATTTCTGTATCTTCATAAAAAAGCTTTTTATTACAACCTAATAAATATTTTGAGTTGTTGACCTGATTAACTAGTTTTTTAAAGTTCAAAAAGTTTAGAAGCAGGCAAAAATGCAAATTGTAGGTTTCTTATTGAATAATTGAACCCACAAACTTGTTTCATTGTTAATGAGCTTATTTTTACATACTTTTGCTAATTAAAGTTTTTTGAGAATAGTTGTTAAAGTTGAATATAACCCTAAAACTGTATAAATGACGATAATTAATGTCATGTCTTTTAATTATTACATTTCATAAATAACTTCTCAATAGTGTTAGTCATCTTTTGACAATAATTGAGTAAAACTCTGTCATATCCAGGAGTGACAACAAAAACTCAAAGTTTATATCATGAATTTCAGAGAGTAAATATTGCTTGATAAAGGAAGAATGCTGTCAATCATAATCAATAAACACAGAAGTTGAATTATTTATGAAATTATAAATGGCATTTCATTTAGGTAATATCAACACAACTCAAGATCAACAACTTAGAAGAAGAAGAGCCTGGCTTGATGAATCAGACAGTATGAGTAATTTTTTAAATTTTCTTTTAGATATTTGTAAATTAAATATATTTTTAGCATTCTAAGTTTTAAATTTAAGAGTGCTTGATTTACAACTAATTACTAAATATGTTTAAAGAATGTCTTTTAATAAATTTCAAGGTGAATCACTTCAGTCAGCTGAGATGGAAAACAACCAAGAAAAATATAAAAGAAAGCCTAAATATGTGTATGAATTTTATGTTTTAAAACATATATGTCTGTTGTGTACTTTGCCTTTAAGTGAAGTTTCGTTTTTTTAAAATAACCATTTGGTTCTGCAGTCACTGAATCAGATCAGGCTTATGCAGTTATTTTAAATGATAATTATTTGCTAGTTTTTTGAACCCTGTTGGCTACTAACAATTTTTGGGGCAGTTTGATGCTAGGTCACAGCAAGTAATTGGAATTAATTTACAGCTTAAAAAAAAGTGAAGCTTCATTTAACTAGGTAGCTATATGTCATGTGTATTTATGCAAGTATTTAAATTCAGTATAAATTTATAGTTTTTCTTTTATTTACTTAAAGCGTTCTGTTTAAATTGTAGTGGTCTTGAGGAATCTCTTTCAGAAGACAGCAGTTCTATTCAAAGGGCAAAGCTCTTCTTAATGAAAAACAGAGAATCTGTACATCAGGTACTGAAAAAGATGTTAAAAAGCAATTAAAATGTTTTGTATTGTGCTCACTTTCATAGTTTTGCTTTATTGATAATTTTTTAATTTTGGTATTTAAAAAGTATGCTGGTATTTAAAAAGTATGCTGGTATTTAAAAAGGATGCTGGTATTTGTTTTGAAAGTTTGTTACAAAGTCAAAGTTGTTTTATACTTATGTTTATGTATTTTATAGATTTATGTATTACATTTGCATGCAATTCATTTTATACTACTGTTTTATGTAATAAGTTTTTCGATGTCTCATGTTTAAATGCAATATATTTTACATAGCATCATTTAACTATTTATGACATTATTTAAATATTTGTTTGTATAATTGATTATTATTTTGTAAAAGTGCCTTTTATATAACAATTTCACTACAGGTTGCATTATCAAAAGCTCAAGAAGAAAAGAAATACAGCCCTTCTGATGTGGTATTTAAAGATAAAATTGCTTTTTTTAAATTTTGATGATTAGTCATTAAGTTTATGCATTTTTAGTTAGCAACTGTGAGCCATGATTGGGGATCCATCAGAATAGAAAAGCATTTTAAAATTTAATGAAACAAAGATGGTTAGAAAAAAAACTTTCAAATGATAACCACTTAAATTCTTTTAAATATTAATCTATTTTTGGAATAAGTCTTATTCAAAGTGTCTGTGATAATATTAAATTTTCAAGTTTAAATGTTTCTTTGTGCTTTGGTTGTTTACAATTTTTTTTCTTTATTTGAAACATATTAGGGGGTACAATTTTTTTCTTTATTTGAAACATGTTAGGGGGTACAATTTTTTTCTTTATTTGAAACATATTAGGGGGTGCAAATAAGTTTTGAGAGTTTTTTGTAATTTTAAAGCTTTATTCAGAGAAATTAACATAATGTTTTTCAAAGTATTGCCCATTGTTATTGTCCATCGTAGCAACGACTTTTCCCGATCTTTTCATACGGATTCCGCGTTGAAAAAAGTTATTGTCAATGCTTGGCTCAGCTGCATCAATTGCTGTTGGTAATGTTCCCCGGTAATGGTTTTGTTAGGCTATAGTAGCTCAAAGTAGATCACTCCGAGCTGATTTCACCAGATGCACGTTGAAGTTAATGTATGGTCTTACCCCACAGTTTTCTGCGTTTTGGGTTCTCATAGGGGATCCACTTATCATCCTCCGTCACGATTCAATGCAAAAAACTCCTATTTAGCTTTGGGAGCATTTTTTCGCACGTGAAAAAACGGGGTTCAGCACTTAACTTGAGTTTATACAGGACCCAATTTTCTTATTTTTGCACCATAGCCATGCCTTCCATAGTCACTTCCTAGGTTTCTGCAGCTCTTCTTGAGTTTGGTATGAATCTTGGTCCAATAGCGCCTCCAACTCAGTGTCACTGGTATCAAAATATCTATCAATTAAAACGCTTGAACTAGTCCTCTCCTGTTTTTATTGTTGGAGCCCATGTTCCCCCATGTTGCTTCACACAGCAATCGATGTCCATCAGCTGTACTTTTCTTCAAATTAAAACAAAAAAAGAAACACTTTCCGCAAATTGTGTTTTGTTGGCACAATAGTTTACACTGTTAAAGCATAAAGAAAGTATGTTGCTTACGTTTCAGCGATGTGACATATACTGATTTTTAGCGGGAAATGATGACGCTTTAACATGAATATAACTACAAAAACGTCCGGTACGATTAAATGCTACTTACGCCATATTTTGTAAATTCCTATAAACCTTTTTCTATCCCCAATATTTGATGCCAAAGATAGTGCTGTGTATATGGTCAAGAGTTAGAAGGTTTAGTCAAATTGTCAGACTGAAATGAAATTACAATAGCTGCTAAGCCAATGAAAAGGCGACGAGCTCCAATTTTTTTGAATTTTCTCAGAAAATACATGCTCATTTAGGAATAGTTGAATACCCAATACGGTTTTGCGATAAGTAGGGCTTCAATAAATATTGACATGGGTTATATAAAATTGCTATATATATATATATATATATATATATATATATATATATATATATATATATATATATATATATATATATATATATTTGGTAATAGAGAAAAAGTATGTTAAAAGGCTCACTTAGTAATAATTTTGTAAATACTGTTTTATGTTTGTTGTCTTGATGTTTGTTTTTTGTACAGCGTAAACGCTTAAGTCCAAATGCTGCAAAAGTATTGCAAAGAATTCGTATGAAACTTGCTCAGGTTTGTTTCTAAAATGTTGTAAATTATAATTGCAAAAGCATAAAAAGCTAAGTTTTCATTTTCCCTTTTTTTTTTTTTCCGTTATTGTTTTACTTTTAATTTTGGTGCAGCTTTATTCTTACGATTTTGTCTCGTTGATAATCTATATATTTATTGGTCATATCGTTCACGCGTATATTCTAGGAACGTGAAGACATCGATGAAGCTATTTCATCAATCACAGAGCAATACGAAGAAGTGGAAAATCAAGACCGGAAGTTTTTAAGACCAAATTTATCTGGAGTAACTGTACTATAATTTGTTTCCTTTTCTTTTTTTCTTTTTTTTTTTTTTTTATCTTTTATTTTATGATGGCAGTTTCATTGCACTGCTTATTAAAAACAATATTTTTATCCACACTCTTTAAACTCGTAATTGTTCTTGTTTTGGTAGAGATTTATTGATGTCGATAACTATACGGAAAATATGTCAGATGCTGATTACATTGATTATCGACGCGATAGACTGAAGCAAATGAGAGACCAGCGATTTCGTTTGTACGAAAAGCTAGATTATCAACCTTGGATAGAAAGTATAACTACGAATAACAAACAAACTGTTGTTGATGATTTTACTTCAGTTCGCCATAAATTAGACAAGAAACTTTCTCCAGGAGATATTTTAAGCAATATACACGAAACTGAGCTTCGATACGTTTATCCAACAGAGAACAGAATTAACATAACGTACGATGGCCAAAGAAAATCTCAGTAATATAATTGTTTTGCATTATTTTAACTGTAAGATAATCTGAATTTGTTAAACTACCAGTGATATTATCTCCATAATAGATTAATATTTCTATGTTTTTGGAATGGTTTTTTTTTTATGTACATGAAATATTCATTAACAATCTTAGTAATAATCTTAACGTATAGTTATTATTTTATTATCGCATAAAACTTTATTTTGCCTTTTAGTTTGGAGAGTAACGATGAGTTGTTTTTTATAAAAACTGTTCCTACGCCGACTGTCGAGGAAAGACTGGAGAAGAAATGGCGAGAGTATTTCGGTGGTAGGACTTTTCAGACTTACGTCAAAATCATTTCATTTCACTTAAAAATTAAAGCAAAACTTTTGCTGTCGCTTATTTTCACTTCTTTAACCTTCATTTTTTTTCATAAATTTACTTCTATGACCTTTTGGAAAGCTGTGAACGAGATGTTCAAATTGTACCTAGTTGTGATTATCTCCATATAAAAAAGTTTGAACAAATATTTTTTTTTCAACAGATTCTTTATTTTGTCTTCGTTTTTAGAGCGACAAAAACCATCTTATCAAAGTTCCCGTGTTTCTTGGGGTCATGCTTCTGCCATGTAAGTTTGAAGTAAAGCTTGAAGGATGTTTTCGGTTCTCTCAAAGAAAAAATCTCTTCATTAACTGAAAAATCTTTTTTAGGGAAAACCTTCGAAATAGTGGCAGTACATTCCAAAGCGGGCGAGATTTAACAACTGAAAGACGACTTCAAAGCCACGCTGATTGGCTAAAAAGTCTCTCAAAATCAAATAGTCTTTTGTCGCTATCATCATCCATTCCCCGTTAAAATTCTAAATTTGTTTTATAATTTAATAATCTCTGTTAAAGTTAGTTTTTTTTTAACGCCTGTTTTTTTATACAAGTAATAAAAACACAAAACAAGCTTTCTTCATTTTTGTTATTTTTTTCTGTTTTTCTTTTTTTACCCTTTTCAGAAATTTTATGTTAACTACAAAATATTTTATAAAAGAGATAAAAGTTTAATAAAATATAAAGTATTACAGTACATATAAATATTTTAAATTAGTTATAAAGTTTTTTCTTCATTTTATATTGTGCGAATATTAAGTGTATACTATGAGAATCAAATGTATTATATCTATTATGTATATTCAATAATTTATTTTAATATAGAAATTCCTCTTGAAAATAAACAGCGACTATTACTTTGATGGTGTGCTTCGTGTGCTAAACTATTAGTGTGATAGTGTGCTTACCCACACAGGCGTACAAGCCTGTGTGGATGAACAATAAGGGAAGGGGGGGGGGATAGAATGAACATCTCTTATAACAGTTTGTAAAATTTTGATGATAAATCATATATATGGTCCTCATGATGGGTGATTCATAGATAACCGTGATGATAATGATAATCTCGATGATGACCTGTAGACGCTCAATGTTACAGGAGATCAGGTTTCAAAGGAAATGAACAAAAGATTAAAGTCTGACTCCTTATATTGAGTAGGGCATATCAGCATGAGAGAGACAAATTTTCCACCAAAGTTACACAAAGGTTATACACTATCTAACTTTAACATGGAAAAAGACAATGGAAATACTTTTGCTGCGACCATCAAACCTTAAAAAGAATTTGAGCTTTGATCTACTGGTTATTGAAAAAAAAGGTCTGAGAATGAAATTGATTTATAAAAAAACTAATGGAAATTTAAACGAATTATTAAAATTAATAATTTTAATAATTCTTTTAAATTACAATACTTTTATAAACGTTTTAAAATTTATTAACATGCTTATTTTAAATGCAATGTTTAATTAAATATTTTCACCAACGCTGAAGAAAATGCAGTTCTACCCATAAACTTCCTGCGGCACTAAAACGAAAATGCAGTTCTACCCACAGTAAATGATTTTAAAACATTCGCAAGTAAATGTAGATTCTACTTCGAAACTAAAGCAGTTATCTTTTAGTTCAATATCCCCGGAATCGTTTTTGTCCACGGGATCATCGTCTATATCCATAAACATAGGCTCTTCACGATTTTTATCAATATCCATTGGCTCGTCAACAATGTTTTCGTTCATTTTTTCGGGGTCTTCCATTTCTACCTTCAACTTGTTTCTTTTAAGTATGCATTTAAGTAACATTATCCATCGAACTTTCAGAGATATATTGGAACTAACAAACTGGGTGGTTATTCTACCATTCGCAAATATACGTTATTTCTATTCCAAAACAAGAGCATTTATTTTATCTTTTTATATCCATGGGTTTGTTACTGTCCACGGGAATATTGTCTATATCCATTGGTTCGTCAACAAATTTGTCATTACTGTTCCCTGGGATATCGTCAATATCCATCGGTTCGTCGACAAATTTGTCATTACTGTTCACTGGGATATCGTCAATATCCATTGGTTCGTTAACAAAATTATCATTAAGTTTTTTTGGGTTTTTCATCTCATTACTTGCCAACTTGTAACTACTGCATACATGGTAATAATATTAAGTTTAATTAAATCAAAACCATATAATAGTTATACTAACTCATAATGATTATAAATATTATGATCTTATATTACAATATTACACTTTTGTCTTATTTTTATTTGTAATTTACTATGACTTTATACTAACATTGTTTATTACCGAGTTCAATATTATAAATTTAATAGTAACAAAAATTATCTTTTTAAGAGAAGCAAAAACATTTTATGGCAACAAGCTCAAGCCATCAAAGAAGCCAGTAACAGCTCAGGAACAAACTGTTTCCATATTGGTTGTACCATGACATTTTTAACTTTGAGTTGAATATTAATATGGATTATCTCTGACATTTACGATAGATATGAGAGATTTATAGCAATGTTTTAATCTCACGGCAATTCTCGGTTGATTAAAATTGTATTTAATATTTATAATTTCCGAGAATATACGCGAAACCCACATTTTCGGTAATCAAACTTTTTGCTAATCCAATCAATTTGCTCATATTGATCACCTGGTTTTATCTTTTAAACTTTAAGCAACAGACAAAGAAAGTGTTTCTAAATAATGAAAATGAACCTGAGACAAAAAAAAAAAAAAAAAAGGACGAATAACACCATTAAAATGAAAAAGAAGTCAAATCAAATTTGCTAAATTAGAGGAATTTTTTTCATTTATAATTTTAGGTTTCAGCACTTGTATTTAAACTCAGAAAAAATTTTGGTCATGAGTTCGATCAGAAAGAGATCTAGATTTCTAGATCATAAGTGACTAAGCTGTTACATATATGATAATTAGGCAGTTATCTTGATACTTAATTAATATCAGGCCTAGTTTTATTTATAATGGTACTTAAGTATTATATAAGATCTAGTTATAGGTAGTAGATCTGATGGTAGAAATGTTGAATTTAATCAAATCAAAACCATGTAATAGTTATCCTAAATCATCATGATTATTATTATCATGATTTTATATAACAGTATTGCACTTTTGTCTCTCTCTTTTTTTTTTTTTTTGTAATTTACTATTATTTTGTATAAACATTTTTTAAATGAGTTTAATATTATAAAATTGATAATGACAAAAATATATTATACCTTTTTAGGTGAAGCACAAACATTTTATGGTAACAAGCTCAAGCTAACAAAGGAGCCTTTGATTGTAGAATGGTGTTGTAAACGCTTGACAAAACTTGCTGAAGATCAGAGACAAAAGCTTTTTATAGGTTTTACCATGAGGCTAAAAATGTTTACCTACATGGATGCATAAGTATAAATTCTGACACTGGAATACATTAAAGCCAAGAAAAGAAAATTCCAAGGAGTGAAGCATCTTTTATTATTCAGTAACTACTCAGGAGCAAACTGTTTTCATGTACCATGACATTTTCATCTATAATTTTAATGTTAAATTTGCATTATCTTGCTCTAACATTTACGATAGATTTTAGAAATTTATAGCTGAAAAAAAAGGCTGCTGAAATAGCAAATAACAATATTTTTTTCAAAAACCTGGAAACACAGCATGAACTTCACATCAGGCAAGCTGATGTATTTAATGTTCAGATCACAGAGGACACTTCAGCTACAAAGCCTAGTTGGGACACTGCAGTACTTTGCATGGAATTTTAAAAAAAATCTGCTTTTACCTTGAGTTGGTAATGGAGATGAATATTATAAAAGAGAACTCTGGAAACATATTTTGTGTATTCATGACAATGTAAATAATTCAGAAAAATTTTATTTGTATGCAGAGTGTTTTACAATCAAAGACCATAATGAGGTGATTTTTTGTCTAGAACATATTTCTACACTTGATATTTTCAAATCAATGCTTATCTTGTTTTTGGATAACCACTTTTTGCAGAACAAGAGTTGGTACATTTTTGCTTATCTACAGGGTATTGTAAACAAAATTCCCTTTCTGAAATCAGTGTATATCAACTATCTACTTCCTGGACATAGCTGAATCCCATTTGATTGGGATTTTAGATGCATTGAAAAGCAGAGGCAAAAAAAAAAAAAAAAGCCAAAAAAGTCATTTTCATTGAATAAGGTCATTCTTCCCTTTCAATGGGTTTTCCTTGTTTAGGGGATGGATCTATCAAGCTCTTTTGGTGTTGTGTATGTTAGACATCCCCTTACAGACAACATGATGGACAATGGAACTTCAGTTGTTAAAGTACTTGACTTAAAAAAGCATTTGGCCCCCTTTAAAACACATTTATTGCATCAATGAATTCAAAGGGGATAAGTTTGTAAAGGACAAGGAACTCCTCAGCAGAAATTTAATGACAATTGACTGTGAAGGTTTAGTTCCAATATTTTAAAAGGGGGAAAAATTTTCTACCCTTTTATCTATCAAGCAAAACAGGGGATATGTTGATTTCCTGCCTGTAACAACTGCAAAAGCTAATGACATAAGAAAACTCTTACAATCATGTAAATATTCCAGCTGACACCACAGTTTATGATAACATCAGAGGAAAAAGACAGTTTCTTAT
The DNA here is from genome assembly GCF_058129835.1 of Hydra viridissima. Classification (NCBI taxonomy): domain Eukaryota; kingdom Metazoa; phylum Cnidaria; class Hydrozoa; order Anthoathecata; family Hydridae; genus Hydra; species Hydra viridissima. The sequence goes on from NW_028324310.1 coordinate 11,905,754, forward strand.
TGTAGCAGTGACACTGAAGCTGTTGAATAGTTGTTTATTTATTTGTATTCAGAATTTTAAGAAAGTATTATAAAAATTCAGTTTTTTATTTTTATTGCTTTGTGATACTAATTTATATTAAAACATACTAAAGAAAATAAAGCACGGTGTTAGCAACCTTATCATGTAAAAGAAAAACCAAGTAACTGCTACAAATATGCCAAATAATAAAATTTTTATTAAAAAAGTACTTAAGTCCAGTGTTGAAAAAAGCTCCTTAGAACTGAATTGTAAAAAAAAAAGTTAAGTCAAAAAACAAGGGTCATTATCTTAAAATAATTCATGGATTTATAGGTTAAAAAATGACCATATATTATCATTAGACCCCTGCATAGGCCCCTATGCGCAGTATCAGAGCAACCACCAAGGGTCTAAATTATTTGTAAGTCTTAAAAGTAATTGCTCCATATATATATAATGTTCTAACAGAGGCATTATGATGAACACATCAGTAAATGTTAATCGAAATTTGCCACCAATTGAGCAAAATCCTTGTTATACACAACCTTCTCTTTGATAGACTTGTTCTAGACATTATTCCAGGAAATACCGAAAAAAAGCTTTCGGTCCATCAAGGTCTAAGTGCAATAGAGGTGAGTTTTTTAAAAACACTGTAAAATACTCTAGAATCTTGTTAACTTGCACCAACTTTGTTAACTTGTACCAACCTTGACTAAGGGTGACTACTAAAGGTTATGCATGAAAATAGCTGATTTCACAATTATTTAAAATGAAGGATCATCATAAAATTGTACTATTTTTATCTCGATTATTTTACCTTTGCTAGTTAAGTGCAGATTTGAGAAATGAAAAATCTATTTTTCAACTGATACCAGATCCTACTTTGAATGTACTTTAAGATACGATTAAACCGTGTTATAAGGAATTTTGTTTACAAACCAATGGAGGTTAAAAAAAATTATTATCCTATAGGCAATGATGTACCAAATGAAATTGACTTAAATGAAGCAAAATCAATCTTTTGTTTTTTTTGTTTTTTTTTTAACTTTTTTTTTTTTTTTTTTCAGTTTTACATTTAATTAGTCGTAATATAATAAAGTCTGTGATATATGCTCTCGTAATACAACAAAATCCATGACATATGTTCTCGTAATACATTAAAATCCGAGATATATTATTTCGTGATGCAATTAAATCCGTGATATATAGACTAATTTAAATAAAAACTTGGTATCTGATAGAAGATCTAATGATCTTGTCGCCAGAACCATAAAAAATTATAATAGAATATAGCTTAAGCCATTAATAGATATAGACAAATAAAAATGACAAAATACAAAAAACAAAAGAGCGTGTTTATACAAATTTCTTAATTTTAAAAGTATTTCAACATATTGTCATTAAAGAGAATGAATTTTTTAAATTTCTTTTTAAAGACTGGGAAGGTAATTGATAAATCAAAATTAGGTAAAACAATTTTGTTCCAGAGATTGGGTGCACGATAAGCTATACAGAACTGATTGAATTTTGTTCGACAAAAGGGTTCAAAGAGTGAGTTATCATTTCGTAGTGTATACTTATTTTTTGTTTTTAAGGTAATAAAATCTTTAAAAACGTGTAAGGACGGATTGATTTTACATTGAAACATAAAGCATAATATTTTATATACATTCACTTCATAAATGTTAAGTACTTTTATATTTTTGAATAAAAACTTTGAATGCGTAAGTCGATTTTCAAAACAAACTAAGCGTATTGCGTGTTTCTGACGACGGTAAAGAGTACGCAACTTACTTTTGCTTGTACTTCCCCAAGCAATATTTGCATAGATAATAGAAATAAAAAATTGCGATTGGAAAAAACAAACTTGACAATTTGCAAAGAAAATTTGAATGTTCAATAAATAATACTATCGTAACATGTTGACCAAAAATTTGATTGAAGTTAAGATTTATGAGGAGGGTTCGCCGAGTCGTTTAGCTGTAACGCATTATCTTTAACAAGAAAAGATGAACACTCGTAAAGGTTTGTTACAGAGCTTATAGAATAGTATGTGAAATGAAATATTGAGATACTGTTTTCTGGTATTTAGACTTGTTTTGTATTTATCTTTAATTAGGTCTGCGTTGGGAAATTTTATTTTTTCTTCACAAGAAGTTTTAATTATGAAACAAATTAGTAAAGGGTAGTTAAATTTTAAGGGCCGATATTGAATGTGAACCAAACCTAAACGTAAATTATTTTTCTGTATTTAATGTGTCATTTCTTAATATCAGACTGACTCAATTTGAACCATGGAAAGTTACACAATCGAGCAACGCGTTAAAGTTATTCAGGCCTATTATGAAAATGGGCGTTCAAATCAAAATGCATATCGTGCACTTCGTGAGTTTTTCGGTCAATTTAATCGTCCAAATGTGCGTACAATCGGAAAAATCGTGCATAAATTTGAGCAAACCGGGTCTGTAGGAGATGTGAAAAGACCAGCGCATGCTCGTACAGCTCGTTCTGCCGAAAATATCGCTACTGTTCGCGACAGTGTGGCTGAAGAGCCGTCCACATCAACTCGTCGTCGTAGCCAACAACTGCACCTCTCACACTCGTCGATGATGAACATTATGCATAAAGACTTGCATTTACACGCTTACAAGGTGCAGTTGACCCAAGAACTAAAGCCCACTGACCATCTCAAACGTCGTCAATGGTCAGAATGGTGGCAAGAAAAGGCAACCATCGATGATCAATTTCCGACGAAAATCATCTTCAGTGATGAGGCCCATTTTCACCTTAGTGGCTTCGTCAACAAGCAGAATTGCCGCATTTGGGCGAATGTTAATCCGAAAGTGATTGTCGAAAAACCAATGCACCCACATAGAGTGACTATTTGGTGTGGTTTATGTGCTGGCGGCATCATCGGACAATATTTTTTCCAAAATGATGCCGGTCTGGCAGTTACTGTGAATGGTGTTCGCTATCCTGAGAAGATAACGAATTTTTTATGGCCCGTATTGGACCATATGGATGTGGAGGATATTTGGTTTCAACAGGACGGTGCCACTTGCCACACAGCTAACGAAACAAAGGCTCTTTTGCGCGAAAAATTCAATGGCCGTGTTATCTCACATGGTGGCGATGTCAATTGGCCGCCAAGATCATGTGATTTGACACCGTTGGACTTCTTTCTTTGGGGGTATTTAAAAGAAAAGGTGTACGTTGATAAACCAGCAACAATGCAAGAGCTAAAGGATGAGATAATTCGGCACATTAACGGCATAGAACCTCAATTATGCCTCAGCGTCATCGAAAATTTGCACCATCGGATGGAGGTGTGCCGCCGAGGTCGCGGCGCCCATTTGGCCGATATTTTGTTCCATACATAATTGAATCATACCATATTATCATAATAAAAAGATGTTACAATAAATTCCTTAATAATTTGTGTTTTATTCAAATTTAACATCGGCCCTTAAAATTTAACCACCCTTTAGAAGTTTTTTTACTGAAACCAATCTGCAAACTAATTAGGTCTGAAAATCTTAATTATTTTAATTGTGATTATAAGCAAACTCAACGGCTAGCAACTATACTTTTTAAACTATAATATGTATGTGCATATGATAACTATTTGTTTCTTAATTTTGTTAATTAAATTTTATAACTTTCGTCGAAACAGATTTTTTGCTCTCTTGATTGACGATGAGAAAAATTCCATATCAACTAAAAGTAAAATTTTCAAAATACCATGATTATACCTCTTTGATTTCGTTGAAATTCGGAACAGTTAAAGAACCCGATAAAAAAAAAACTATCCTGAAGATGATTGGACACGCAATTTAAAGTAATTCATAAGAGAAGTACAGCTTAGAAGGAGAAAATGAGATCCAGAGCGTTAACTGGAATAACCTTCAGTGCACATTACATTCAGTTGTGTTATCTTACTGACGTTTGTTGTTTACTAATTTACTGACTTTGTTGTTTACTAATTTACTGACGTTTGTCGTTTTGGATTATCATTCCTCACAGGAAACCTAATGATTGTTCCGTGAAGTAATAAATGTTATTATAAATTTTAGCATAACAGAAAAACCAAAAATAAAGAAAGTTAATTTTTTTCAGATGTTTGTACTGACTATTACAAAAACAAAAGAAAATTTAAAAACCTATGCATGCATCAAAATGATTTTGCTAAAAAAACATAAGTCATGGTAAATTTTCATGGGTTGGTATTGGACGCTTAATAAAAATGAACAAAAGAAAAGTAAATCTTCAGAGACCGTTTGAGATGCAGATTTTGGAGCTTTGAAAATGCTTGAACTTTTTACATAGCATGTGTAAAAATATTGTTGTATCTTATGTTTCAAAAGAAAGAATGCAAAAGGCTACGTATGAAGTTGTGTTCAATCACAGGAACCAGATCTATTCATCAACTTACAAAACATATGTGTATTCTGGTAATGAAAGAAAGTAAGTATAGATAAAACAGATGATTTGATATTTGAACTCTATAAAAAAAGATTGGTAGATAGGTGAAGTTGAAAAATGAATGATAAAGAGCAACATATTTAAATTACAGTCTTGCATGCTCGCAACCGGGCACATTTATTTAATCTAGTCATAAACATATCATACCTATCACGTTCTAGTCATTATACCATATCATACCTATCACGTTCTAGTCATTATAATACCTAAAAGCACCGCTGCAGAAGGTGTTATAATTTCATTAAAATACAGTTCGAACAAAAGACATTTTGTTAATAGTAAAAAGGAATATATATCTTTAGAACATAAATGTAACAGGTCACAATTGGACTGTCGGTACAGTGGGTGTGTGTATCTTTACTACTGTTTGAAAAAATTTCAATTTGAGAGCTGATCTAGTGCAGTGAAGTTACACTTTGTATTTCCTCAAACTCCCTTTAGGATGCCTGGGAGTACTAAAAACTTAATTTTAAAAAATTTCAATTATTAATAACGAAATAAACAAATACTTATAAGGTTATGAAATGCAATATTACCAAAACTTAAATATGGGAAGCTATTAACAGTTTTTTGATTCTACAGGCTGACCGGTATTGCGAGGGCGGCGTTTTTTTTTTTTTGTTTTTTTTTTTATCAATTATAAATTTATTTGTTTAAGGTTTGTTAAGTGTTAGTCGTTGAAGGTAAGGAATTAGGGAAGGTTTGGGTTAAGGATTGTGTGGAAGGATATATGGAGGTTGGAAACAAGGTTGATGGTCTGGGGGTTATTTGGTTAGGAAAAGACAAGGTTCAACCTAAAAGGGCTAAACTTTTATTCCTCGTCCTCAGTATATTCTATAATATAACTCAACAAATGTTCTATTGGTGTGTAATGGTTAGCACTCAAATATATTCATATACTCTCTTACACTTCTTGCAGTGTTCAATAAAATCTTTATACAATTACTCCTCTTTTTTATATCTTCTATTTATTACAAATATCTCTTCTTTACTTGATTCTTCTTGTTATTCTTTTTTGACCAATATTAAAATCTTCTTCTTTTCTTCTTTTATTCAACTGCTTATTAAACTACTCATAAAACTGCTCGTTCATCAAAGTATTTTTCTTATCACAAAAATTCTCTGTCTTTTTAAAATTCTTCTTAAAACTTTCTTAAAACTTTCTCTTTAAAAACTTCCTCTTCTTTTTCTTCGTACTCATCAGTCGCTCTAATCTCTATCTCTTATCCCCTCTTTATTTTTTTGAGCTTTTATAGTTTTTGCTTATTTTCGAGTTGCGATATCTTTTCATTTATTTATTTTTGCGGTAGGTTGATGAGTCTTCGCGTTAAGTCTTTTTCCAGTGGTATTTAGTTTTTCTAACGCTTTATCGTTTATTGCTTACCGTGTTTACGTCTTTTGCGAATTTTATTTAACGTTTTTTCTAACGCTGTATCCTTTATGCTTCTTCGTGTTTACGTCTTTTCACAGTTGTTTTTTTATATCTTTTCTTCTTACGTTTTATCGTTTATGTGTCTCCGTGTTTACGTTTTTTGCCATTTATATTAAACTTTAACTTCTAACGCTTTATCACTTCTTTATGTGAAGAGTTGATGAATCTTCTTGTGTACGTTTTTTTTATTGATCGTCGTTTTTATTTTAATTCTCCCTCCTCACAGTATGCATAACTTTGTTCTACTGGATTACTTGGATCAGTTTTAGTAGAAATGATTACATTTCCGTAACGAGAATAAATTTTCGAAACTTACCTAAATATCCAAGTATAGCTTTCGAAAAAAAAAAAGTACCTCATACTGCACTTTTAACTCAAGACTGGTTCAATGAGAAAGGCAACAAAGTTGTTTTCTCGGTGTGCTCGGTCGCCTGATGTAAACCCTATTGAGCATATATGGAGCTAGATTGACGGAAAACTTGGAAAATATATGGTAAATTCAGTTGAAAAACTTAAAAAATAGTTATTAAAGATTTTGGCAGAATTGCCAATGGATTATTGCATGAGATTGGTTTTGCTAAATGAGTCCAAAAGTCATGAGCTTAGAAAATAGTTTTTATAGGGGTACACCAACAACATCTACTATGTAGGTCTTTTAATTGGACTTTGATGACTTGGATTCAGAATACTCAAAGCTAAAGTTGGTAAAAATGTGGTACATTGTTGCTAAGGGACAAGCCTAGGACAAAAAAATTTTAAATGAAGTCAAATTTTCCCTTCCAAAAACTACAAATTGCACATGTTATTCAATTTATGATGTGTATTTTCAAAGCTATGTTCTATTTTTTCAAGTTATTAGTTCAGATATTCACTTCGTGCATAAATATAATAAAAACGCTTTATTTATCAAGATTTATTGGCAATAACATTTTCTTTTGTTGAAAGTGGATTCCACACTCCCCTCCCCTCTTTCTTTCGTTTTTTTCACTTAATGACGAACGTTTTATGCTTTAGACTAGTTGGTTTACCAGCAAAGTCGTTATAAAGAGATGTTTTTATGTTTAGTAAAGTGATTCAGACAAAAAGAAAATACAAAAAGTTCAAACTTTCTTTTTAAATCAAATTAAAAGATGATTTATGAAAGCTTAAGTGCATCAGTAATCTCAAATCTCCATTTTTTTTAGTCTTGATATTTAACTTGCAGTGCATCCAACTCAACTACGTCAGTAAAAAAACTTTATGGTAAGCATCATTTCATAAGTTTTTTTGATAAAATTCTTTCTGAATATAATTGGTATGTTATTCCTACAAGTGTTCGCAAACTTTTTAGAACATGGTTTACAGATTGCCAATTCACTAGAACTTCCGATTGGAGTTTATTCAGAACAATTTTTAGAGGGTCTAAACAAAGAAACGAGAAATGCAGGAGTAAACTATTCATGCAAAAGATCAAGAATTATCATTATAAAAATTTAGATGATTAATTATTTGTGTAAGTTTTCATTTGTGAAATGATCAATGTTCAGTATAGAACTGAGTACAGATATTTCTATTAAAATTGAAGACTTCAAAAGTTCTTTTTCGAGTCTAAACTATATACAAAAGATATTTTTGGCTAGTTTGACAGTTTCATGGAAAATACATACTGTAATGCGTCATATTCTCCTATTTCTAGAACACAATAATATTATGCGTTTTATTTTTGAAAATATACATATTTAGCACTTAGTTTTGACATCTTAAATTTTGTTAACTAATGCATATGATTGATTAAATGAGAGTTTCAACCTGGCGATCAATTTAGAGAATAAAGATTCGATTGACATGTTTGTCCGCATTTATATAGCGCATGCTGAACTATGTCATTTAATTTTTTTTTTTTTCTTCTAAGTCGAATTTTTTTTTCTGCTGAGTTTAAGCGAAATAGAGCAGTTCCGTTTTAATCATTTAAAGTTGGTAAAGATGAGAAAAATTCTGTGACTATAACTAAGAATATTGGTAAATCAATTTTTAATTAAAAATATAAGCTGCTTAGGGCAAGTTATTTATTTATCTATTTTTTTTTTCTATCAAAAAAGAAAGATTACAAGTTGAAACTATTACTGAGTATCAATATATTTTTATTTACTATGACTAAATAGTAAATAAAAATATATTGATACTCAGTTTCATATTTTCTACAATTCAACTAGATGGATAAGTTTTACAAATATAGTAATAAAATATGGGTTTTTTTTTTATTTTTAACAAAAAATTGTTATATATTCAAAAGTTTTGTTTAAAAGCTGTGTTTCAGTTACACTTTCTAAATATAAAATTTATCAGGTTTTCCACGAGTGACATTATCCCAGGACCAAAATGATTTAAATTCTCATCGCAATTTTCCATTTTTTTCAAATCACTAAATATAAAGTTTCCTAACAGGACATTTTTAAGTCTACCAGCTAACTACTTTTCTGAACAAATATCATTTCTTCTAAATATTTTTTTTGACAGATTTTTAATATTTCTTGAATGAGTATTTTAAAGAAATTACATGGTTTTATAAAGAAATTGCCACTTTTTGAAGACGATTTTTTAATTTTACAAACAAGTAAAAAATGGACTGTTTTTTATCTTACAAAATTTGAAATAAGCTGATGATAAACAACTTTGCTCGCTTAAGGTAATTGAATTCAACCAATCAAATTGAAATCAAATTATAGTCAACCAATTTGTTCCTAGAATTTCAGTATTTTTTTTTTTTTTTTTTTAGTTATTTGTCGCCTTCAATGAGCAAACTATAATTTTAAAAATGTCAAATATACAACTTTTAATGCTTTATAATTATATAGGTAGCTCATCATGGTTGGAGGGATTTCTCTAAAAGATAATCTTAAAAACATAATGGAGATTTTAAAGCTGTTAATTTAAATGATTGAGTTTACTTCATGTTATAATGTTGTATTATAGCCATTATTATTTCCATATAAAAGTTGACCAGATAATAGAAGATTTATTGGTCAAAAAGTCTTTTTTTAGTTTGTTGTGTACATTTACCTGTAAGCATGTTGTTGCAAAATCTGACGTCATACAAAGTGATGATGAGCTTCAACATGAACGGGACCAACCGCAATGATAAGAAAAAGTGTGACACAGTTATAGAAAAACGAAGCTTTGAAAAATTAAAGCTTCTCGAAATTTTTATAGGTAAAAAAATTTTCGTCATTTTAAAAGAAATTTGACATTTGAAAATGATCACTACAAAGAACGCTTTAAGTTATAGTTTTAAGTTATATTATTTAATTTATAGTATTAATAATATATTAAACAATTGTTTCTTGACAGACTTGGAATTATCATAGAAATTCTAAAGGGACAACAACTGTCATGTCTGTTTTTAGAAATTCATCTTAACAACTTTTATCGTAATATATAGTTAACATATACTATATCTTTATGATAAGCTAGTGTTATGGCAACAAAGAGAAGAAATGGCATTACAATTGCGGAAATAAAATGCGAAGTTGGAAAGATATTAAGATATACCCCTGATAAAGTTGACGTTGAAGAGGGTTAACGTCGTTTAGATTTATATATTAACAAAAGACAGTTTTTAAAAATATAATTTCCTTATTGTATGCTATTCTTTCTAATTTACGCCTATAGTCATAAAAGATTGATACACATTAATGTTTTGATAGAGCGATATATGAATATATAAGAATAAACGACAATAATTAAATAAGCCAGTAATGCTATATTGCTATCATCTCAGGGATGATAATCACAAGTCGCATATGCTACTTGTGATTACACAATCCAGTGAGCGCGTGATGTCAATTAGACTTCAATTGTTTACTTATTTTCTTATTAAATTGAAGAAAAAATCTATTGTGTGGATATATATACATACATATATATATATATATATATATATATATATATATATATATATATATATATATATATATATATATATATATATATATATATATATATATATATATATATATATCCGCATATTATGTATGTATGTATGTATGTATGTATGTATGTATGTATGTATGTATGTATGTATGTATGTATGTATGTATGTATGTATGTATGTATGTATGTATGTATGTATGTATGTATGTATGTATGTATGTATGTATGTATGTATGTATGTATGTATGTATGTATGTATGTATGTATGTATGTATGTATGTATGTATGTATGTATGTATGTATGTATGTATGTATGTATGTATGTATGTATGTATGTATGTATGTATGTATGTATGTATGTATGTATGTATGTATGTATGTATGTATGTATGTATGTATGTATGTATGTATGTATGTATGTATGTATGTATAATAGGCTGTTTCTTATTTTTGAAGATTCGATTTTTGAATGGGCCACCCTGCCATATGTTTCATTATCATAAAAAAGTAATACACTTTTTTTTTTTTAGAATAATTTTTAGGGGTCGCTACCGACCCTATAGTATTGCACAAATGTACCCTAAAAATGCTTATGTTGCGTATGATGTTATGCAACAAAAGTGTTTGGTGCTTAGCGTACAAACCTCTTTTAACAAGTAATTTTTTTACTTTTAGTGTGCAGAATTGTGTCTATAATGTTTAATTATTCCTTTTGCAGGTTAAACTAGTGTAACTACTGTAAAATGATGGCTTCATCAATCAGTGCAACGATAACTACCAGAAAGAAAACGGAGATAAGGCTTATTGGACAGATGTCCTCTTCTTTACATAGTGTTATGCTTCCATCAAAAAGGGAAGTGTTGGCCCTTTTCTTCAATTACAAGCAGATTGCCAAGCAAAGCTTTAGGGAAGCATTACATTCCACAGCAAATGATGTTTTTGAAGTTTGGTCAAAGGCCCGAATACCAGTGCAATTAAAGAAGGATGTTGTCCCTAAAATCGAAAACATTTACAAGGAAAGGGAAAAGTTGAAGAAAAATAAAGAGAATAAAGCTAAGCGTTCAGATTATTTAAAACAAAAGGAAGACCAATGGAATGAAGGGTTAGAAGAACTATTCGATATTGCCCATGCCAACGCATTGGAAATATCGAATAGTTGTTCACCATTCAGGAGGATAAGGACTTCCTATCATGCCAAAGAGAGAAAATTCGGAGAGGCAAAATGGATCCAGTTGATAAGAAATTGGCAAAGCAAGAAGAAGTATCAAGAAGAAGACAAAAAGAAATGAACCGAAAAACGGACCGAGAGGAGATGGCAAGAAAATCTCGAGAAGAAACAGTTGTTCTTTCATCATCTTCTGAAGGTGAAAATAACTCTAAAGAAAATAGCATAACTCAAGAAGATACCTTGCCTGGTAACCAAGATGACCATGAGCCATCAACTTCAGGTACACCGGCTCCAAAGCGTCCTAGACGTGGCAGGAAAAATATACTGAATGAGAAGTTGGCAGCTAATTTAGATGTGGCTAAATTGAGTGATTGTGGGGCGGCACTTGTGTTAACACCGGCATTACAACTTCTTGGTCATGATCCAACAGAATACAATGTTAATCCAGCTTCCATTCGAAGGGAACAAATAAAACACCGCAAGAAGATAGCAGAAGGTTTAAGGAAGGAATTCAAACTAGAAGTTCCTTTATGTATTTATTGGGATGGAAAATTACTCGCTGACATCACCGATAAAGAAACTGTTGACCGACTTCCAATTCTAGTATCTGGAGTAGGAGTGCAGCAGCTTCTTAGTGTCCCAAAACTACCATCAGGAACAGGTGAAAATGCGGCATCTGCAGTGCATGACGTGTCAGTGGCATGGGGAATTAACAATCAAGTAAAGTGCATGTGCTTTGATACAACTGCAGCCAATACTGGGCCAAGAAATGGGGCTTGCATTCTTCTAGAGCAGATATTTGGGAAAGATATGTTGTGGTTGGCATGTCGTCACCACATTCTGGAAATTATTTTGGAAGCAGTAGTTTTGCTGTGTCTCGGCCCTTCAAGTGGACCTGACATACCACTCTTTAAAAGATTTCAGAAAAATTGGGTCTCATTTGATTCTACAAAGTACCACACAGTACAGTCTAATAAGAACGCTTCAAATGCTCTTACCGATATCACTGATGAAAGAATCGTCTTTTGCAAAGATCAACTACAAATCTTTCAACCTCGTGACGACTACCGAGAACTTTTGGAGTTGTCTATTGTTTTTTTGGGAGGAGTACCTTTGAGGGGAATTTCATTTAGAGCTCCTGCCGGTCTACACCGTGCTCGCTGGATGGCAAAAGCTATTTATGCGTGGAAGATTTAGAAGAGACCAATTCAGGTTGACAAAAAGAGAGGAGAAGGGAATAAGGGATATTTGCCTTTTCACGGTTCGACTGTACATTACAGCCTGGTATAGATCTCCTGAAGCAACCTCAGCTCCTAGACTTGATCTGCAGCTCTTGAAAGACTTGGATGTCTACAAGACCCAGCATCCTGAGATCTCGAAAATTGCTGTGAAGAAGTTACAAGGGCATCTCTGGTACCTATCAGAGGAACTTGTTGCTTAGCTTTTCGGGCTACTGTGGACTGCTCAGTTATACAAGAAAAGAAACTGGAGGACTTTGTCACGTTTAACACACGAAGATTTTTCAGCATCACAGGATTTCCATCACACTTTCTTCAAAACAGTGTGAGCGAATGGGAACATGATGATGAGTTCAAGACTGTAAAGTCCACTGTTCAAAGCATGAAGGTTGTCAACAAATTGCAGAACGTGGCGTAGCACTAATGGACAAATATAATAGACTAGATACAAATAACGAAGAGCAAAAGCAGTTCCTGTTGTTGGTAGTTCAAAAATATAGACAGAAATATCCTGATAGAAAAAAGACAGCTCTCATGAGCGATTAATCTTAGTACAGTAACTATTGTCTTAAATAAACCTACAATCAAATTAAAAAATCATGTTTATTGCTGTTTTTTAATAAATAAGTAGAAATGCAATGACAGAAAATGGATGTTTTTAATGCATGTAATAAGTAAATAAATGTGTACCAAGTAAATGAGTCATTATCACCAGTCTCCATCAGTTTTATGATTTTTTCCTATGTTAATGACTAAGAGCGCATTGTAAAATATGCCTTAAATTTCAATGACTGGTAGCGCCCAGTAAAAATGTTTTTTTCCCCTTGAAAGTTTTACACATTTATTTTCTCACCAAAATGAACCATTTCAGTGGGTGGCCCACTGAAAAACAAAAAAAAAAAATTTTAACCCCAAATAAGAAACACCCTAATGTATGTATCTATGTATGTATGTATATATACATGTATGCATGTATGCATGTATGCATGTATGCATGTATGCATGTATGCATGTATGCATGTATGCATGTATGCATGTATGCATGTATGCATGTATGTATGCATATACATGTATGCATGTATGCATGTATGCATGTATGCATGTATGCATGTATGTATGCATATACATGTATGCATGTATGCATGTATGCATGTATGTATGTATGCATGTATGTATGTATGTATGTATGTATGTATGTATGTATGTATGTATGTATGTATGTATGTATGTATGTATGTATGTATGTATGTATGTATGTATGTATGTATGTATGTATGTATGTATGTATGTATGTATGTATGTATGTATGTATGTATGTATGTATGTATGTATGTATGTATGTATGTATGTATGTATGTATGTATGTATGTATGTATGTATGTATGTATGTATGTATGTATGTATGTATTGATGAAATAAAAGATTTTTCCTTTATCTTTTGTAAATTCAGTATCTTTGTGCTCCAAAGTTTTTTCTCGAAAAAGCACCAAAACTTAACTTGCGTACGGTATAATTGATAAAGCATGTTATTTAATTAAAATTTAATTGAAAAAAAACATATTTATTGCTATAAACATACCATTCAGGTTTTGTTTACATAAATCTTATTGCCTTCAGCTGTGCTCACTGCTTCAATCCGAGATCTGAACTTTAAGAGGGTCTTCTTGATGTATTTGACAATTGGCTTGAACCTAATGAAGGACGGGAATTTTCAGAACTCTTTCAATTTAGTCTTGAGCACCCATTTTTAGCCAAATAGGTAGAAATACTGGTGGTATTTTCTTAACATTGGAACTGACTAATCAAAAAATCATGATCTTTTAGGTATGCTTTGTCTGAAGTGCAAACTTCACCATATTTGGGATATCCAAGACCTTCAAAGATAAATCAATAATGAAGAGAATTTAAGACCGGATTCACTGTAAAACACATCCTCTTCTTGCATAAACATTTTATGCAAGAAGAGAAAATCTAAAGGCCTGCGCACTTTAAAAATGTAAGAAGATAAGATCTTTACTTAAGAAGAAGGTACAAATCATCCTCTTCTTGCATAAACATTTTATGCAAGAAGAGGATGATTTGTACCTTCTTCTTAAGTAAAGATCTTATCTTCTTACATTTTTAAAGTGCGCAGGCCTTTAGATTTTCAGTAATCCTAAATCTTTTTTTTCTAGCAAAAGACCATGTACCAGCTTCCTTCACCACCTTTCTGACAGAGAAATCACATACTAAGTCTCGGGACATGTTTTTCATTATCTCAGCTAGGTTTGTATCTTTCTGAGTTCCTACGAACTTCTAGCTTCTTCTTAACATTGTAAACAGTCCTTTCGTGGACCTTGAGGTCTTGATCAATCTCAGAAACTGACAATCCCGCGTGAAATGCTTTGATAACCTTCGCAATTTTTTTCTTTTACATTCTTTTGGTAAAATTATTTTAAGGGTTCATTTACATTTTTGATATCTTTAAAATGATCTAAATTCTTCGGTGAAAATATTATTTCGGAAAATTTCTTGTAACGATCACAAAACCTTTTCAAATTTGAGCACCAAATTTTAACTATTGTTATTATAAACCTTTTCAGTAATATATTTATATCAGACTTAAATCACATTTTGCAATAAGTACTGACATATCTATCTCCAACTGTTTTCCGAATAAGGTAAATATGGTCAGTTAGTGCTATGGTAATATAGTAATAATAAGTTGGTCATATGGCAAACTGGTCATTTACCATCAATTGTGCCTTAAAGACACAATTGATGGTAACTGAGTGTTTACACAGCAGCTCAATTCTTCTACTGTTAACACAGCAGCTCAATGCTTCTACTGACTCAGTCGGTGCAAGATCAGCCCAGAAATATATATCTTTGGAACAGGAATATAACAGGTCACAGTAGGACTGCCTATATAGTCGGGATATTAATTTTGACCAATGTTTGTAAAGAATTCAATTAGAGAGCTCATGTAGTGCAGTGAAGCTACTACTCAGAATCTTCTTAGACTCCCTATAGGATGCCTGGGAGTGTAGTTATCAATAATTTGCTTTAAAAATTTATAATTACTAATAACTTGATGAAAAAAAACCTATAATAGTATAAGTGATTTAGAGAAAGTTACTGACAATTTTTAGATTCTACACTCATTGTGTTATATATGTTTCAAATTATAGTGCTTCATATATCAGTATATTGTTTCTGTTAAAAGTCACTATACAACTTAGCAAGATTATCCACAACTTGGTAATATGACTTATATAATCATAAACTGTACCACCAGCAAGTTGATTAATGGATACAACTATACATAAAAATTTAGTTGTAAAGTGCACAACATTTACATGAACCCCCTCCTAGGTTGTTCATGTAAATGTTGTGCACTTTACAACTAAATTCTAGCTGCTTTTTTTTTTAAACAAAAATTTGAAATTTTTCGCTTATTCAACTTTAAGTTTAAAGATTGGAGTTTTAATTTATTCCTAAAACATGTCTTTTCTTTGTGAGCAATAGTGTTATTTGGCATAAGAGAAGCCCATTGTAAAAGTCAACAAAATGTTTAGAATCTCTTAAAAAATTGCAAGCATAGTTTTTTGATTTCTTAAAGAAGATGTTTAGTATGACTTCTACAAATCTTGAAGCCATAACGCTTATTGACTTGTTCGATAGTTGCTTTTGCTATTCATCATTGCTAATGAATATAAACAGTATATGTCCATTTCTAAAGCCTGTCTATTTGTGAAGGCAATATGAAGTTTGATGCTAGATATTTTTTTGCTGCACCACAAAATACACACATATTCTTTTTGGGTCCCATGTTACAATTTTTATTTTTAAAATGAATAAAATATTGATAATACTATTTACTTTAAATTTTTTTTTTTTTTTTTCAATAACAGAAATCACTTACTTATTTCTGTTTTAAACAGAAACACATGATCTGCTTGATAAAGATGACAAAAGTGCACATAATTTTTATTTGATTTTGTAATTATAAGAAATTGTCATAACATAAACATTATTCTAATGCTAAATTTTTTTTTAAAAAAATGATTATAGAATACATGCACACTATCTGATACCTCATTCACTCATGATAATCATAATATATTTATCATAACATGATAAATGATAGCTATAATAAATACGATAATCTTGTGCAAAGGGATTATTATGAGATTAAAAAGGATTTTTTTTCATGTTATTAAGCTATTATGATGATATTCATTCTTGTTTTTAAAGATATTGGCTATTATGATTATTTATTTCTTTTTATTTGAAAATTGTTATTTTTTTTATCATTATTCTATGATGTTTTTAGTCTCCGTGAACGAGAGCGCAAAAAGCTAAAAAGTAAAATTATTTTAGGCTGCTTAACTGTAGTTTTACATATATATATACAGTGGTGATATTCGAAATTTTCAACAACTGGTACGCTTAAAAAAAAGCTTTTAGATTATATATACTTACTTTTACTTATATAATTATTTATTTACATGAAATAGAAACAATTATATTAATTCTAATTTAATAAATTCCATATTAAATTTTGATTTTCGCAAGGTGTAATGGGGGTTGCTTGTTTTACACGTGTATCACTTGCCAGATGATGTCCTTGTGGCAACCATAATTTAACAAATGGACTTTTATATAATTGGAAATTTATATAATTCATATAAAAAGTTACGAAAAGCGACAGTGAGTTATATTTAAATATTGAAGTTACTCTTTTGTACCACACACAAAATATAATTCACAATTTAATGTAAAATACATATCATATTATCAATTTATATAACTATATATCAACCGGTACGTAATATATATATATACAGTGCTGAATATCACCACTGTATATATACATTAGGGATCGCCAGTGTACGGTTTACTAAGAATTTAGTGTACAGTTTACCGTATAGTATACCGTAAAGTATACTGTAAAGTATAACGTAAGCTAAACTTTTTACTATTGATTTTTTTGATTACTATTATTACTATTCATTTCAGATCAGAGAAATCTGTAGAATAAACAATCTTAAATCTTAAAACGGTGAAGAGCAGCACGAACAGCCTGGTATAAAAATATAACAACTTAACAAATTAAAGTTTTTAATAAGTAAATCTAAGAAATAAAATTGAATTAAAAAAAAAGCACTTTAATCATGATTAGTAAAATAATAGACATGGTCCAGTAATTTAATCATTAAATTATATCATTTAATGATTTATTCATTAAGTGATTTGTTCATTAAATGATTTATTCATTAAATGATTTATTCATTAATAATTCATTAAAATTATATTAAATTATTCATTAAGTAATTTAACCATTAAATTAATCAGAAAATATAATCATTAAATTATCAAGAAAGTCCAAAAATATTTCACAGATAAAAGTTAACAGGTATACTAATCTGTATACAAACTTTTAGTATACCAAGTATACCGTAAAATATACCGTAAAGTTAGTATACCGTATACTGTAACCGGCGATCCCTAATATATATACATATATTATAGTTTAACGACTTTCTTAACGTAAAAACCATGCTATTAATGTATTGCTTTTGTAAGCTAAAAGATCATTAACTTGTTATTCTCAAAATGGCGAATATTAGGGTTTTTAGTGAGATTTTTTAAAACTTTGACTTCGAATTGGAGCCCTTTCCGTTGATTTTCAAGTCTATGTTTTTTATATTTTTCTGAATCAGCATGAAATTCTCTATCATAATCAATTATATAAAAAGGGGGGTGCGAAAGTGTAGTAGCGCCAATATATATATATATATATATATATATATATATATATATATATATATATATATATATATATATATATATATATATATATATATATATAATAAATTATTATTTTTTTATATACATGTTATTATATTTGACATGAATTTAATTTATATTGTGGGGAACTATTACTTTATTAAGTTTCACAGAGACACTAGCGAATTCACTTTTTTACTAATTATTTTATTACTATCTGAATTACTAAAATCAACTTCTTCTATACATAATATTTCAAACGCTCATCTCCATTTTGGTTTCAGAGAAAGCACAGGTCGGCAAATTCGGCACTGCCGAAATTAAAAACTGTTAATCTGCCGAAATTATATCCTTCGAGCATTCCTTGGGGAAACTTTTATATCTTGTAAGGTACTTTGAGTTTCATCTTATTGTTGCTCACAATTTATTCAGTTCAACAACATTGGGTAAAAATTTCCGAGAAAAAATCATTTATCCTACATTTTTAAAAAGGTAAAGAAAAAGCTAATAATCATAAATTAACGTTTATGTAATTAGGCACTTCAGTCCATTTTATGATCTCGTAATACAATTAAGCTAAAATGTTAATTTCAATTTTATTGCATTCAAAATGTTAATCTTGTTTTAAAATGGGTTTAACCAACTTTGTAGCACTTCTGGTTGTTAAGAAATTTGCATTTTTATACTACCTAATTTGACATTTTTTTAGACAAAAAAACGCGTTTTTTTATTTTAGTTTTTTTTAACATTTTTTTTTAGCGTAAAAATTTTACGCAACGACTTTAGGCAATAATCTATCTGTTATCATTAAACAATATACAAATAGAACAACTTTCAGTTCACAACTAATCTTTAGAAAAAATATATATACAGAAAAAATATATATAGCAGAAATATATATATACATTAATATAGTCATAGACACATTACACATTTCTAATAAAATATTACTAATAATATATATAACTAGTAATTATTTCAAATAAATTGTAAAATAGGCTTTTTACAAAAGTATAACCTTTCCTTTTTCAAGGTCAACAAGCAATGGAAAAGCCCATACTTGATTTTCCTCAGTCTCATAGACCACATCAAACAAAGTTTTTTTTTAAGTTAGGAGTTGACTTGTTTACTCGAAGAACTTCACCTGTACACCAAAAGTATTTTTTAGTATCGATTTTCATTATTTTATGTTGAATAAATTTCCCAACAAGATAATTAACATCATTTAGAATGACAGCCAAGATGTTTGTTTTTTGTTGATTTGCTAATTGAGACAGTCTTGCATTCTTTAATTTTTCACTTAACTCTTCTTTCTCTTTTGCAATCAAAATATCTCGTTCTTTTCTTTCAATAAGAATAACTCTTCTCTCAATGGGCTCTGGAAAAGTCCTTGTTCTAATAACTGATTGTAAATTACTGAACAACTCATAGTTTGTTAAGTCTTTTCGCTTACTACCATGCATTTTAGTTTTGTAAAAATATTTAGGTTCACATTTAACTTCCATAACATACCTATAAAAATCCAACTGTGCTCTCAATATTTTTTTGCTTTTAAATGTGTCAAC
The DNA here is from genome assembly GCF_058129835.1 of Hydra viridissima. Classification (NCBI taxonomy): domain Eukaryota; kingdom Metazoa; phylum Cnidaria; class Hydrozoa; order Anthoathecata; family Hydridae; genus Hydra; species Hydra viridissima. The sequence continues at coordinate 11,925,320 of NW_028324310.1, forward strand.
TAACAAAACATATTCATCATCTGCTTCTTTTGAGGTCAACCACACCTTCGTCTTCAATTTTAACAACTCATTAACCGATTTAGCTTTTTTTAAGAAGACTTTGTCTTCAGCTGTTTTTTTAGCTTTATGCTTTTCAGACAACCTTTCACTCATTTCAAAATTTAATTCTAAATGACGTTGTTTGTATTTATCTTTCATTTTATTAAAGTTTGTTGAAGCTTTTTTTAGCAATGAGTCACGCTCATCTAAAGTCTTTTTATCCAACCAGTCTAGTGTTTTGTTTTTATACCACATAGTATAAGCTTGTATAGTTTGTATTTTGGCATTTGGCTTTGTACGAATTAAAAGATCCAATACCGCAAAGTCACTTTCTGATGCTTTGTTTGTTGTTGGAACATTCTCTGCAGCCTTACTTATATTATCAGAAGGATGCCAATATTTACCTCCAGGAAGTTGATCAGCAGATTGTCTTTCCAGAACAACTAACAAAGAATGACAAATTACTTCTAATGTCTGCTGTGTTAAAATATTTAAATCAGTGTCATTAGTCTCTTCAAATAATTTATCATACAAAATATCTTTATGAATATTAACATCACTTGGACTGAATATAGGTGTTTTCGAGATCATAATCGATGATGCATTTTTACACAAATCTGAAAGTTTCATTTTTAGGGTTAACAAAAATGGATTCATATCAAGAATACTCTTTTGTGATTCAATTATCCGCCAAAGTGGACCTGTAATTATTTTATCAATTATTCCAAGAGCCCGCACTTCTGCTAAATATAATTTGTTGCTAATATCTTCTTTAACTGCAAGTAAAAGATTATTTTGATTTGGCCAATTTTGAAGAAACTCTAAAATATCTTTTGAATGAAAATACAAACCTGCAGCATTATAATATAATATATTAAATCTGTTACCAACAAAGGGTGCAAGCATACACTTACTTTGTCCTTTACCAGCAAGAAATGAATTAAAATACCCAGCAACTCCAGCTTCATCACTTCCCCTTACATGAAAAGCTTTACATGCAGTTCTTATTAATCTAATGGCACCTGATTCAGCAGTATTGAATGCAAAAATATTTTCATAACTAGTACTTAAAACTAACTTTTCGAATAAGTTAATTGTTTTATCAGTTTCTGTTGCAAAGTTAGATAATAAATGCAATTTACAAAAAAAATTAGACATTTCAATGAAATCTGCTTGCTCGCCTTTTTTTAAACCTTCCCAGTTCTTTATAACTTTAGGCAGTAACTTTTTCCTCATATCTTTAAGCTTTAAATTAAACAGTGGATTAACTGGCCCAAGATCAGACATGGTAGTTTTAAAAGAACATACAAGGTTAGAAAAATCGTTTTCCTTACTGCTACTTTCTAAAATGTCACATATATCATCTAATGTTTTGGTTAACGCATTAATAGTACAATCTGCATCACTGCCAGCCATTTCACATAATCCAAAAGATAAAGTACTTCCATTTGTGGTAGTAACTTGGAAATTTTGAAAATGTCTATGATGTTTAGTGGTACCGTCACTGTGCGGTATCTTATACTACTTTTGACGCCGTTCAATGTCATTTACTCCGTTTACGACACTTTAAAAGCCGAGAATTTTGAAATAAACAAAACATTTAAAGATAGAGATTATCGAGCAATCATCTAATGAAGTAAAATGGAAAACCCTGCTTACGAACCAATGGAGGTTGATCTTCTTATCGACACTAACGTCGATTATCCAATGGAAATCGATTATCCAATCGAAATGCCAGCGACGGAAGTAGAAATGAAAACAAACTTTTGTTTCGAATTTGAATTAAACGTTTGCGATTTGCAATTCAAGTTTAATTGTTCGATAAACAATTAAACTTGAAATAAAATGACTTAGAAAAACTTGAAATAAACCGAAAATATTTTATTGAAGTTAAGATTTATGAGGAGGGTTAACCGAGTCGTCTAGCTGTTGTCTTTAAGAAGAAAAAATGAATACTCGTAAAAGAATGCTACAGAGAATAGTATGTAAAATAAAATTTGATGAAATAAAATATTTACTTGCATTTAGACTTGTTTTGTATTTATCTTTAACTACCCAGATAGCCTTCCGGTAGAGGCCCAATGGTGGCCCAGTTTCGCTTGCGAGAGCGGCGCGATGCCGGCAATTGATCACGGCCCAATGTCAAAACGGCCAATGCCCCAGCATCGTTAGCCAGCACTGGCCCAGGATCATTTTTCAGCATTCGTCCGTGATCGTATGCCAGCACTGACCCGTTACTCTTAAACAATATACATACACTAACACGCTATTATTAGCCATTTCTGAAGAAAACGTGATATCGCACAAAAAACAAATACAAAAATAAATATTTTTTGAAATTTATTCCAATTCAAATTGACAAAAATAATTTTAATTGTACAGATATTGATAGATTGAAATAGTACTATTTATTCAACGAATTTTTTCGTTCTTCCCGAGGTTTTAGTTCACCATTTCGATCTACTTAATGCTGAAAATACTCTTCGGCCAACACTCAACCACTTGGCTTGATGCTCCCGAGTTTAAATGATTTATTTTTATAGCACCTGAACATAATATTTAACTTTAATGTATAATTACATTGTGTGTGTGTGTGTGTGTGTGTTTATATATATATATATATCCTTTATATACATATATATATATATATATATATCCTTTAACATTGAAAAATATAAGAACGACACAACACTATCGAAAGAAATATGGAAAATGAAAGAAGAAAATTTCACACCTATTGTTAAGTGGAAGATAATCAAAAATTGCAAATCGTACAACCCGGCCACAAAATGTTGCATGCTATGCCTGCATGAGAAGTACATGATTATTATGTTTAATGAAGGTACCTTATTGAATAAGAAGAACAAATTGGTTTCAAAATACAGGCACAGAAATAAATTTCTTCTTTCGAAATTTGATACTGGTGACTAGGCCTATATTATTTCTTTCTTTCTTTTCTTTTCTTTTCTTTTCTTTTCTTTTCTTTTCTTTTCTTTTCTTTTCTTTTCTTTTCTTTTCCTTTCTTTTCTTTCTTTTCGTTCTTTTCTTTCTTTCCTTTCTTTCTTCCTTTCTTTTCTTTTCTTTTCTTTCTTTTCTTTATTTCTCTATTGCTTTCTTTCTTTCTTTATTTCTTTTCCTCCTCTTTTTCCTAATATGACATCAGAGCACACGATACAGTAATTTTTGCAATTTGTAACGGTTTTTATAAATTTTTGATTTGTATTTCATGGCTGATGATTGCCGCTAGGCATGAAACTTTAAGTACCATACATAGTTGTTGTTTCTTCGTTTTATATATATATATATATATATATATATATATATATATATATATATATATATATATATATATATATATATATATATATATATATATATATATATATATATATATATATATATATATATATATATATATATACATATATATGTTGTAAATAAAGATAAAGATTTCTTCTTACCCAATGAAGTTTTTTTCAAGTTTTCAACTGAAATAAGCACCTCTTTTTCAACTGTAAAAATCAGGATCTCTCAGAAATTTCATTTTTAAAATTCTAGTAAAATAAAAATAAACATATACAAAAATTACTTAAAATATCCGCAAGTATAAAGTCTAAGCATACTGCTACTGACCAGAGCAATGAAATGTTCCTTTACTCACTTTGGGAAGAATCTGTCTGACAGATGAACATCAATTAGATGTCAATGAAGACCCTGAAAAGCACAATAAAAAAGAAAAAATTTATGAAACTGTTTATTTTAACAATAGGTTGTTGTTCATTTTATTGCGAACACACACACACACACACACACGCAAATATATGTATGTGTGTGACCGTTGACAAAATAATTTAATGAATGTAATACAACTATCAATAAATTAAAAACTTAAAAGTTATAAATTACAACCTTTAACTTAAATTTATGAATACAATATGCATATATAACATATATATATATTGCAGTGTGTGTGTATGTATGTGTGTATATATATATATATATATATATATATATATATATATATATATATATATATATATATATATATATATATATATATATATATATATATATATATATATATATATATATATATATATATATATATATATATATACAGCTATACACGAAAGTTTAAACAATTACAGGATTTTAAGATCTAATCTTCAGTTTTTCTTGAATAAAAATCTAACGGAAATAGATTTCAAAATAGTTTTTTTTCTAATTTGGTATATAGGTTATTTGTTAATAAAATTAAAAAAAGTAGGTTTCGACTCATCACTGATTACTCAGAAATTTCATGAAAAGGAAGGTGATACAAATTAAGAGGTGTCAAAAAAGTTTAAACAATTTTATTTAGGATCAATTATTTGCTAATTAATTGATAAATCCGGGGCGAAAATTTTTTTTATTTTTAAATAAAGTCAAAATGAGTCAATTACAATCAAAAAATTTATCGCAACATCATCAGGCAGCTTTTAAATTTTATAAAATCAACTTGAAATATTGTAAATTTCAAATTATTTTCAATTGCGTGCAAATGGGTTGCAAAGCAGTTTCTAGTGAGATCAAGTGGCAAGTTATTGGTATGGCGAGGACAAAAAATCACACAAACGTTCAAATAGGCAAAATACTTCACGTTTCTGAATCTTGCGTTAGAAAAACCATCAAAACCTGGGAACTTACCAAGGGCATCTCCGACATGCAGCGTACTGGGAGACCATCCAAACTCAGCAACCGTGACAAAAGTGGTATATTCAGAATGAGCAGAGAAAACCCCAGACTCAGCTACAAAAAGCTTGCACAACGACTCAAAAAATAATCAAAAGGTTAGCAGAGAGCTCGTGAGACGAACATAGTTGGACAAAGGTAATGGAACGTAAACAGCTGCTAGAAAACCTATTCTTTCAATCACAGATAAACGTAAACGACGAGTGTGGTCCAAAGAAAGGCTGGACTGGTCTGTAGAACAGTGGGCAAATGTTATTTGGAGTGATGAAGCTAATTTTCAAGTCGTAAACCGCAAGGGAAGAATGTGAAAAGATTTGCAACTGAGAAGTATTCAGACAGGTTTTTGCAACATCGTCGACAAGGCAGTGAAGGTTCGGTTGGCATCTGGAGATGTTTTTAGGTATAGGCTTTTATGAGCTGTACAAAGGCCGAATTAATCAATACAACTACAAGAACACATTGGAAACGTGTTTATATCCATCAATCAGACACTTGTATGGCAAAAGCAAGCAATTCATCTTTCAACAAGACGGGGCTTTAGCTCTCACAGCTCACTCATTCAAAGAATATTTTTGAAAAAAAAGTTCAATGTGATGTCCTGGTGCCCTAGATCACCAGATCTCAACCCAATCGAAAATATTTGGTGTTGGATCAACAATCAATTGACATACTATGAAGTTCAATCAACTCAGCATTTGAAACAACTTTTGAATGAGTACTGGCTGAAGGTACCTCGCGTGATGTGCATGAAATTAGTTGAATCAATGCATAAACGAGTTTATCTTTGCTATAAAAACAAAGGAGGACACTTTAAATATAAATTTTGCTTTTTTTTTAAATTTTTTGTTCGAATGTTGCAATTCGTTTAAACTTTTGTGCTCCTTATTTTTCCTATATGATTTTTTATAATTGTTTTTTTCTAACTAAATATTAAAATTTTTATAATATGTTAATACTCATTTTAAAGCTAATTACTTTTTCTTAAAAATTAATTCGATATCATTTTACAGTTTTTTTTTATTAAACAAAAACCAAACATACTTGATAAAAATTCTGCAATCGTTTAAACTTTCATGAATAGCTGTATATATATATATATATATATATATATATATATATATATATATATATATATATATATAAAATACCAAAAGTATCTCAAAAATCTAATCTAAAATACGAAATCAAAAACAATTTATTAAACATTTATAGGAATCAATTCTATCCCAACTACATTTATTAAATGTAATTTCTCCAATTGGCAGCTTTTGAATGCATAAATATAGACAATGTTGTTATAAAATCGTTATTCTCAATAAAGAAAATTACTCAAGACATGAGTAAAATTAACCTAAATAAGTTAAATATTTCAATTACAACCTCATATTAAACTATGTATAAAATAAACATATTAATTTTGTTTGTAATAATGTAAGAAAATAGACTTAGTACAGATTTCAACAAATTAAATTATAACAAGTGAAACAAGGGTGAAACAAAAAACCATCATCAACTTGTAACAATAGATACTTGAGAATTCCGTCATCTAAAATTGCAATGCATCTAACTTTATTTAAGTGTGATACTAAATGTGGACAGCCCAATCAGCTAATATGGTAGTCAAATCTGATGAAAATGTTTTATCATCATTATCATTACTAAGATTTTGAATATGATCAAGTTCAGTTTCAACATTAACATTGTTATCAGAAAATATATTGACAACAGTTCCAAAAACTGAATCATTATTATCTACAACTTTTTCACTTGTAGCAGGAAAACTGTCTTTTGTAGATGTGTATGAGGGGGTATCTTACCAAAGGAGTTCTGTGGATTAAATATTTCACAATTGATATCTTCATTAAATATGTTGGAAGCATTTTAAATAAACTCTAACTATATATGTAACAAGGACAAAATATTATTTCGAAGTTAAGATAAAAAAAAATATAAAAATTTAATTTGGTTGGTTCACTCTTATATTGAATTGCTAAAATAAGAAAAGTGATGATTGACAAAATCATTTCATATATATAATGTATTACAACCAAGATTACTTAAAATGAGTTTAAAACTAAGTTAAATTAGATAAGATTATTTTAATGACAAGTTATAATAAAGGAGCATATAATAATAAAAACAAAGATAATTAATAACAGCAAAAACAACAACAAAAATAAAGATAATAACAATACTGTTATTATCTTTTCTTTGTTGTTGTCATGCTATTATTTTCTTTATATATATATATATATATATATATATATATATATATATATATATATATATATATATATATATATATATATATATATATATATATATATATATATATAAATATATATAAATATATATAAATATATATATATATATATATATATATATATATATATATATATATATAAATAAATAATTCTGGCCCAGTGTCGTGTGCTGTCTGGGTATCTATTATGATCTTATAGAAGGGAAACAATAGACTTTCAAGTTATATTTTGCAAATTTCTTGCTTTTGCTGTTTTTTATTGTTTTTACTGAGCGAATATACTTAATATACTTAAAAATACTTAATGTAATATTAATAGCAAGCGTACGTTTGCTATTACAACATAATGTTGATGTATTTGTAAAATATGTTGTAATTAAAATTGCTTGTGCTACATCCTAGCTCTTACAGTAGTAAACACTGCTGTAAAAAGTTTTGATGTCGTATGATGTAAATAATGTAAATTTCGATTATGTTAGCACACATCATAATAGTATTATTTTATAATTGTTAGCTATTTTTTTACATTAAACAGTTTGAATAACATTGATGCATGTTGATTTAACAATAAAACAGAAATGGTACAAAGAAAAGGGTATTTAAAGGTTAGAAGACAAAAAGTTTTTATCGAAATAACTATAAGATAATCAAGTTTTTAAATAACTTATTATATATATATATATATATATATATATATATATATATATATATATATATATATATATATATATATATATATATAGGTAAGATAATAACAAAATAACAGCATAACAGCAACAAAAAAAGGATAATAACAATATATATATTGTATATATATAATATACATATAACATCAGTATATATCATAACAACAACAAAAAATAAGATAATAACAATATATATTGTTATTGTCTTCTTGTCTTCTTTTTTGTTATTATTATTACTGTTAATAACTTATCATTTTTTTTATTACTATTATATGTTCCTTTATCATTACTTGTCACACCTGTCCGGAGAGCCTCAAAACATAAAAGTCATGCTCAAAAAATAAAACCAATTGGGTTTGGTACCCCATACATCCATGTTTCAAAAAATAAAAAAATTGAAATCATCTGCCTACATCCAAGAAAAAAAAAAGACTGATTTTTTGGGTGTTTTTGTTCCTTGCTCTATCGCCAGGAGAGCCTCAAACCACAAAAGACACACTCAAAAATAGGAAATAAATAATAAAACTGATATTATTATTATTGATATGCATAGTCTATACATAAAGGCTTTAAAAATAAAAAATTAAGGTGGTCCTCCACAGAAAAGACTAACTTTTGAAAGCAAAGAGTTTTTGATTAAATTTTTTCACCAAAAATGTGGTTCTATAAACTATTTACAAAAATCAACTTTAAAAAAAAAAAAATGTCTCGATTAGCCAATTATTTAAAAAATGAATGAAAAAACTATCATTTTTTGTGACAAGCTAGCAATCAAAATACTTATCATGTCAAGCTGAAAATTGGTGTATATACTCATTGAGTTATATTAATCCGGATGAGAGAAGCATTTTATATTATTCACAGTATATAAAAAGTTACAAGATTTGAAACAAACATAGAAAAGTTGGTGGACAAGTGGCCAACATTAGTCTCATAAAAAAGTACTTTCCTTATTTTATTTTATATATCCTTCTCTCGTCCGGATCCTTTTTAATTATGTGAAAAATCAAAAAAAAAAATTAGATAAAAAGCTTAAAAGAGTCCAAAGTTATCATGTTTTAAAGATTTTTATAAAAATAACTCAAAATGTGGTTGCTATGGGCGTTTCTAAGGATACTTTTTTAAGATACCTAAATATAACAGCTAATATCTTTTTTAATAGAGTTTGTTTACAATCCAATATAATCAGAGACTATTCACAAGTGATGAATAAATAAAATAAGCTTTAAAAAAAAAAAATTTTTTTTTTTATAAAAATAAGCTTTTATGAGTGTAGGACCACCTTAAGCCATCTGTCAATGTGTAGGAAATCATTGTTACTTTGAACTTGTCGGTCATTTTGACCTTACTTTTAATGGAAAACATTTCTTTAACCACCATTTTTTCTTTAAATTTGAATCATTTCTAAACTTAAAACACTGTCGCAAAATAAAAAAAACTATTAAAATAAAGTCTATAATTAAACTCTGGCAAAGGCTGTTTCAAAATTCTAAATATTATAGGTTTTATTTACTGTGGTTTTTTTTTACAAATTGCAGTTACACACAGGTTAAACAAATAAGTATCTAAGAAGATTTAATCTCATAAATAAATTTTTGAATCAGTTTAAATAAATCCATTGGTGTTTTCTCAGTTGATTTTTTTTGTCACAAACACTTATTCTAAAGTAGCAAGGTTTCAATGTTTATTAAAGATGCAACAAACATATTTCACCTAAATGTGCTTGCTATTGTATTCAACCACACATCTTTCAAGCCAATTTCCATATTGTGGATGTAATTTTGAATGTTTGTATCTTTGCCACTGAACAGAAAAATCATGATGAAGAACTTCCAAAGATTGTTCACTGAAAGGACCAAGGGATTTTTTCTTCATTCTGATAAAATCATCAATGTGAAAAAAAACGATGTGCACTTTTGGGGTCACACTTACAAATACTAGACTTAAAAAAGATGTCCCAAGTTCTTCAATTTTTTTTTCATATTCCTTGTCAAGGACATTTCCAAAACAGGCTCTAACAACAGCACTGAATTTTTTGAATGCATCAATGACCAAAACTGATGAATCTAGGTTCTCAAAGAGCTGATCTATCACATCAATATTTTTCAGGAGTTTTTGGCAATCATTGCCAGCAAATTGTCTGCCATAATATGGTTGGATTGTGATGTTGAGTCTTTTTGGTCACTCATCTGCATCTGGCAATGCTTCTTTTAGTGCTTTGAACAAGTGATTTACTATCCCAATAAGCAGATGAAGTTCCATTGGGGGGATTAGTTCCAAAATGAATTTGCTTGGATCAGCTTTTAGAAATGGTTCATGGACAACATTGTTGAAAAACTTTGCCCTCCTAATGTCACCACCTTTTAAAAGAAAGTCTGTGTAACAATTTTGAAGATCAGACAACGTCCTGAGCACACCTTTTTCAGCTAAGTTCTTTGCTTCACTATCACAGTATAGGCATGGATGCGAGCTAGAGTGACATTGCAAACCACATAAAATGTTAGCAACTTTCAAATCGCAAGAGACCACAAAGTCTACATTTCCAGGTTGAACAAGCTCAATAAAGTTTTTGATGTTGCTGTAATTCTCATGTAGATCCTCTGCAACTGCAATAAGAAATTGCTTTTAAACTCCACTGTCTTTTAGAGCTCGAGAGGTGATGATTTTTTTTGAAGGTGGGCTGTTTGAATCATCTTCATCATTCATTCTTTGAAGACTTACTGTAAGCTTTAGGAAGCCTCGACCTCCATCAATCCCAACTTTAATGAGATGACCTGCTTGAAGTTGTCTCTTAAGTGAAATATCTGCTAGAAAGTCAGAGAGATTTTTGCAGTGAACAACTGTGTACTCTTTGTGTGGCATTTTTTCGCCTGATGATGCAATTGTAGTTTTTGTAAAAAAATTTGCGAGTTGCAACCCTGCTTCATGAAAATTTGCTCAACAGTTTGGCTCAAAAAGAGTCGATTTGGAAACCAAATTTAGTGTTGATGCAAGTTTTTTGACTCCAATATTAGACATGCCTGTAGCTTGCTGAATTTGCAGGTCTTGGGCGCTTAACTTATACTTTTTTGCAGTTGTTGATTTTGAACATGATGCTCCTAAAGACAAATTTTAAAAATCTTGTTATGAAATGTAATCTTAGAACAGACAAAATAAGTCCATTAAAAACAGGAAAGGTACAAAATTTAATTACCGAGGGTAACAGGTAATGGACAACCTCCCTCAGTCACTGACAGCCAGATTGTCCCACCTGGTGATGATTCTTAAACTTTGATAGTTGCAGAGGCTATCTGTTCAAAAACTTTTTTGTTTTCTGTTGAAATTTTTCTAAGGTTTAAATTCAAAGAAATAGAGTTGCATTTATGAGGTAAGCCTTTCCCTATTGGTGACAAACAATCTGAACATCTTTTCAGGGGATTTGTGGGATTTGAAGTTGTAGAATTATCCAAAGGATGTTTTTCAGTCAGCTTCAGCTTACCAATTTGGCAAATCAGGCAGTTACAGTTGGAACCTCTTGTCACAGTCTTAACATTGATAGTTTGAAAATTGTAAAGAGTAGGCAGCTTGACAGATACTCCTCTTTCAACCCTTCTAAGTTTCTTTCTACACGTTCCACACATTCCAGTTGGAACTCTAGAGTCCAAAAAGTCAATGTCTGTTGCAAAAATGTTTTTGAATCTCTCGAAGGCTATACCAAAAATTGGTGAATTGCACTTTTTCATACATACAACACACACTGTTTTTCTACACTCTTCATGAGATTTGGCACTATTGGGCATTTTGAAAGAGTCCAAGTAAAGTTAAAATTGCAAAAAGTACTTGTTTGTGTTTTTATTTGATAAATGACTTAGCTTATTGTCAGCAACTAATAAAAAAATTTATGTTTTTACAGCTTCTTTATTTCACCATTAAATGACATAAATATGTAACACTGTAACATTAAGTACTAAGCAATAAAATGGACCTAGCTATTCAAAAAATATGGCCTTAAAAAAACGTTTAAAACACTTGACTTTTAAAAGAAAGCGAAATAGCAGGTAAAAATAGCCCTAGGGTTATGCAATTTAAAATGGATTAACAATAAAAGCAATCTAGTTTCATTTTGTTTATTTTATATGGTTATTTTTTTATCAAATTTCATTTTCTCTAGTGATCAAATTTTATAGTTATTCATAAATAAGTATCATCTTTTCTTCCTTATGCCTTTAGGAAAGGAGCTAATAACGTGAGAAAATTCAAAGTCATTTTTTTTCCTTGGACATAGGCAGATGATTTCAATTTTTTTATTTTTTGAAACATGGATGTATGGGCTACCAAACCCAATTGGTTTTATTTTTTGAGCATGACTTTTATGTTTTGAGGCTCTCCGGACAGGTGTGTTGTGATTAATCTTATTTAATTAGGATTAGTTTTAAACTAGTTTTAAGTGACCTTGGTTGTAATTTATTGTCATTTGCATTATATTCATTAAATGAATTCGCCAATAGTCACTCTCCTTATTTTAGCAATTCAATATAAGAGTGAACCATCCAAATTAAACTTTTATATATTTTTTTATTTTAACTGCTGGATAATATATTGTTGTTGTTGTTATATATATAGTTGAGTTGTCTTAAATTGCTTGCAACAAATATTTAATGAAGATATCAATTGTGAAATAGTTTATCTAAAGAACTCATTTGATGAGATAACTGTTACTCCCTCATACATATCTACTAAAGACAATTTTTCTTGCTATAAGTGAAAACATAGTAGATAATAATGATTCGGTTCTTGGAACTGTGGTTAATATATTTTCTGATAACACCTTTATGTTGAAACTGAACTTGATCATATTTAAAATCTTAGTAGTGATAATAGTTATGAAACATTCTCTGTCAGACTTTACTATGTTTTATCCATCTGTTTCATCTTAGTTTGCCAAAAGATGTGAAAACTATTTTAAAAGCTCAACAGACTTTTATAATTGCTCATGGAGCAGATGGTGATAATTTTTATTTTGGTTTAGTAATTAGTTTAACAGGTATTTTAAATCACATTTGTGAAAAAATTGCTAATTTTTCAGCTCTTTATGTGCAATTGAATACTGATGGTTTACCTCTACTTAAAAGCAGCAAAATAAAATTTTGGCCACTTCTGTGTCTTTTGCAAGGTTTTAGTATTAAAAGCCCTGTGTGATTAAAGTCTGTCAGGAATATTTTTAGTATCACATTTAGATTAAGGTGAATACATTGCAATTTTAGATGAAAGAACTTTTAAGTGTGTATTGTAACAAATTGATGATGGTTTTGTTTAATCCTTGCTTCACTTGTTATAATTTAGTTTCTTGAAATCTGAACAACATTTATTTATTTATGTTATAACAAAAAAAATTAATATGCTTATTTCATACATAGTTTTATATGAGATGGCAAATGAAATACATTTTAAACTCATTTAGGCTAATTTTACTAGTGCCTTAAGTAATTTTCTTTCCTTATAATAACAATATGTCTATATTAATAAATTCAATAGCTGCCAATTGGAAAAATGACTTTAATAAATATAAATGATATAAAAATAATTTACATAAATGTTTAATAAATTGTTTTTGATTTTGTATTTTATTTGCATAAGATTTTTGAAATAATTTTAGTATTTTTAGTATATTGTTGTTGTTTAGTATATTTTAGTATATTGTATGTATGTGTATATATATATATATATATATATATATATATATATATATATATATATATATATATATATATATATATGCACACATTTACCTTCCATAACTGCAGTATATGAAACATATTACAACTACTATGATGTGATGTTGCACATTCTAAACAGAAGTACTGTTGCCATCCACAATCTTCACAACGACTAACTGCTTTTCTTGGAGGAACTTGATTATTTTTTATGCATATTGTGCATAAAGCATCGCTTCCTAAAAACTGATTCTCAATGAATACTAATTTTAGTTTCTCTCTCACTTTCTAGCAATCATCATCCTCTTTAAGTTTTTTGTTTTAAATAACTAAATATTGAAGGCTGAGAACATCTTTCTGAGGAACCACTTTTCTCGGCTTGCAAGTCTGTCTCATTATCATTTAAGTTGTTGTTTATCGATACAGCATTTGAGTTTAAACTATTTTCTTGAGTAGAAACTTAAGCTGGGCTTAGCAAACTAAAAAAAATTTTTTTTTGTTTTTGGTATTCCTGGTCCTCTTATTTTGATTGTTTTTTTAAAGCTGTGAAATCGCTTACTAGGCGCCGTTTTGTTTTTCACAAATGCATTCCACAAATTTAAATTTTAGAGAAATCAGCGCGAGTTTAGAATTTGTGAAAAAAACCCATGACTCTAAATCATCGGATGAGAAAAAGTATCATTTGGCGTGGATACAACCCACATTCTAAAATTTAGATTAATAGATACAACCACTTTAGAAGAAGCGGAACTGGTGATCATGATGGATAACGCACAAAATATTTAAAATAAATACGATTATGGCAAAACGACATTCGGCCAAAACTCTTTTGCCGCCACAATCGGGCCAGTGTTGGCCCAATAACAAATGCTATTGCAATGGCGCACGACTACTCGCCAGAAGCTTGCCAGACTCGCGCCAGTACTGGTTCGTTACTAATATAGTCAACACGGCGTGCGATGATTCGCCGGAATTCTGGCCCACTGTCGTGTGCTGTCTGGGTATATTGGTTAAAAGTAACGGGTCAGTGCTGGCATACGATCACGGACGAATGCTGAAAAATGATCCTGGGCCAGTGCTGGCTAACGATGCTGGGGCATTGGCCGTTTTGACATTGGGCCGTGATCAATTGCCGGCATCGCGCCGCTCTCGCAAGCGAAACTGGGCCACCATTGGGCCTCTACCGGAAGGCTATCTGGGTAGTTAAAGATAAATACAAAACAAGTCTAAATGCAAGTAAATATTTTATTTCATCAAATTTTATTTTACATACTATTCTCTGTAGCATTCTTTTACGAGTATTCATTTTTTCTTCTTAAAGACAACAGCTAGACGACTCGGTTAACCCTCCTCATAAATCTTAACTTCAATAAAATATTTTCGGTTTATTTCAAGTTTTTCTAAGTCATTTTATTTCAAGTTTAATTGTTTATCGAACAATTAAACTTGAATTGCAAATCGCAAACGTTTAATTCAAATTCGAAACAAAAGTTTGTTTTCATTTCTACTTCCGTCGCTGGCATTTCGATTGGATAATCGATTTCCATTGGATAATCGACGTTAGTGTCGATAAGAAGATCAACCTCCATTGGTTCGTAAGCAGGGTTTTCCATTTTACTTCATTAGATGATTGCTCGATAATCTCTATCTTTAAATGTTTTGTTTATTTCAAAATTCTCGGCTTTTAAAGTGTCGTAAACGGAGTAAATGACATTGAACGGCGTCAAAAGTAGTATAAGATACCGTCATTTTAGTTTTTTTCATTCGCTTTTTTTTCTAATATTTTACGGTTATAAAATAGTATAAAATACCGTCGTTTTAGTTTTTTTCAACCTTTGTAAAAAGCATAGTTTGACGATTAAAATCTCGATCTTTGGATAAAACTTTGTTAATCATGTAAGACGTTCTTGTAAGATGAATAGAACTCTTGACTAAGGAAAAAAGGAAAACTTTCTATCGATTTAGTACAAAGTTGTTGACGTTTTTTTCCTCTTTCATACTGACGAAAAAAAAAAGTTTTAATAGTACCTTAATGTGCAATGAATGTAAAATTTGGTAATTGTTTTTTCCAAATTTGTTTTCATTGGTACTGATAAAAGAAATAAAATCGAGCTAAAAGTGGTGCGATTTTCTGATGACCCTTCATTTTGAATGTATATGAATTCTGCTATCTACATGTAAATGAATTCTGCTATCTTTTGCTGCAATTTTCAAATCGCTTTAGTAAAGACTAAAAATTCCGTTTAGTAATAAAGAAAACACAGAGAGCGATGTTTAGCTAGATATTGATTAAATGGAAACGTTTAAACTAGTTCATGTTTTTGACTGTTCTGGTAAGTGTATATTCATCAATGGCTGGCAACAAGTATTCTTGGAGCAGTTTCTATAATTGCATCCTTGACACAAGGATTCAGTAATGGATGGAGGCAAAAAGAACTGTTTATAATAACGTCAGTTGTTATAAATTATCATATACATTTATATTTGAAAGTAAGTAGTTCTAGATAAGGTAAACATTTTCTAGATAAATCAGTTGTATACTCAACAATCAATGTTTAATATTTTTTAAATTCATTGTGTTTTTTAAATCAAAGAAAACTGTGTACAAGTTTCATTCAATTATCAGATAATAAACTTCTGTTTAGTGTTCTGTTTTAGCTCCCTTTCATGGTGTTTTTAAAACCATTTTTTGTAGCATATTGGTAAAGTCTTTGAATAATATGCTTGTGATGCTTAAGTAAGACATTTTTTGAAGAAATAAATGTAATAAAATAGTATTTAAGTAATATTTTTACTCCAATTGCTTTGAAAATACTTTAGGTTGCTTCCCCTTTTCTAAGTACATTTTTCTTTAGTTTTATTTTTTTTACTATATGACAACAAAGTGTGACTATAAAACTGGGATTGATCTTGAGTTTTGATCTTGAATTGTATGTATCATCATTTTTGAAGTGAGTTGGAATAGTTCAGATTCTGATTTGTTGTTTGTATCTACAGTCTTCTAACAAATGACTAAAATAAATATAAACAGCCTCGAATGCCAGCTCATAATTTCCTGAGTCCACACTGTCCTTTTTTTAGCTCAAGGAATTGGTGAAAATGATCAATAAATGCATGAACTTTAGAGGTTGCGCTAAGGCCAAGATCATTGTAAGATGGGATCATTGTAATGGGAACTATGTTTCTGGCTGAAGCATTTATCTTTGACCTCATTAAGTGTGTTTAAACAGCTAACAATGTATTTGCTTTGAGGTGGGCAGGAACAAGCCTGTCAACCAGGTTCAAGAGTTGTTTTTTTTTACAAATGTTACTGATGAGGTCCTCTCCATCCAACTTAGGTGTTGATTGAACACAGGCTTGATATATCTAGAACAATAAGTCTATCAAAAATTAAGTTGTTTATAACAAGGATTTTGCTTCATTGGTGGCATATTATCTGATATCATTATTGGATAAGTTGCCAATAATAGAGCAAGTTACCCAATGTTGGTATTGGATAATTTGATCATTAACATCATATATAGAAACTTGCAGTGGAAGTTGAAGAACAGAACCAAAGAAGGTTTTGTTATTTGTTTGTGATTTAATGCAGACTTACATCAAGATATTTTCTCAGTATTTTTTCTAATTCCACCAATGGCTCTATGTTTTTAGCATTAGGATCTTTGTCTTAAATTTGCTCTAGTTTGTTTAATTTTGCCTGCTAAGTTAGAAACATGTGAATTTATGTCTGCATTTATTAGAATCTTTAAAGACTAGCACAAAGTATTTGAACACTATGATAGTGATAGCAATTTTGTCTTTAGAAAAACAAGTTTTGTACACGTTATCTGACTTCATTAAGAGATCATCGAGTTGAAGGCATTGTATATTAACTGATCCTTCAGTTTTGTGTGAGCAACAACTGTGCATAATTTAAAATCAGCAGTGGTATTACACACGTTTACTTTTGTTAGCACAAAACCTTTACATAAGTCAAAGCTGGTATGCATGTATAGAAAATCTAATTGTTAATCAACGTTACATTTCATGATGTTATTAATAAAATCTTTTTGCAGGCTGATTTTAATCTCTTGCTTGAATTTTTTGTGATCAGTCTTATATTTTAGAGTTGGAATAGGATGAAACATTTTGTTTTAGACTTTTTTTAATCAATACAGAGATGCTGTTTATTCCTGAATTAAGTCCTGCCTTTATATAAAATGGAACTAATATTGCATAATGAAAAAAATTTGAAATTACTTACAAATAATAGTTTTACAGGTCCAACTATAAACAAAGGGACTTCATATCAAAGATTTCTACATCCAAACAAAACGTTGTCAATGGATCGTAAACGTCTTTTTGTGAAGTTGAGAGTTCAATTAAATACTTGGGATGGCTGACTTGTAGGAAAAAAAGGAAAACATTTTAAAGAACAAAATGCGATGAATGTTTGAATCATTTTAAAAAACAAAATGTGATTTGTTTGAATCAAATGAAAATTTGAAAGTCTCTGCAGCTCACATAAAACATTTTTAACACAAAAAAGAAAGTGCAAGTCATCCTATTTACGTATAGCAAGGAACTGGACGTGGGGCAGAACGTAAAAAATATATTTTATATATTGTTTTCTTTGTTATTGAAATAATCATTTTTTACTCAAATATAATTGTCTTCTGGGTTTCTTTTAAATAATGGTATCAGAGCAAATGCTGAGCTTTAATGCAGGCTTAAAGACATTTGCGAAGAAATATTGAAAATAACAATCTATGCGTTTTGCTTTTTCTTCGACGATTTTTTTTAAAACAATTCTAAAAGCTGTTATCAAAAGAATCTTTTTGTCTCAATCTTAAAAAACTGATCTCGCGAGGTTGGTTTTGTATAAATTTCTTTTTCTGCAAGTTTACGTGCAATTTATTTTTGTTGGAGGTTAAAGCTTTTTCGTATTTGAAAAAAAAAAAAAAGAAATCTTATTTTAGTAACGTAATATTCAAACAATCTGTAAATATTTGCGCTGAAATTCTGTAAATTGATCGTTGGTTCTTAGGGGAGGGGGGTTTAACAAAAAGCATTTAATCTTTTAAATAACCAATAGGATTGAAAAAATCATTAAGCATCGTAGTTTTTTGACGCATATAAATCACAATGATTTTGACGGGCAAGAATCTTTCTTTAATTATAAATTAAAATGACAAAGGAAGTTTACCATGGTAAAAAAAAAGCTACTCGTGGCGTTAGAGCACCCAACAAAAGGGTCCAAATCATTCGTAAACCTTTTTACGAGTTTATCTGTATTTTTACAAGTTTATCTGTATTTTTACGAGTTTATCGGTTTTTAACAAGAAATTAGTTTCGGTATTGAAAGTTTCCATCTTAACCTCAAAACTTATATTGACAGTATCAAAATGCCATAGATATTATGATTTTAGAAATTTTTATTTTGAGATTTATTTTACATCAAAAGCAATAAACTTAAAAAACTAGGGAACACTGAAGGCGTTAAAATGGCAAAAATCATTGCTGTATTTAATTTGTCAGTTCAATAAAATCTGTTTTTTATTTAAGCCAACTTGGTTTGCGTAAAACTTTTTTTTTTTCACATTGACGTCATTTTGATTTTAGGTTTCTAATATGTCAACAGAAATGTATTGCATTCTATAACTTAAGACGTTTTCCAGTCTAAACTTAAAAAAAAAACTCTCTGAAGGCAAAAGACCAAGTTACCTGTTCCCTGAAGAAATTTAAACTTCTTTAGTATTCGGATAAGCGGCTCACAATACTTTCCAGCATGTTGAAGTTTAGTAAATGGATATGGAATATCGAAGGTTCTTCAAAAAAACGAACCAAAGTTAATTACAGACTTTCGTTTTTTAAAGGGTGATATATAGTCAAAAGGCGGTTCCAGGACATCGACCCCTTCCCATACTTAAGGATGCATAAAAAATGGTGAACACTTCATATCATGACAAAACCAATACTTAAGAGTCGTCTTTAAAAATCAAGAAGAAGTATAAAAATAATCATGTTATTTCTATACCAGTTCTTCAAGATGCCTGTTCTTCTTTATTGCTTTGTTTTGTAATGTCCGATGGCCAAGGTGTGAATTCCGTCTTCCAAGATGTGTCTTTTGTCGTCGTTAGCGCTGAGTGCGACTTTGTTGATCTCTTCGGTGATGACGTGATCGGAAGACGTTCATGGTGGTGAGTTTTTCTTGTTTAGTCATTAACCAGTCACCACAAGGTATTAATAACTTCTTGAAAGTCAAGACCTTCATTCAATTTTTTCAAAACATAAAGACACAAGTGACCGCAATAAGACGTATCACCAAATTGAACTCTCTCGCTGTTATAATAAACTGAGCTTTTTAAATAATGGACAAGTTCGACAAGAGGAGGTTGAGCATAAGAGTCGAAGCTGTATTTTTTGTCAGCGTCTTTATACCAGCACACCCAATGAAACCCACCAGTGCTTGAATCTCCTGTATTCACAATACCACATTCTTTTTTTCTTGGCTTTTTTGGTAACTCATCCCTGACAAACACGCCTTGAAAGTTTTTTAATTTTAACTGTTTAGCAGACTTTATCAATTGAAAGTTAGTTAAAGCTTCATTAGGTAAAACAATTCCTTCTACGTCAATCCATTGAAAGTTGATCATTTTTTTTAATTTCTTAAAAAGTTTATCCGAATTTTTTTAACAAGCGATTTTTCATAGAATAGCACCTAAAAAGGGTATGCTTGAGAAGGGTGAGTTTGGTCCGAGCAATAATCCGGCTCCAACAGATTGATAGCCTTTTCCATTTTTAACAAAGAGTCCATCACCGTGAACATTTTTAGTCCATGGGGTGATAAACAATCCTTCTCCACCTAAAGTTTTTATCTTCATTCCTTTTCTATTTTTGCTCATGTAAAAAAGACCTCGCCCAGCAATTTTATCAACCATAGCGGAACCAGCAGAAGATCCTACACCTGCTAACAATCCAGTGGCTAGAGCAGGAACTACTCTTGTAGCAAGAGTGCTGCCTAACATACCTAATAACGGTAAAAGAGCTCCGATGAATCCGCCTTCAATGGTTGAGTTGTATGATAATTGTTTTCTGCTCAGTTTGAGTGTGACTCCTTTACCAGCTTCATACGCTTTTTTAATTTTGTTCAATTGCGCATTAGTGATAGCGAGAACATGTTTACCGTTCAAGTCTTGATGAGAAAGCTTAATGCTAGTATCGGTTTTGTCTTGAATGGCTTTTTTAATTTTATCAGATTGGCTCTGCGAGATGTTAATTTTGATATTTTGATAATTGCTCATTTTTTTATGTATTAAAAATTATTTATTTCACTTCTCGAATATGATATCGTATTGTAATATCCTCTCCACGAAAATCAACCAAATCTCCATTCTGATCAATGATGCGAGTAACCATTGTTGAAATTTCAAACAGTTTAACAGGAAGATAAATCAAATGCATTGGTCTCTCGATGATTTTATAGCCAGGACTAACATTCGGATAAAACGAGTAAATGCAATTGAGTTGGGTTCCATTAATATAGGATGATCCTATAACGTTGTTAACGATTCTGATGGTGTTAATGCTTGAAATTCTACGACTCGTATTCGGAATTGGAATTTAATTTTCTTTTAGTAAATCCTAAAACTGAAGAGATGCTATTCTCCACATTAAAGTCAATCAAATAATTCAAGCCAAGTTTAATGGTTGATTTTAAAGTATTAAGATTGATTCCAATTTGAAGGTTGTTTGGAGAGTAATTAATTTTATTTGCAATAATATAACTTCCACGTTGAGCTGATTTTATTGTGTTTAAAATAGACTTTTGCAAATACTCATTGATGTCTTTAATGTCATAGCTTCCTGATGGAATGATAATGTTCTCCCAATTAGCTCCATTGTTCATGCTGTATTTGAAAGAATTGTTTTTACTGTTTACATTTGGAATGCTGTTGTAAGTCTCAAGACCGAGAAAAGCCATTTCATAACTTTTTCCTTCGTCAAAAACGATTTTATCCAAAAAATCAGTGGTGATAACACTTGATTTTCCATCTACATCGATTATTATACCTGTCATTTTTTTTAAATAAAAATTATTTTTTAAATTGTTTTAGAAAAATAAAAAATTGTCAAACCCGCTTCGGTACTTTCCCTCGTTCTTTTTAGAAGAGAGATCAATAACGGCAAATCCGTGAGGTTCATTCCAGCAATGATTGCAAAAGGCTTTAAAATCTTCTATTTTCATATCGCACGAAACGTGGTCTTGATAAATGTGATTAACACTTTTTTGGTCTTGTTTAAAGAGACAAATAAAGTTAGCATTTTCTCTGATGGTATGTCTTGGAATCTCGAAATAGTTTTGAGCGAGGTAAAAGCAGTCGACGTTAGAGTGTCTTCCTCGGATGTAATATTTTTCGCACTTGTTTTGATTAGTTAATTGCAAATCGTCAAAGATCATTAAATTGTTTTTGGTCGAGTCTAAGGATTCAGGTTCAGGCACATCGTCCGCTGTTTCAAAAAATTGACACTCCATCATTGTTGGAATATTTTTTTGAAAGGTTGTTAACAACATCTTCAGGGTTTAAATTCAATTTTTCCATTTCGTCTTGTACATCATCCGTTAACAAATCAACAATATCCTTTTTAGGAAGTTTATTTTCGAAGGATCTTTTGAGTATTTTGTATTCAGGTTGAAAAAGAGATTTTCCAAAGACATACAATCGGTTGTAATCTATCCATCCCGGTCTGAGAAGTAGATTGAGCAGCAACGTTGTTTTTCCATATCCAGACTTTCCAACGATGATTCCTCGAATGCTTTTCGGTAAAAGCTTGCTGTTGTTTCTTTTGGTTTTCCCAATTTTACACGACAATTTCATCACTTCCATTTTTTATATTTAAAAAGTTTTTATATATGTTAAAATGTACTGCGTTAAGTGTAGAAGAGAGACTAAAACCATTCACTTGAAAAACGAGATCACAAAAAACAACAGACCTATGTTGAAAGGGACTTGCAACTCTTGTGGGATAACAAAATGCAAGTTTGTTTCTTCTCATACGCCCAAAGGATCATCTTCGCATGCGGTCAATGGAGGAGACTTGGTGGAATCGATCAACAATTTTTCAAAAAAAATAAAACTTCCATGGGCAAAGTTTCCAGGAGAAATGCACATTCCAGGGATGAATTTTGCAGGACCTGGAACCAATTTAGACAAAAGACTCACTTCCACGGACATGTATCAAGATTGGAGCAAACCGGTAGACAGAGTGGACAATGCAGCGTATCACCATGATTTGGCATATAAATATTTAAACGACGTTCAAAGCAGAAATTTGGCTGATCAAATGATGCTTGAAGAAATGAATTCGATTCCCAATCCCACTCAAAAAGAAATGAACGAAAGAAAACTTATCGCTCCCATCATCAAAGCCAAAGCTAAATTTGGATTGGGTGTGAGTGATTTGAAATGGACGGATCAGCTTGCAGAGGAGCTTCATAAACCGGTGATTCATCATTTTAAAAGAAGAAGGGTGATTGTAAACGACATTGATGAAATATGGGCCGCAGATTTGGTGGACATGCAATCGTTTTCAAAATTCAACAAGGGCGTAAAATATTTACTCATGGTGATCGACGTGTTTTCAAAGTATGGATGGATCGTTCCGTTAAAAAGCAAAACGGGTCTTGAAGTGGCAGAATCGTTGAAAAAGATTTTTGGTGAAAGAAAATGCGTCAAATTGTGGGTAGATAAAGGAAAAGAGTTTTACAACAAGCACGTGAGAGCGTTGGGTGTGCAATTATACTCCACTGAAAACGAGGAAAAAAGTTGTGTTGTCGAGCGATGGAACAGAACGATGAAAGAGAGAATGTTTAAATATTTTTCAGCCAACAATACCAATAAATACATTGACGTATTAGATGAGATGGTGAAAAATTACAACAACACAAAGCACTCTTCTATCAAAATGACACCAGTGGAAGCTAGCGATGAAAAGAATAAAGGTAGGGTATGGTGGAATCTGTATGGAAAGGATCAAACATTACCAGCAAAACCAAAATTTCTCATAGGTGATCAAGTGAGGATCGTAAAAAAGAAGTCTCATTTTGAAAAAGGGTATACGCCGAGATGGACTGAAGAGGTTTTTACAGTGTCAAATGTTCAGCATACGAATCCACCCACGTATAAAATCGCTGACGCTAACGGTGAAGAAATTCAAGGCACCTTTTACGAGCAGGAGATGCAAAAGACGCATCAAGACATATTCAGAATTGAAAAAGTCATTCGCAAAACCAAGAGCAAGTCGTTAGTCAAATGGTTGGGATATCCAGACTCGTTTAATTCATGGGTAGATAATAATGAATTGTTAAGTTTGCAAAAATGATCTAAAAATTTATTTTTAATATGTAAAATGCATGCTCCTCACAAGTTTTTTAGAAATGTTGCCTCAGCAGAAGTTCATAGTTTGGATTTGCAATTAAAAATTTTGGAAGAGAGGGTTAGAGAGTTGGAGGAAAGAAGACCAAACAACATTATTGTGTCTACGAAAACGTTAGATCATCCACCTTATTTCAACGTTAACGAACAATATGAGATTTTTGCCCAGAAAGACATTAAATTTGCTGCTCTCTCACATACAATGATAGCTTTATCCATTGGGCTGAATTTGGAGAAAGGTGTTGCAGTGATAACATTAATGAATAAAATTACTGATCAATTGAATTATAGAAAAAACGAAGTTATTATTTCAGAGTCTGTAGATGATGTTATTATGGACGTGAATAGTAACAGCAAACAGGACGTGATTGTTAAAAAAGGAGAAAAACTTTGTAAGATTAGTTACATTGATTTAAAATAGTTTTTTTCGCTTAATAAAAATGGAAATATTGAATGAAAAACTTTATCCAGTTCTTCCATCAGCTCCTATAGAAGAAGGAGGGCATGTTTACCGTCTTCATAAAATAAGCGAGATTCAGAAAGAGATAGAGAGTGAAAAAGCAAAGCGAGTTCATCTGAGCAAAAAGTACCATCGTGTGTTTAGGATCATTTCGAATGTGGACAATGTGATGCAAGGATTATGTATAGCATTGGGTGCGACTGGAATAGGGCTTTTGTCTACGATTATTGCCAGTCCAGTAGCGATTGCGTGTGAAGGTGTGGCTATTGGCATGGGATTTTTATCGATTGTTGGAGGTCAAGTGAATAAAAAGATGGTATTAAAAGCGGAAAAGCATGAGAAGATCAAAGTGTTGGCTGAGTCGAAATTGAACACCATCAGCGAGCACATTTCCAAAGCGTTGATAGACGGAAAAATAAGCGATTCAGAGTTTCAATTGATTCTTGGGGAGCTTCAAAAATTTAAATCCTTGACGGTGGAAATACGAACCAAAACCAAAAAGGGAATAGATGAAGTTACTAAAGAAAACTTGATCCAAAAAGGTCGAGAAGACGCGATTCAAACGTTTAACAATTTGTTTAAAAAAGGATCAACGTAGTCGTAAAAACCAATTTATGTTTTTTTTCCACGTATTTTAAAAAGGATCAACATAATCGTAAAACCAATTTATGTTTTTTTCCACGTATTTTAAAAAGATGTTTTTCTTTAAAATACAAGACCTGAATAAAAGGGATGAAATTGTGAAACAAATTAATGACAGAAGAAAGAGAATTTATCAGAACAGCGTCAACGACAACATTTCAGATGTTAATTTTCAAGCTGATTTGAGCAAGCTGTTCAAGCCGATCATAGAGAGCAATGAAAAGATGATCAAGAGCCTGTCAGTCGATCAAAAAAAGAAAAGGCCTTTCGAAGTGAACAAAGTTGGAGATAAAATGTATATTGGAAAATGGAGGTTGAAATAGATGGAGATGATATCATTGTCGGTGGTGAAAGGTATGAAGGGACAAAAGGTCTTTGGGAGCTGATGACTGAATTAACAATACCAAAGAGCTATACCGATGAAGATTTGCAAAATTATGAAAAAATTTTAATGGATAGTGATGCTATAAGATCTGATTCGCAACCGCATAAACCGAAATCATCAAGAAGACCAAAGTATCAGCAACTTATTGCTCCTATTTGGGAAAAAATGATGCGTATTGAAAAAGGTAAAAAAGGTCGCGGTGTCATTATTCTTCCGAGCGATCCTAATGCGTTGGTGGAAAAGCTTGAATTGAGTATTGCTGCATGGCATGCTGGGAATAAAGAGTCAAGAAATGTGGCTGTTGCTATTTGCGATGAGCTGTTGAGACAAGGAGAGATTAATAAAGAGGAATATAAATCGTTAATGAGGACTATTGATAAAATTATTTAAAAAATTGTTTTTATTTAAAAAATGCTCATTGTGAACAAAAGAAGATATGTGAAAAAGAACGTTGTTGGAGGAGGTGGTATTGTGGACATGATTAAAAATTTCATAAAAAGAGCAGCTGCGTCAAGTGTATCAAAAGCAACAGTGAATTTGCTTAAAAATGCTGCTACAAGTAAAATTGGACAAGAAGCGATTACAGCTGCAAAATCTGCTGGGACAGAGTTAGCCCTTTCAGCCATCTCCGCTGCTAAAGACGTGGCTATTGATAAAGGTAAAAAGACCATTGAGAAATTAAAGACTGGTTCATCTATTCAAATTAAGAAAATGTCTAAAAAGAACGCGATTCGAATCCAAGACCTGGTGAAAATGGGGCAGGGCATGAAAATAGTATGAAGATAGCATTTTGTTGCGATGACTTGCAATGAGAGACATTTAAATGAATTAAAAAAAATTTTTTTTTATTATATAAAAAATGATAAGTACTGAGCGATTAAGAGTTACTGAGAACCCAGAGTATGATATTGGTATTGAAAAAGTTGATTTTTTTGAGTACCTTCCAACCAATCTCGATTTAAATTCTTCAGGCACGATTACTTTTGAGATAGACTGTCAATCAATTCAAACAGTACCATCAGAGGCTTACATTCTTATTGAAGGAGTGTTGAAAAAGAGCGATGGAACCTTTTATGATGCTAAAGACAACATTGCACTGGTGAACAACGCTTTGATGTATTTGTTTAATGATGTGACTTATGACTTGTCGGGAGAGCAAGTGGAAAGAGTGATGTATCCAGGTCCAGCCACCACCATACTTGGATTGATGAAATATCCTTATGGATTTCAGTTTGCTGATGGATTAAAACAGATGTGGTATATGGATACGTCAAATCTTGTTGGAAATTCAGGATTCAATGTTAGACGAGACCACTTGTTTGCAGACACTACATCCGTTGGAGCTTTTTCGTTTAAAATTCCGTTGAAACACATTTTTGGATTTTGCGAAACCTATGACAAAGTTGTTTATGGGTTTAGGCATACCATCACCTTTACAAAGAAAGAATGTGATGATGCGATTTATAGAGCGGAGAGCGTTAGTGCAGGAATGATCAACCTTAAAAAATTCAGACTTTATATGCCTCGCGTTGAATTGGATATTTCGAAAAAGACTGATTTCATGAATTTAATAGCTCAAAAAATTCCCATTCAAGTGGCTTATAAATCAAACAAATGTGAAAGACAGCTTATTCCAGCCGGTCAAACAGAATTTACCTGGTCGCTTGGAAGAGTTACTGACAAAAGCATTCCAAGATTTATCTTGTTCGGACTTCAGACAAACAGAAATTCCAGTCAAACAGTTAATCCATCACTATTCGACCATTGTGATGTTAGCAATTTTTACGTGACTGTTAATGGAATAAAGTATCCAAATTACAATTACGACTTGAATTTTGGAGAAAAAAGAGTGGTCATGGCTTATTCAGATGCGTTCTCTTTTGATGAAAAATATTACGGCACAAATGAACTTGTTTGTCAATCTGGGTTAAGCTTGCTTGAATATATAAAATTATATCCGTTGTTCTTTGTGGATATCAGCAAGCAAAAAGAAAGAGTGGCGTCGGAAACAGCTGAATTAGTGGTAAACCTTAAATTTCGAACTTCAACTATTGCAAATACCGTTATTTTTGCAGTGGTGATCTCTGACAAACTGCTTAAATTTGTTTCAGACGGAACCAACATGACTGCTGTTTATTAAGTTTATTAAGATGTCTTTTCAGGAAAAATTGAATTGACTTAAAAAAAATCTTGTTATAATAAAATGAGATATACAACATCGTATTTGAAAAATTTGTTGAATGAAAACGGAGTTAGTAAAACAGCAGATGATTTAATAACGTTGATGATGCTTGCGGTTGAAAATAATTTGATCAGTAAAGATGAGATTTTAGAAAGAGCAAAAGAAAAAAAAGTAAAGCCTCCTCCAAAAGAAAAAAAACCTGTTGATCCAAAATGGGAATGGCTTAGTTTAGTTAAGAAAAAACCCATCACTGTGAGAATAACCAACATTGAAACGGGTGAGGTGACTGAATACAAGTCTCTTTACAAAGCGATGGCAGGGACTGGACGTGGATGGAGATATTTAGAGCGTCGAGATGGAAAGGTGGATGATGGAATCAAGATTGAATTTTTAAATTCTGAAAAGCTTGAAAAACGTAAAAAGCAGCAAAATTGATTTTTTAACTTTTAACATGTTAAAAAATTGACTTAAATAAAATTCTTGGCATAAATAAAAAGATGGAAAGCATGCAAAAGGATGATCTTTTAAATGCTCTTGATGATAGCTTTGAGTCAACTTCTGATACGACTAAATCAAAAAGTTTGCTAAAATTTCTAAAAAACATAAGAAAACTTCCAAAGGAACATCGAATCATTTTCAAAGAAATGGTTGAAGTAGCACCTTTTGAAGAAGTGATCAGAAATATAAAAGAAGACATTGATCTGCGTAATAAATTCCTGATAGGAACAAATTGGAAACTAAATGCTAGCGGACGTAATAATTGTCGTAAAATCACTGAACATATTAGAGAGATTAAAAATATGTATTCACGTCTTTCCAAGTAATTTTTTAATTCTTTTCACGGGAGAATTAAAAAAACGGTAAAAACTTTTCGAAGAAGAAAATATGCTGAAAGTGTGCCAAGATTTAAAAAAAAATTGAATTGACTTAAAGAAAATCTTAGTATAATAAAAATGAGTATCTATTCTTCAAAACCGGAATTAATTGTTAAAGAGCGAAAACTTGAATGCATCGAAAAAAATTTTCTTTCCATTAATAAAATGGGTGATAAAACTGATGCTAAAAAGCAAAAAGCAAAAACTACCGCCAAAGAGCGAAAAATTGAAAGTGACATAAAGAAAAATCTTTCCGTAATAAAAATGGAAAGTAAAACTGTTAAAGATCGAAAAGTATCAATGGCATCATTAAGAAGGGATGCTAAAGAAAGAGCTATAAAAGGCTATACCAGAATGACCAGGGAAGAGCTTGTTGAGGCTATTAAAACAACAATACCTGTCATTGCTGTCAAAGAGCCTGTTAATGATCGAAATAAAATGACTGTGAAAGAATTAAGAGAGATGGCTAAAGACCGTGGTGATATCAAAGGTATCTATAAAATGAAAAAAGCCGAGCTCATTGAAGCTATAGGACCTGTCATTGGTTATGGGTCTGCTCCTCGTAGACGAACGACTGAGGCGAGACCTTTGCCTGTTAATGAAAGACCTACCGTGGTTAGGTTTGTTCGACCAGCTGTAAAAGTTTCTGTAAAACCGACAAAAGTTTCTGTAAAACCGACAAAAGTTTTTGTAAAACCGACAAAAGTTTCAATAAAGCCGACAAAAGTAAGGTTTGTTGTCAAACCTTCCACAGCGATAAAACCACCCATCGCTCCGAAACCTGTCATTGCTCCTAAACCATTGTTCATTCCACCAAGACCTGTGGTAAAACCTCCTATTGCTCCGAAACCAATTCATTTGCAAAATCCTAATATTCGAAGACCTGTGCCTGCTCCAAGGTTAAGGACTAACGACTTGATTTCATTCGAACCTTCTGCTCTCTTGCAAAATAGAATGACAAGAGATGAACCTTCTATTCTTAACACACCGGTTATCGATTCAACAAACGTCATTACACCTAGACCGGTTCCAGCACCAAGACCTTTATTTTCAAGTCTGAAAGCAGTTGCAAAAAGTGTGACGTCCTATGTTGCAAATAAGTTTAATGATATTAAAGAATGGATAGATCCTTACGTTCCTGAAGTAGTCAAGAAGAAGGTAAGAGAATCAATGGAACAAATCGATGAAAAGGTAAAGTCTATCAAATCACTTGTATTAAGAACAGTGTATAAACAGCCAGTGTCAAAACCTTTTACAGTAAAGTTTAATATGACTGAACATTCTGCAGAGCGTACTGCTAGACTATTTTCTTACACACCTTCTTCTCAATACCAAGACATTGTTCCTTTTTTAAACTTGGTGAGAGAGTCGGTCATTCAAACCATAGAAGGAGAAAGAAACACAAAGGTAAGAATTGTTTTAATCTGTGAAATGACTCGCGTAAGCATCTTAACAGGTGAAGAGACTACTCAGATGGCTCACTTTTCATCCAACTTGAAAATTATATTGGAGGGTACAGATGTAAGAGCGGTTGTGAGTCAAATGGAAGAAAAAATCTTGGAGCGAAGCGCTAATTACAACAAGATGGGATCCAATTGCGTCTTGTCTAAGATTTTAAAAATGGATATCGGATTTATCGATTATGAACCTTTTAAGGGCTCTTCCTACATGGAGCTGTCTAAAGAGCTAAAAGACAAAAAGGCGATCATCAACATGAAAAACGATGACGATCAATGTTTCAAGTGGTGCGTCACCAGAGCGCTTAACATGAAAAATACGCATAACGAACGAATTGATGATGACTTGATTCTAAAATCAGAAGAGTTGAATTGGGAAGGAATGGAGTTTCCTTTAAAGGTGACTCAAGTCAAAAAGTTTGAGAAAAATAATCCTGACATCAGCGTGAACGTCTTTCACTACGAAATGAATAAACCTCAACCTATGCAAATATCCAAATTTCATGATCGAAAACACTGTGTTGATTTGTTGTATATTTCAAACGAAGAAAACAGCCATTATTGCCTCATTAAAAATTTCAGTCGGTTTGCTCGTTCTTCAGCATCAAAACATCAACATAAAAGATATTTTTGCAGAAGGTGCATGCACGGCTATGACCAAGAAGAAAAGCTCCAAAAACATCGAGAATACTGCTATCATAACGCGCCTATGAGAATCGATCTTCCAAAAGAAGGGTCGACCCTTGAGTTTAAAAACTACAACAATAGTATGAGAGTTCCGTACTGCGTCTATGCCGACTTTGAAAGTTTCGTCAAGCCTATCGATGACAACGCTGAGTATAATAATAAAGAGTCATATACCAAAAAATGTCAAAAGCATGTTCCAAGCTCCATCGTCTATTATATCAAATGCTACGACGAAACCATTTACAAGGGAAAGCTTGAAACGTATACAGCAGAAAGTGATGATGACGACGTGGCTCAAAAATTTGTTACCATGCTTGAAGCTAACTTTATAAAGATTTGTGACGATAGTTATTCACGGCAAGAACAATGGAAAAATAAGAGAATAGAGACTAAAGAGGATAAAAAGAATTTTGAGGCTGCTACCCAATGCCATATTTGCAAAAAAGATCTTAACGGTGACAAAGTATGGGATCACTGCCATTTGACTGGAAAGTACCGTGGTGCTGCTCATAAGAAATGCAACTTGGATTATAAACTTCCAAAATTTATTCCCGTTGTCTTTCATAACTTGTCTGGCTATGACAGCCATTTGTTCATCAAGAGATTAGGTGGAAAAAAAGGAAAGATCACTTGTATACCCAACAATGAAGAAAAATATATCAGCTTCACAAAAAGCATCAAAGTGAGAGATTCTATTGATAAGAAAGGTAAACCAAAAATAGTGTATAGAGATTTACGGTTCGTTGACAGCTACAGGTTCATGTCAAGCCCTTTAAAAGATTTAACTGACAACCTTGTTAAAGATTTGTGTGAGGAGTGCTCAAAATTAGATCCAAAAACATGCAAAAAGGACTGTATGGTTAAGAAAGGTAAAAAATGCAAATGTAAAGACAATTGTGAAGATTGCGCTCATAGAAGATCTAAAAAAGGAGACATCATGTGCAAAAACTTAAATTCATTCCACAGCGGAGCAAAACGAGATTTGCTATTAAGAAAAGGTGTTTACCCTTACGAATGGGTGGACTCCATTAAAAAATTCTCTGAAACACAATTGCCACCCAAAGAAGCCTTTTACTCTAAACTAGACGATAAACACATCAGCGATGAAGACTATGCACATGCTCAAAACGTTTGGAAGGTATTTGGATGTGAAACGTTTAAAGATTATCACGAGCTGTACAACATCTCAGACGTGCTCATTTTAGCTGATGTCTTTGAAAATTTCAGAGACACTTGCATAGAAAATTACGGTCTAGACCCTCTTTGGTATTACACCTCTCCTGGTTTGGCTTGGGACGCCATGTTAAAGGAAACTAAAATTAAATTGGACTTAATAACCGATATTGATATGCTCAACATGATCCAAAAAGGAATACGCGGCGGAATATGCATGATCTCCAATAGATATGGAACTGCTAATAACAAATACATGAAAAACTATGATCCTTCACAACCATCGAAATTCATTCAGTACTTAGACGCCAATAATCTTTATGGGTGCGCCATGAGCAAACCTCTTCCCGTTAGAGGATTTAGATGGATGACTGATGTTGAAAATTGGCGTAGCATGTCGTGCATCCTTGAAGTTGATTTAGATTATCCTGAAGAGCTTCACGATTTACACAACGACTATCCTTTGGCTACTGAAAGACTAACCATTGGAAAAGTGAATAAGCTCGTTCCCAATTTAAACAACAAAGAAAAATACGTCGTTCATCACGAAAACCTAAAACTCTATGAACGATTGGGTTTAGTTATTACCAAAATTCATCGTGGTATCACCTTTGAAGAAGAACCCTTCATGAAAAAGTATATTGACCTCAACACCAATAAAAGAAAAGTCGCTAAAAACGACTTTGAAAAAGAATTCTTTAAACTCATGAACAACTCTGTCTTTGGAAAAACAATGGAGAATATTCTAAAGCATGTCGATATTAAACTGGTCACCACAAGAAAAGAAGCCTTAAAATTATCCAAAAAACCTCGATATAATCGGTACACCATTTTTGATGAAAAACTCATCGCAATTCATATGAAGAAAACACAAGTCACTTACGACAAACCCGTTTACTTGGGAATGAGCATCCTAGACATCAGCAAAACTCTCATGTTTGAACACCCCTATGACTACATCAAACCTAAATACGACGATCGCGCAAAACTACTCATGACCGACACTGACTCGCTCATTTACGAAATCAAAACAGATGATTTTTACGAAGACATTGCTGGCGATGTACTTGAAAAATTTGACACGAGCGACTTTCCTAAAGATCATCCCGCCATTCAAAACGCTGGATTCAAAGTAGGCGAAAATAAAAAGATCATTGGCAAGTTCAAAGATGAAACCGGTGGAAAGCAAATCACGCAGTTTGTTGGTCTTCGACCCAAACTCTACTCTTACTACATCCCTGAAGAAATAGATGATCAAGAACATAAAAAATGTAAAGGTGTTAAGAAGTGCATTGTTAAAAATCACATCACTCATCAAGACTACTACGACTGCTTAATGACTAAACAAGAAAAACTCACCACCATGAACGTCTTCCGATCACGTCATCACGATGTCTACACCGAAGAAATCAACAAAGTCGCACTCAGCGCTAACGACGACAAAAGATTCATCTTAGAAGACGGAATTCACACCTTGGCTATCGGACATTACAAAACAAGGCAATAAAGAAGAACAGGCATCTTGAAGAACTGGTATAGAAATAACATGATTATTTTTATACTTCTTCTTGATTTTTAAAGACGACTCTTAAGTATTGGTTTTGTCATGATATGAAGTGTTCACCATTTTTTATGCATCCTTAAGTATGGGAAGGGGTCGATGTCCTGGAACCGCCTTTTGACTATATATAGGGTGTAAACCTATCAAGGTTAAATAATGTAAATAATTTTTCTATTTTTTAATCTTTATTTGTTTTAAAATTGAGAAACAATTAGTTGTTGGGAATATAGATTTTGGGCCCATCTTATTCTGTCTTACCTACTCGGACCTTTATTACCACTCTCGCATGCTTAATACAAAGGAAGGGGGGGGGGAATTTTAGTCCACATCTTATAAACGGGGGAGGGAGGGTCTTATTAAGGTGGTTGGAAATTTATTGTCAGCCTATAATAAAATTTTCGTAAATCCTAATTAATATTTTTTACAGAACACGCATAAAACAGTTTAATTCTGGCTTGCGGTCAAATGCGCATTTTTTAACATCTGTTTTATCATAATTTTAACATGCTTATATAAATTTTATAGTATGGTGAGGAAAAACCAAACGCTCATTTTCGAGAAATCGAAATTTACGAAATTTTTTATTAATCGACGATTTTTAAAGCTTGATTACACTGAAAGTTTTTTATTTTATCAATGACTGATATTTTTTTTTTTTAACTTTTTTAATGAAATCAGTAAAATCTGACTAAATGCAACTGTAGAACTTTGAATTTCCGCCTTCTTAACATTTGAATTAAAAATTGTGACAACGACATTTGAGATTTATGGGTTTGTTCCGTAGCAAACTTGAGAGTCTGATTAATTTTAAGTTATCGGAGCGGCGAACTAGGATAACTATCAGACAATTGGATATCGGATTTTAAAGAAAAAGCTATTTGTTGCCCAGCTTTGCCAACTACACATTTGCATCTGTTTCCGTTGCATTCTGAGAAATATGCGTTACATGTTAAAAAATTACCGGAGCCGATGATTTAAGAAAGTTAACTCTAGCTTGAGCCGAGTAAAATGAAAACAAGTGCTCTTGTTTGTTATCAATTAAATAAACTACTGAGCACGTGTACCATCAGGCAAAATAGTTTAAGTTTACAGGAAAATGACGCCTGATGAATCTTACGAAAGTTTTGTGGAAAATCACAGAACTCAGTTAGATCAAAATGTTCCTCGATTTTACTGGTTTAGTCTCTTTAACAAATTGAAAAACGAGGTAAGTTATGATAATCTGTATGTACTCCCGAGCATGTATGTATTTTCATTTAGTTTCACTTTATTAAAGTGAAATTAGTTGAATTATTATTTTAAATGTTAAAGCTACAAATTTGTCTTGTAAATATTTGTAAATATATGAGTTTTTAGATGGTTTTAATGTTAATCTCTCTATAACTGCAATTGATTAATGAATGGTATTTCATTTGTTTATAAAGTCTGTTACAAACAGAAGGTTTGTTTAAATATAAAAACTATTTATCAATATAAAAAATGACTAGTAACTATATTTTTTTTATGCGTCACCATAAAAACGTAAAACGTTTTTACTAGTCATTAGTCAAACTAGTTACTAGTCATTTCTTTGGTACTTCTCTCAGCAATTCAGTTTAAGGAGGCATTACTTGCACAGTAAAAATAGGGCCAACATATGCAAGTTTATTGCAGATCAGGTTTAATAGGGTAAGTTATGTTTTTTTCTTTTGAAAATTTCTTATAGGATATGAACCTTGTTTTGCTACAAGTGATATCTTGCACAAATAATATTGCATTTAGTTATGTTCTGACAACTTTCAATGAGCTGTGATTCTTTTGACAGTAATCTTGAAAACAAATTTCCACCAACTGTTCTTACGTCCTTGACATTGTAGCCAATTACATTATTGGCTTAATTGAGATGACTTTTGTTGGTTCTGGCAATAAAAGAATATTATGTTATGCAGAGTTTCCATTTTAAATATTGGCTAGTGGACACCAATTTGATCTGTCAGATAAAGGCTCTTTACATATATAATATTAGCTCAATGCTTAAACAAAGTTAAAAGGAGTCTTTAAGTTTTAAGTCACTTTGGTATTACAGAATAGGCTCTGTTAAATTATTTTCCCCAAAATATTAGGGATCGAATAATAAAACAAATAATATTAAGCTCAGCTACAAAGCTGCAATTTCTGACTTAATTTTATTGGGTAGTTTTTTTTTGTGTTTATTTATTTCAGAAAATTACTTATACTTGAAAAAAACTATGTACTTCAAAGCCAAATTTTTTATTTTACAATGATGATTTTTTGAATTTTTTTAAGATTTTTGACGCTGGAAATTATTTTACTTTATCTCAATGCAAAGCTGATGAACATGCGGACAAACCTCTATATGATGATGAACCTCAAGAACGTATGGGTGATGAAGTCAAAGATGAGTTAACCAACTGTGATTTGCATGAAAGTAAGGTAGACAATGTCCAAGATGATATTTCCTGGAAAGTGTTTGTATCATCAAATGATGGTATTAAAAAAGATGACCCAAATAGGTATAGAAATAGATTTACAAATGTAATATTTCAGAATGCTAGACTGCTTTATGCTGTTTTGATATTTAAATAATTAATATTAAGCGGTGTTGTAATTCTAGTAAACACACCAAGGATTGTGTATTTGGCTTTTATTAAATAAATGAATACATCATAAGAATTTGTAGTTTTACATAACATTGAGTAGAATTATTTAGAATTAGAATAATAATAATGATAATAATAATAATAATAATAATAATAATAATAATAATAATAATAATAATAATAATAATAATAATAATAATAATAATAATAATAATAATAATAATAATAAAAACAATAATAATAATAGGAGACACGGCAAAAATACTAGTACTACATTAATAAATGTGTGCATTAGATAATTGTTTGTGGGGCAGATATCCATTATTCATGGGAAGTAATGTGATGAGGCACAAAGCAAAAGTAGAATTTACACAGAAATAATATAAAAATTAGTATTCTGTTTTGTGTTACAATCTGTGTACATATATATATATATATATATATATATATATATATATATATATATATATATATATATATATATATATATATATATATATATATATATATATATATATATATGCAGCATATTCCTTATTGATCATGCCTGGACTTATGAAGCCAATTATGCAGAAACTCAATTACAGAACTACCCATCACTTTTAGAAAGAATGGCTTGTTTAATGGACATTCCCAGAAATTGTGAGTTAAAAAAGTTTAAACAACTATTTTGTGAGGGTTATATGTTTATCCATTTTATGTTACTTTTCATGTTTTTTTATAGTAGCTAAAGTAAATGTTATTAAGTTTGATTGAATAAAAGGCTTTGTCTTTGTTTCAGCTGATAACCAAGAACTCATTAATGCTGTTCTGCACAAAATGTGGAGGTAGCATATTATTTGCTAAAA
Organism: Hydra viridissima; assembly: GCF_058129835.1. NCBI lineage: Eukaryota > Metazoa > Cnidaria > Hydrozoa > Anthoathecata > Hydridae > Hydra > Hydra viridissima. Next base: position 11,962,020 of record NW_028324310.1, read on the forward strand.
TCAACAATTTTTTCATAAAAAAAATAGTGCAGGTCACTCAAATTTGATTTAGATTAGTAAAAACAAGTTTTTTTCATGTATATCTTAAAATTAACTTCAAAAGTTGCAAATCTCTGTCCTCCAAATTGCTGTGTTATATATTTTTAACATTTTTAAAAATTGATTTTATAATTTACAATTTTGTTTTTTTCTTCCTAAATCTAAAGTCAATAAACTTATAATAAAATCTATACTTTTACATGAAAAGAAAAAAGTTACTTTAACTTCCTTGATAAAGATAACATAAATTTTGAAGTAATTGCAAATATTTTAAAAAGTAGATCTCAATTGTTAAAGTGGATAAACAAATACTTAATGTTTTCTCTTAGATTTAACCTGACATATACTATGAAAAAAAACAAGGTGAGTAATTGTTATAATTAAAAGTATTAAAACCATAGTTACTTTGTTACTATGATCATTGCATCTGATAAAATAATAGTTTTTAGTTTTTAAAGTTTATATGATTGTTTAAATGATTTAAATGATCAACTCAGATGATCATTTAAATCATTTATATGATTTTCATGATCTATTTATGGTCATTTTTTGATTTATATGATCAATTTATATGATATCAACTTGTATGATAATAATTTATATGATATTTATATGGTTGTTTTATATGATTGTTTAATGGTATTTTTACAGAGTACATATGATTGGTAATTAATGGTACTTTTACATTTTATAGTTTTCCTTAACATAGGCTCAGTTAAACATGGAGGATGATGTTGATTATGTACCACTTTGGTTTGTAATGGATGAGTTTGGATCTCGTGTTAGGCATTCTGATGAACCTACCTTTGCCTTTAAATTCTTCTATTTCCAAAATACTGCCACAGCCTTCATGGTTATCTATCCTATTAAAGATCTTTTACTTGGAGGTAAATTTCTTTGTCAATAGTTTGAAAGTATTGTTGTTTTGTTTAGTTATTTGTATATAGTTATCAAGTAAATTTAAAAATTTTGATATATGTATGTACCTTTCATGTACTATTTGTTGTAGTTCAGAAATAATATATCTATTGACAATGTACTTGAAAATACAGGGGGTAATATCTTTTGTAGATGAGGTGACCAGAGACTTTGCACCAGATGCAAAAACTGCTGAATATAGAGATTCTCGCTTGTTTCCTTGGTTTAAAGATCGACTAAACATTGACAGTATAAAAGATGAATGGGTACAAAAGTTACTTGGCAATACCTTAGAAAAAAACAGTCGATGTGATGAGCTATTTCCAAGTAGCACAAATGAAGGTATTTTAGAAAGTTGTTTAGCTTGTTTTGATTTTTAAAAAATCTATATTTCTATTTAGAATTTTTTTAGATATAACTTTTACTCTTCTTTCTAGTATACTTCTGCAGTCAACTGTATGAAACTCCTTTTAGATAAACCATTAATTAAAAGAGATGTCTACAAGGTATGGACAAATGATAAATTTAGTAAAGAACACTTAACTGACCCACGGTTTGAGTTTGTTGATGATATGAAAAATGCAGATATTATTTATTCAGTTGAACATTTTAAGGATTTTGAGTAAGTAAAATTTAAAAACCTTTTATTAATGGGTGTCGTAGAGTTTAAATTTTTTTTGTTGTACCTTTTTGTTGATCGTGTTGTCTCAATTTGTTATTAAATATTTTTGGGCGCAATATTGTTGTTATCCATTCTGATAGCAGAAAAAACAAGGAAATATTTTACAAATTTAAATAAATATAACTATATAAAGTATAAAATTATATCCACTAGGACACAATCGATAGTTGTAATGAATAGCAGCTGTTACAGCTATCCATAACAGCTATACATTGAGCTTCATTTATAAGGAATGCTTTTTTTTCACTTTTCATATATATTTCAATGTTTTGCATTTTGAATTATTCCTAGGATATTTATATTAATATGGAAGTACATTCTTTATAACATTAAATAAATTCTCACTTGAACAACAATTCATTCTAGTTGTTTTAAAAAATATTGGATACTTCTTAAATTGAATTGTCTTATTATTAGGTACATTTCAAACAATCCCCATGTCATGGTTAATCAGTTCCCAAATGAAGTGGTGCTCACTGTCAAAGACTTATTTGCGGAGTCTGCACAACGTTTTGTAGTTTATAACCGTGACCCGATTCCTGATCAAATGATAAAAAACCGAGGGCCAGATTGGCTACCAATGACTTTTAATTTATACTCTGAACTTCCCCAATTTATTAAACACTTTAAGGAAAGAGAAATTCGGTATGATTTTAATTTTACTTTCTTTCAAATCCTTGGCTTTCTTTCAGCATATTATTATTATAGTTAGTTTTTTAATGTTTTTTTCTTGTTAAAAGATAACTTTTATTAATTAGAAATGAATACAATATATGGATTATTAAACCCTGGAATTTAGCTAGATCAATTGGTCACACTGTAACAAATAATTTAGATCAAATAATTCGTTTATCTGAAAGTGGCCCAAAGGTTATACTTTTTATATCATTATATTTTTTTAGACTTTTTAATGAAATTGAAATAGGATTTTTTTTTACTGCTGTTGCTACTCTTTTGTAACATATTTTCAACATTTTTGAATATTTACATTAAGGTATGTTGTCATTATGTTAAAGATCCTGTGCTATTTTATCGGGAAGATCTTGACTGCTGGGTAAAGTTTGAGTTCAGATTCCAGCTTTATGTTCGAAGTATTAATCCAACAGTTGCTTTTGCCCACAAAGTTATGTATCCTCGGTTTGGAAATAAGTAAGAAGTTGCTTTTGAAATTTAGTTTGAAATTTAAATGCTAAAACATTAGAAAATATGAGTTGCATATGAGAAAATTTGACTCTTTTTTTTTTTGATGCTGTTTTTTTTTTTTCTTGAAAGATCTGCATTTGTTTTTTTTTTTAATTATATTAGTTTCATTTTTCGTAGACCTTTTGAATTAAAAAACTTCACAGAATACGAAAGACACTGGACAAATATGTATGGCAAAGAAATGAAGTTGCACGATGTGAGAAATAAGTGTTTTGTTTTTTTTTTTGGTTTTCTTTTTTTATCTTGAGTTACATTAACCACCTAATGCACACATTAGTTTCGAGTTTACTGTAAAAAAATTATTCTTTTTTTTTATTTCATAATTCGATTATCCATGTAAAAATAATTTTTAAAAAAACGATTTTAAGGGGCGTAATAAGTGTATTTTTCGTCACTGGGCGTGATTAAAAAAAAATATTATTTTTTTTTAGTATTTTTTTAATTTAGTAATTTAAATATACTTTTTTTAAGTATTTTTACTTTAAAAAGTTTAATATTTATGCATAATTAAAAGCGAAAACATTATGGGCGTAAAATTATAGTAAGGGTATAGATAAAAAAAGTTTTTTAAGTTTTATTTTAAACAAAAACATCTACTACCTGACAGATACAAAAAATAGACTAAAGTACAGCTACATCTAAAACTCAACATATACTGTGATAAGGACAAAAAATTAGTAATTCTAATTTTTAGAAAAAAAATAAATAAATTTGTTATGAACGGGTCAGAAACGGCCATAAAACGTTTGAATAGCGCTGTACTACGGTCGAACGTGTGAGATACCGCCAAGTCGCTCCGTGTCAGACACGGGATAATGCATTAAGTGGTTAAAGTATACATAATTATAAAATATTGTAATGAAAAATTTGTTTTCATGTTGTTGTTATTGTTGTTGTTGTTTAAATTTATCTTGTGATTTTTACTAAAAGTTAGGTATGTCAACAAAATGACCATTTAAATGCTGTGAAATTGAAATTTTAAAAAGTTGTTTTGAAAATTTCCTTTAATTTATGTAATCTAAAGTTGTTCCTTTTTATCACCAAGGTGCACCATGAAGACATGATTGCTCAATTTACAAAGATGTACCCTCAGCTCACATGGAATGAGATTGTTGTGAGAGATTTGCACTGTTGTTGAAACATTAAATATAATAAACTTAGTTTTTGATTAGCTTTTGATTTTTCCTTTACTTTTAAATTTAGAAAGATATCCACCGCTGCATGCGTGAATTAATAGATGGTGCATCTGCTCAACCACCTCCTAAGGGACTAGGTCGAATGAAGCAGGTAAGTTTAAAAGTATGTTTTATGATGTATATTGTTCAATAATATTGCGAAAACTCCAATATAATTTTTTGTTCTTACATACTATTCTTCTATAACTTCTGTTATGTTAATTTACAACAACATTATGTTTGTGTTAAAATAGATAACCAAGACATAAAAATGAAGTTACCTAAATTTTTAGTAGTAAATGATATAGAAACCATGTGAATACTTATAATTGTGAGAGAATGCAAGTTGAGAGTAAAATTATGTTCACAATATATTCATTTATACTCAAGCATATTCATATATATTAAAAAAACAAATTTAGCAAATAAAAGGTATTGAAATATCGAGCAATCGAAGGAAAGTAAATTAATTATCACAGTTGTTTGTAAAAAAATTTTCCGAGCATTTGATGTGTAATTGTTTTTGTATCTAAATAATTAGTTAATGAATTTATCCAAGAATTTATCAATGTTTTTATACTTTTTGTTTGTGAATTTTGTTTTATATGTTTTAGTGTCGTGCATTCTATGGTATCGATGTTATTCTAGCGTGGAAAGATAAAGGTAAAATAATAAATAGTATGAGATGAAATTTTTGATGCTCAAATTAGGGTTTTTTTGATTTCTTCTCATTAAAATTTATTTAACTCAGTTTTCTTTGCCTTTTCATTGTTTTACCTTTTGTAAGTTAAAGCGCAGTAGGAATGTTAAAAAAAATTTCCGATTTAGATCACACTGCAGTTCAACCTATTTTAATGGAAGCTAATTTTGCTCCAGACAATTGGCGTGCTTGTCGTGTTGTACCTAACATAATGAACGAAACTTATCAAGTACTATTTTTGGAAGAATTGCCTGACGCTATGATCCCAATATAATTGATTTTTGATTTATTAGCTATAGATACAACTATAAAAACCTACATACATCCTTTTTTTTAATAGGCTGAATGGTTATAGATCTAAAGCTTCTAATAGAATTGTGTTTAGACTATTATTGAAACTTCAGTTTTTGTTTGTCGCAAAAATGCGATATTCAATTTTTGCATTTAATAGAAATTTAATATGGAATTAATCATTAGTAATTTAGGGCATCTTTTGTATTAGGAGCTAAGCACACATAAAAGTTAGGTTTGTGCGTTTGGGTTTTTAACAAACGGAATGAAAAAGGTTTTCAGGGAATTATGTTTGGGGGAAGCTAAATAATCACCATTAATTGTGGCTATTTACGAGAAATCCGTCTTTAAAATATTGGAATTTTATTAGAATTTCTGTTTACCTACCCTAAAAGTCATTCAATATCAATTACACGTACTACTTCATTTACTTTTAAAAATATTTTCAACACATCTTGTTTTGTTTAACAAAATTTTAACAAGCCTCTTAAAGCCGTACGCGAATAGTTTTTGACTTAGAACGATTGTGCCAAAACAAAGTTTATTAAATCACAAACTTAAAGAAATTAATTAAATATATTTTAAATATTTGACATGCATAGTTATGATATATATGAGAAGTCAAATCTCGAAAAAAGGAGACCTGGGGAAGGAAATTGAAGCCCATGTTTTTTATCATTCCAAGAAAATAAAAAAGAAATTTAGAGCTTTTTAAAAGTTAAGAAACTTTCGCCTTGATGTTTTTTTATGTTTAAAAATACAATGTTAACAATATTGACATGACTATTGTAACGTTAACAACAAATCTTGAATATAAACTAAATATTGATTTGTCAACCAAGCAAATATAGGGGGAGGCAAAACAAAATTTACAAGTTAAAGAAAATCGCCCTATCCGTCTCTCATTAGCAATATTTATATATACAGTATTAATTTATTTGTTATTAATTTAAAAGTTTTGAAAATGGAGTATGTTCCAGTGGCATAGTCGGTTTACGTGTCGTACTTATAAGTTGACTTACAAGTACGTCATAGAAATGCAAGTATGACATAGAAGTGCAAGTAAGACACAGAAATGCTAAGGTTGAAAGAAACCTAGAGCACTTTTTGTCTAAAATGACAGAATTACTTTTTTTTAAATTGTAAACGTGTACTTTTTTTAAATTTTTTTAAATGCACAAAAGGAAATAGAATATTCGACCCTCTAACAACATAACTCATCTTCTTGGCTATGCATTAAAGGCTGCACATTCTTTTATCAGAAGACATTTAGGGGGCTATAAAAAAATGTATTTCAATTTTTCATAAATCATTAAGATTTATGTTACATTTGGACAAATCATTAAGATTTGTTACAGTGTTAAAAAGTAGTTTCAAGCCATTCTCTATAAAACAAATGTCAACAATTGCTACTGGCAAGTTTTAAAGCTCACTCAAAGCTTTTCTAAAATGTGGATTGGTTGAGAGGCATCAATGGAAATAATTTTTTTATAACTCCCTCTTTCTTATACTGCTGAATTGCTCTAGGAGCTAATTTCGAGGAAGGAGATGTGTTCTTGGAAACCTTTCGCTTGATTTTGAGTTTCAGGAAAGCAATTTGTTTAAAATTTGTATCATGATTGATTTTCCAAAACTGTCAAAATATAAAAAGAAAAATTGTTCAACACCCAATTCACAGTTAGATTTGTAATGAACTCTGCTAATCCTTGCAAATTCAATGTGTCTTTTGTCATTAATTGCATATAGTACAATCTAAGTTTTCATCACTTTAAATATGCTTATTTTCATCAAAAATTTAACACTCTCTATACTCTTCTTTACGTAATTTAGTAAAACTAATATTAAATTTACCTTTTTTGCTGTGGTAACACAATTTATTTTCTGGAAATTTTAAATTGAAAATGTTATGCATGCCTTTAATGGAGAATTCTCATGGTAGGTAGAGTCTGGGAGGTACTGTTGGGTTGAAGAGCTTGATTGGTATTCATTTTATTGGGTGGGTGTGACGCTCACATTTATCCAGTGGAGGTGCTATATCTTCTAAGACTATACAAATCAATCCTGAAGTTATGACGTTGTCGCTGGATTAGTTAACGACTATTGTCTCAAAAATATGACTTTTGATCTTCCAGAAGTTTGTTTTTATAACTCATACAGAAACTCATTCGCTTGTTCATCATCACAATTATAAGATATTGCATGAATTGCAAGAATAATTTAAAAAACAAATAAAATATGTGTAGCAAGTATGAAAAAAATTAGACTTAGCATTTATTTTGCGCATAATCTAGATTCTAGAACTTTTTGTTATACTGACTGACGTAATCAACTCCAAACAACTATTAGAACTCAAGGCAACACTAGAAAACTAATGTAGAAAGATAGGCAATTCTTTAGTTAAGCGGCGTAAAATAAATATCTTTATGCTTTATATATCTTAAAGATAAGTTACATATCTTACTAATCTAAAAGGCTTATGAAGAACAATTTGTATTATAGAACATGCAGCCTTCTTTTTGCATTAAATGTATATAAAAATGCAACTGATGCTCATCGTTGGTTATGCAAAAACTAGAAAGAGTGACTAACTGTTTGTGAGGGGTGGTTTTTAGTAAAAGTAAGCTGCTGCCAAGACAACTTCTACACTATGTCAACAGCAGGAGCTGTAATGTACTCCAGGCAGATACCAAGCATGAAATAGGCATCCACGGCAGTACAACACTTGTTGATTGGGATAATTTCAGCCAAGATGTCTGCGAGAATGAAATAGAAAGAAATCAGCAAATTATTTGCGGAATTAATATCGACGGTACACGCCCATCGTCGATGAAAACATTAAGTCTAAGTTTTCATAGAAAATAATAACGTGGGCAATGACGACATGGTCACTGGGTTTTCGGAAGAATTGAAAGAAATTCTCGTAGGTGTTTTGTAGCGAATCTACGGACCGTACTACAAGTACTCATTCTGGAATATATTCTGCCTGAAACCCATATTGTTTCTGGTGGGTGGACGTCATATGCCGGAATAAAGAGTATTTGTGACGGTATATACTCCCACGAAATCATCATCCATGAGTAATATTTTCTGGATCTTTTAAATAATGAAATTCACACTCAAAACGTTGAGATTATGTGGATGCGACTCAAACGTAGACTCAGATATAAATTCGGCACTTCAGAGGCTCTTTTTCAATCACATCTTCATCAATTTATTTAGCAACAATAATATAAAAACCCTGATTTTTTTTTCGTTGTCGTTTTCCTTATTTTGACTTAGGAAGTGCGGTAATTTTTGAAGACCAAGTTGTGTTATGTTTATAAAACCAGCGCTACTAGAACGAGAAGCACTTAGATCTACTTCAGGAGCAGAAAGATTTTCTTGGGTGCCCGAGAAATGTATTTATTTTCTGTAATTTATTTTCTAATCCTTTTCTCTTTTTGACTTCCGCTTTTGTGCAACTTTTTTCTCCGTAGCATTTTATAGACTGAATAATTACATACAACCAGGGTTGGACTGGCTTGAAAAACCGGCCCGGGAAAATTGGTCAAGGCAGCCCACTTCATTGTATGTTGCATAAATTTTATATATAAATATATATATATATATATATATATATACACATATGGCTATTTCCACGATGGAAATTTTGTGTTTAAAAATTTCTTTTTTCAAAAGATTTTTTTTCTTTAATTGTAGTTTATACACCTTAAAATTATTGTTAAAATATATTTTGAGTAGAAAATATTTGAACCGAGTAGATAAATTTGATGAATGTTAGCAACTGTTTTTTCTTTTTATTATTCGAAAAAGTGAGTAAAATTTGAGGGCAAGTTATTGCAATATTTTAAACAAAACATATCCATATTTTTGTTTAGAAAGAATCTTTGACATTATATATGTCTTGAGTGAAAACACCTTTAGTCTTTAAAAATAATTCAAGTGTTTTTTTATCACATACACATCTGTAAAAATTAGGTTGCGTCACTGAACTAAAAGCTAAAAAAGTTTAATTATTACAATAAAAATAGGCTTTAAGGCGAGATTTTTTTAGAAATTATATATTTTAATGTAAACTTTTCATCATTACTAAAAAAAAGTGGGTCAAAAAACATTATATTAACTTATAGTAGTTTAAATGCTGTTGCGTCACTGAGCCCATCAACGTGATAATTAGCGTTTTATAAAATTATTGTTTATTATTATTTAAAGTATAAAAAAAAAATTTAATCTTCTCTGCCTAAATATTGATAAAAATAAATATTTCTAAAACACTGCTGTTAGTTGGAGTCTAGAAATGATTGTTAAAGTCTAGCATGATTGACTGTAAACTTGACTGGCTCATCAAATTTCTTAATCTGTTCAAAATATGTTTCAATTTCGAAAATGACCTTTCGCAAGCAACTTGTGATGAGGATTATGTCAGCACAACTTTTTAAGCCAGAAACAAATTTGAATACGCAAGACTATGCAAGTTAAACTTCTGGAGGACAAAATAACAACAAAAAATACATTTTTTGCAAGATTTGCATTTATTTCTGTGGCTGTCACTGTTTTCCACTTCTGGGATTGTAAAGACAGTTTCAGATTCTTCGGATTTACATTGTTACATGTTGTCCAAGACACAGTGAGATACTTCCGTGTCAAATATCAAGTTATATTCATCTTCAAGAGTTATTTCGAAACTTTCCCATTTCCTTGCAAAGTCCGATAATTCCGTTTAAAGCTGATCTTTTGTTACACTAGCATCAAACTTTCTGAGCAACCCACTCAGATGCTGCAATCTGCTACTAGGCATTTTTTTCAAAATTTTTGCAAAATTTCTTGGATCTAAACAAGATAAATCAGCATATAGACTACCATGCTCTGAGAATCTCTATTTTAAACTTCTGATTACTTGATTCATTACCATGTTGTGAACATTGATACGAAATTTATCTTTTGCACTTTCAAGTAGTTGATTTGCTCTGATTCTTTTCTCTTTCAAACCAGTCTGAACTTTAATTTACATTTTATTTGGATAATATAATGTAGCCTAACTAAAAATATAATACAATTTTTATGCCAACCGGCCCACCGGGAATCTCCCGGTATCCCGGCGGCCCAGTCCAAGCCTGCATACAACTTGAGAATTTTTAAACCCATAATTATGAACAGATCTATAAACCGATTGAATCTTTACTTTTTACATAACGAAAAGTATGACATTATTAGAAGCAATTGACAAACGGTGCTCCCAATCCGAAATGTAGTTTTAATTCAACATGTTCGCATTAATTTCTAAAAAAAAACAAAAAATGAGGAGCTTTGTAAGAAATCCATTCCTTGAAACTCAATACGATTTTAAAAAAAATTGACTTTGAAGTTTTTTGAAAATTCTTTCGAGACTCCTCAGAATTAATGAACCCCGACGCAGTACGTCTTTTTTCAACCCATGTAGTTACGCCTCTGGTTTTTAATGATCAGACAATTGACAACAAACGATAAACGTCGGATAATTACTGATTAGTGTCGATTATGAATGATCAAATCATTTACCGTAATGCTTACTTAGGATTTTAATACAAAGTTCTCTTTCTTCCCTTTCTCATTTCATTTACAATGGCGGTAGATTGTAATGGTGACAAACAGTGGTTAATTAGACCTAATTTTAGTTTATCACCTGATAAATAAAAGTTCTAACGAGTAAAAATAATCGCTGAATGATTTTACCCACGAACGATCAGATTTTTTCCTGCTCATATCTGAGTTTACTCTATTACAAAATTAACTAATTCTCGACTAAAATAAATTGGATTACATACGATTAATTGTTGATTTTTGTGATTGGCAAACGATCAGAAATTAACCGATCCTTCTCCTAAGTTTGTCCTTTATCTTAGAACTATTTTAAATTTTGCGTATGTGAAATAAATAATTAAACTTTTCCTATAAGGTATAGCTCCAGTGGCACAGTCGGTTAGCGCGTCGTACTTATATGTCAGTAACGACAAAGAAATGCGAAGGTCGAGAGTTCGAACCTCTCCTGGAGCAATTTTTTCATGTTATTGCGAGTCCTTTTGTTTTACATAGGATTTTAAGAAGAATAATGAACACTGAAATCATAGTTGTAATAATACGTAATTCGTAACTTGTTTTCTCGTTCAAACACTACTATTTATATTAAAAATATTTTAAATAGTAATGTAATGCAATAAGCTCTTTTATTCCACAGTAAATTAAAAAAAAAAAAGGTTCAGCAACAACTTTGCATCAATAATTAATGATACAAAGTTGTTTTTCTCAATTATCAAAAGCTTATTAGTAAGCACGTTATTAATGCCTTGTTGCAGTATGAAGCAGATCATTCTTTTTCTCTGTTTCAAATTATGGCTGAACATTTTAAAAGCGTTTAATTTACTTTCATTAACAAGTTCTCTGATAACTGAGTTTGATTCGACTTGAAATTTTTTTAGGGTAAACCCAGGGCATTGACCCGTTTATCTCGATTCGATTCTGACCAGGGTTTTATTTGACCAATTGTGACACAGTACCCACTTCTTTATTCAGTCTATTAGATACAACTTCAAACTTTTTCAATGAATTCTTTGGGTAATCAATTCAAAGAAGCCTATCAAAGCGATTACCATTTTTGAGCGCTGAAAAAAAAAAAAAACACAATAATTTATTATGAGTTCTTGGTGGATGTGGACACATTATCTTTCAATGATGTAGTAATGATTCAATCGCATAAAAATTTAATGTTATTACAGTAAATTTGCAATGTGTAGGGTGCCAAACCTTGAAAAAATAGTCTTTTAAACTTTTTGGTTTAGAAATGATAGTTTTTATACAACAAAAATATTATTTCTTACTTATTATTTCTTTATATAATAATGATAATTATTTTTTTAAATTTTTTTATTACTTTTTCTAAATATAAAATAAATATTTTTCTAAATATAAATATAGATATAATATAAGAGACTTAAAGTTGAATAATGTATGGTCTTGAGCTGCTCCTAAAAATAATTGTTATTTATGTGAGCCTTCTGTTAACGTTTAGAATGACACAACAAGGCACTAAATTATATCATTTTTAGGCGATGTCCAAAAACTGTTTTTGTAAATAGAGCGACACTGAAAATTGGAATTAATTTATTTTTAATAAATTTCGATGTTGGTCTTAATTGTGTTTTATTTGTTGTGAAAGAGATCGGACTGGTATGGCATGTATTAATTTTGAAAAGCAAGAGCACACTAAAGATCAAAAGAAAAAAAAAAATAGAGTCAAGCGAAGTTGTGCAAAACAGGAGATTACATCTCTCGAAAGCTTAAACAAAAAGTTCCTCAGAGAAACATTTAGCCACTTGATTAAAAAAAAAATAAAAAATAGAACCACGATGCCTTTTTAAATGAACAGCCCATTAATGACATTTTTGTAATTAAAAATTTAATTTTAACGTTTTTATAGTTTCAGTATTGTTGCTCCTTTTCAAAATTTTAAATTGTTGATCTAAAAAAATGAAAATGTTGAAATTTTCCTGGTTTTTTATACATTTTCAGCGATATTGTGTATTTGTAAGTATTGTGTCTCACCTATACGTATTTGTTCTGATTTTTTTAAACTACGTTTATTTTGATGAATAATATTTTTGTCAAGATTATATTAGATAAAACTATGATCTCTTTTTTATTATAATACTCCGCATCTTAAAGATGAAATTCTAGATGAAATTCTAATAATGTTCTCTTAAAAAATTTCAAATGGTCATTTGTTATGAGTTAGGAAAAGTTCACTCATGCAATCCCCTGCGAACAAGGTTTCGGTGGATTATTAAATAGCGTAAATAAAAAAAAGCTAGGACCAGATCTCTATTACAAAAAACAGGAGATAACGAAGTTGTCGTGCCAAGAGTGCTTTATAATATTATTATTTTTATCTGAAAGCTCAAAAATCTGCTTGAAGGGTTAAAATATGGATTTTTCCTTCTCGTAATAATAAGGAGCGGGAAGTAGAAGTAAATAACCCTGAATGGCTGATGATGTAAAATCTGACCAAAGTGGGTCACAAAAGATATTTGGAAAAACTCGTGCTTCAAGAAGAAAAAATTTACCTGAACAAGGGTAATAGAACAGTTTAAAAACTTTCATTTTAAAACTCTTTAACAATTTTTGTATTTTAGTTTATTTTTTTTTTTAGCGTTGAGTTTTCTATTAAATGCTTTTTTGTTTTAGAATTTAGTTTTACTTTGTTTTGGAATTTAAAAAAATGCAGCTTTTAAACTCTAATTTTTTTTTACACTAGCTATAATCATAAAAATTTGAAGTAAAATTTTCTATACATATCTTCATAACCTGATGGGTGATAAATAATTGCGTACCTTAAATCACATGCAATTCCTCCCATGCTGTTTTAAACTTGTGTCCCAAAAAAAAAAAAAAATTAAAAAGATGCAGCTGCTTCCTTGCCATATAGATTTCATTCAAACATTTTTTACTTGTGTTACCTGTCATGCAAATTGCATAAAAATTGCTGTTTAACTATGAAAATAGATATTTATTGTTAAGATTAAAGTTTTTAAATGAATTCATTATTCAACTTTGAGAAATCTGTAATGTAAATTTTAGTAGAAATAACAAAGTTTAACAAAGAAATACTTTATATTTCATGAAAGTATATTATTGGCAACTTGTAAGAATGTCTTTTTGAGTAATAAAGTTGTTAAAATAAAACTATTTCAAAGTATATAGTTTAGAAAATCTTCTTAAAGAAAATGTAATTTATTTGCATAAGGTAATTTTCATAAATAAAAAAAGAAATTAAACACACATAAATTTGTTAATAGTCTGTCTTAACATTAATTTACCATTAAAAACATTTGTCTAATTATATAGCATTTAATCTACAATTATAATTAAATGAAGTTGAATGTTACATTAGAAACTCTATTTATGAATCAATTTATGAAATTATTTAGTTTATAGAACAAAGAAAATTTAAGCTTTTTCTTTATTAATAACTTTAACTTTTTATAATTGTTCATGCTAATAAATTATAATTTATCATCCAGGTGTGGAGCACTTGATGAGGATGAACAATTAAAGCTTCAGTAGTCTAGCTGATTTTGTTGTTTATACGTAGCTTACAAGAATTTATAGTTTTTGATTATGCATTTAATTTTTTGGGAAGTTATCATTTATTTTGTTTTTCTAAAATTAAAAAGTAACAAAAAAGAACCGCAATACAACCTAACTTTTCTTAAAGAAATGCAGAAAAATCTTTTAGAGTAACATCTAACATGTTTTATCTATAACTCAACAAATTTATTATATTTGGATTATTATAAATGCTAAAATACAACTTTTCAAGATTTATTAATGAATTTAGATATTGTAAGAATAATAAGTAATAGGCATCTTGCTGAATTTCAATCTTGGGAAGCTAATTAACAACTTTTGCTTAATTTTTACCAAAAGTTTGCTCTAGATCAAACCATATCTTTTTCTTTTCATACTTACAGTATTGTTTACACTACCCCATAAACATAAATCATGCATTGTTCTTTATTTCAGATTAAATATGCAAATGAAAAATTTCAATTTCTTCTATTTTCCTATTATTTCTCCATAAACAGGTTTCCAATTTCTGTGCAGTTCTGTACTTGCCTATTCAAAAGTTAAAAGGAATTTTTACCATATGGTTAACACAAATGTAGAATTCACTTCAGATCAAGAACCTTCCATTTAAAAAATTATTTTTGGAATTTATTTTTGAAACTATAAATTATGTTTCTGTTTCCTACTTTTATATACTTGCTGGTTTTGTCTTGCCAAGTAAAGGTTTTTTAAATAGCTTATTATTCATAGACTTAAATATTTTATGTACACAGGACAAAATTATATAATTTGAAAAAATGGAAGAAAAATATTAATAGTTTTTATTTTTTATACAAGTATTTTTGTATTGTTTTAGAACATCAAATAAAACTGATTCATCAGAAACACAAAATATTGAAGATTTAAGGTAAGTACTAAAAAATAATTCAATTAGTCTGGTTTGAAAATTATATGAAGCTTTTGTATGACTTTTTTTTATGATGACATATGCAATTGATTGATGACATGAAAGACTAATCATCTTGATTACCTATATTGATGTCATGTGCAATTCAGTTTAACAGAAATGTTCTTTTAGATTGAAGAGCAAAAGACAATCCAGAGTATCTCAGTCAGATACACAGCTTGCTAGTAATAGTAAAAGATCAGAATTTATTGTCCAGAAAAAGAAACTAAACAAGCAAAGTAAAAGATTAAAAGAGTCTCAATCAGAATCTATTGATAATTCTTTAGGTTCAAGCACATCAGTTGTAACAAATCAAGACAGTTTAAGCCATAGTTCTGAGTTTACACTGATATCTCCTGAACTTTATTCAGAGTCTGTTAAATCTCTTATTAGTTTAAGCACTGAGCTTGGTGCTGGATTGGAATCTGAACCAAAAAAAAAAAAAACACTTAAAAGTCAAAGTACCACAGTACTACAGCCTACTCAAATTTCTGAACTAAATCAAAGGAAAACTAAAAGCTTAATTGATCAAACAACCTCATCTTATACTCGCAAACGCAAGCAAAAGTCAACACCTTTATTTTCACCTAAAAAGTTGCGTAGCTCTGTAAAACAAAGAGCTTCCAAGACGGGTGGCTGGTCTTCTCGAAATAGAAGTCCTCCTGGTCGGAGGGCAGCTGGTGTGAACCTGGGGTCTTGTGCTAGTACCAGGTATGATTTTTTTATCTGTAGAATTTCACTGTAAGATTAGAATTTTACTAAATTAATCAACTTTTTAAAATGGCATTTTAAAAAGTTGATTAATTTAGTAACTAATAAGTATATATTAAAAGATAATTTGTATTGTTATTATTATTATTTCTTGTCTTGTATAACTTAGTTACAATTTAAAATATTTTATTTATTTGAGTAAGTTTAAATAATTAACTTTAAAGAAGGCAAAAATCTGCTCTTTAATTTTTTTTTCTAATTTCTTTATAATTTACATCATTATAGTTATAAAATGAAACACTGTTACCAAATGACTATTTATGTAATTATCTATAAAATTGAAAACTTTTTCTAGATAGCACAAATAAAAGTGTAATTGTCTTATCTCTGATATTTTCTGGAGCTTTACAGCTCTTGTGTGTGCCATTTTCCCTTTATAATCCTGTAGATGTCCACTGTTACTCAGCTTTTAATGAAATTGTATAAAGTTGTTGTGTATGTAGTTTAAATTACGGAACAGTAATGTACCTTTTTATACAATGATCATGAAGTATCATTTGTGTGTTAGATGTAGAATATTAAATACAAAATAAAACTTATTGCCACTTGCTTGTTTGTTTCTATCTTTTAAATCTAAGAAATTAAATTTTTATAAATGTGTACTTTATATTTACACTACTTTCTTTTTTGATAGTTTGCTTTTTAGTATCATTATGATTGTGGTAAATAATTTATTACAGTTATTATTACAGTTGTAGTTTGAAGTAAAAATTTTTGTATTATACCCAATAGTTGTGTTTATCTTAACTGTGCTAAAAAGTAAAACCTTTTGAATAATGTAAACAATTTTTTTTTATTGTGCACCATAAATATTTTTAACAAAAAAAAAAAAAAAAAAAAATGCCAAACTAGTTTGACCATCTTCTAAAGCAAGTGGCAAAATCTTTCATTCAATGATTAAATTTCTAACAAGTTTTTCTTTAATAAAAAAATTATAATCCTATCCTATTAAAATAAGATTTAAGAAAGCAATTAATGCTCTTTGCTATCAAGTTAGAGGCTAATTTATTCAAATTTTGTTATCAGCATGTGATTTTTCTATGACAGAATACAAACACAACAATTACGTATAACTTTTGTCATTTGAGTTCAAACAGTTAGTAAAAGTAACTCTTAGAGATTTCTAAAACAGTGATTGACAGATGTTTTTGGTTTGCTTATATAGCTTTATTTATGAAGATACTGTGGGAAATTTTGTAAGTTTCTGTCATATTTAAAGTTTTTTGTAAATTTTTTTAAAATCCTAATTTAAGTTTAAAATTTTTTTTGATATTTTAGAAATCTTTTATAGTAAAAATAAATTTCTCATCTTATTACAAATGTAATATAGATTCTTCAAATATTAGCATAATAAAGTAATATAAGCTTGTTTATTCACTTTGTCTATTTTTTTTTTGTTTTGTTTTATTTTGTTTTGTTTTCTAGTTAAAAAATACAAATGCTAAACTATTTTCATTAGATGTATTTTTAAGTGGATTTATCTTTTTAATAAGTTTTCAAGTTTTATAAAAATTTTAGTGCATAACCCTATCTTAAATGCTGTTTTCTTAAGTTTTTATTGAGCAAATGTTAGCTATTGCAGGACGTTTTTGTAAGCATAGTTTCAAAATGTATGGGTCATCACTAAATTAGATCATACTTTCTAAGCCATGAAATGAGATTACAATTGTTTAAGGTGGGCTCAAATCCTTTGTGTTTGTTTGTGGTTACATTTATTGCATCAATAAAGTAAAAAACGTTTGTTTGTAAAAATAAAAACTTCAATCTTCTGTAGTTTTGTTTGTAAGAGTAGTGAACTTAACCTTTTGTAGCTTCTTTGTTATTATTCAACTAGTTGTCTATTATTGCCTGTTATAATTTTTAAATTACTTTTTTTTTTTAAATTCAATATTTTTTCTTTTCTTTTCTTTTGCTAATAACTGATTAAAATTCTGTTGTGCTTTTTTTTATTTTATAGTTTTTAATCTAGAGATTTAAGAGAGGGTTTTTTGATACTTTATTTCTTTTTAACCAAACAAAGAGTCTCAAGTCATCCTGACTTTAATTGTTTTCTGATTAAAACTTAATGTTTTTTGTTGACTTTCTATGATAAGCAATTTGATTTAAAAAGCTGAAGTGATGAACGATGAATCATTTTGTTACATAATGTAACTTGATAGTTGGTAATAAATATTTTGACTTTAAATTTAAATTATTTTATGAATAAATGTTATACAGTGTCTTATGATGTGCTGAGTTTAAAGTTGTTATGGTAAAAAAAAACTTTAAAACTTCTTTGCCTGAAGTTAAAGGATTAAAATAAATTTTGAAAAAATTTGTTTATGCAAAATACAACTATTTCTTATATGGTGAATTTCTGATGCAAATATGTGCTTATGACAAATTGTGATTGCCTAGATTTATATCAACGCTTTATGTTTGTTTAACAATTGGAATTTTTTTTAATAATAAAATAATCTTGTTATTAAGTTTTTAATCTCAAAAAATCAATCCAAAAATATTCAATGTCTGTTTGATGTATGTAAGTTGAAGAGTTTTAAATATGTGACCTTAATTTTATCTCAAAAAATCAATCTAAAAATATTCCATGTCTGTTGGATGTATATGAGTTAAAGAGTTTTAAATATGTTACCTTCTTAGTTTTAAACTTGGTGGCATAAAAAGAGGGAGTTTTACATATTATCATTTTGCTTAATCTTAGAAATGGGTTTCTTAGAATTTTCCCTTTGAAGGGGCTCAAGAATATGTAAAGCATTTTTTTTTACAATGATGCCCACATAACTGGAAGATCTGGAAAAAAAGATTTGTAAAAAGTTAATGTCTCAGAAACTATTGAGTTTTTCATTTTTGGCTGGAAAAAATAATTTTACATATGGCATCAATTTATTATAACCTTGGGTTTTGTTAGTTTTTTCATATCCAAGCAGAAAAATTTAGAAGTTGAAATGAATGAGCTGATGCTAATATTGCTGTTACATGATTAAAGTTAATGTAGACAGCAAAACTAAACTAAAAACAATTCAGACAAAATCCATTAAATTTGCTCTTAACTGTTTTTATTGTAGGCGAAATAGAAGATCTAGAGCAACTGTTTCTCAGTCAACAGCAATGGAGAGTACAAGGTTCTTATTAAAAATTTATTCCATTTTATTCTTGTAAAAGGATTTGTGACTGATATTTTAGTTACGTTAATGATGCATTTTTACACTTTACTTGAAAATATTTATAGGTATTTGATCTTCAAATTTCTCTTTACTGAGATTTGTGCTACAAAACTGTAGAGAAATTTTATCTGCCTACTTATAAATTTAAGTTAATCATATATTTTCTTTGTAGATTTTAAATTAGAATAATGTTCTAATTTCTTTATTTTTAAAGAGATTCAGAAACAACAGTTGCTAACACTTCAGCAAATGAAGGTACATAAAATGTTTCCTTTGAAATACAATTACTTTTTTAAATATTATTCTTTCATTGAATAAGTTGTTATTATCTAAAACAGTTTTTTAACATAGTTTTCTTTGTTAATATCATAAGGTGCAGAGGATGTTGCTAATGCACCGTTATTAGGAGCAATGGCCTCATTAGCATCTGTTGAAGGGTT
Source organism: Hydra viridissima (assembly GCF_058129835.1). Taxonomy (NCBI): domain Eukaryota; kingdom Metazoa; phylum Cnidaria; class Hydrozoa; order Anthoathecata; family Hydridae; genus Hydra; species Hydra viridissima. The sequence continues at coordinate 11,981,448 of NW_028324310.1, forward strand.
CTCAGGTACAAATATATACATTATTAATTTTATAACTTTTAATGTGGTTTTCAATCTATCTTCAAAAATACATATTTTGGTTTCCTAAATGAAAATTATATGCAAATTGTGCATTCTTCTGTTTAAGTGACATTTATAGCGCAAATTTTTTTTCAGGTGGACGAGATGCAGGATCTAATCTAGGGCTAGAAGAAGCTGACATTTCAAGATTACAAGGTAGAGCTATATTCAATGCAAACATTATCTTTTGATTGCAGCAATTTTAAAATACAGTTTGTGTTATTTTCAAAAATGTTTGCTATGTTAAAATACTTGCATTATTAAATAGAATAAATCTAGTGTTTGTACATACCATTGAAAATAACTATTCATTTTTGTTATAATATTGATTACAACTTTGGCATCAACATACTTTTAAACTTTGATTTTTCTGCTATTTAAAATTTTGTAATTTACCATCTCATTAATTAAAGTGTTTTAACCTAATGCTAATAGTAAATAGTATATCCAATAATTGGTGAAATTTTTAAGAATTTAGATCTATTTACTACATTCTTATTCAAGAAAATGTGATCATCACAGACTTTTGAGTGCTACTGTAAATATAATGAAACAATGATTGTGGTTTGTTACCAAGAATAATTAGTTAACTTAAGCCAAGCATTAAAAGAGTCCTGAATATTTCAAAAAGTATGACAAAGTTACTTTTTAGCTTAATAATGCTAGAGCACACATTGCTAGAGCACAAATTGCTAGATTGGTTAAAGAAAAGTTACAGCTACGTAAGTTGGATGTGTTAGCTCACCTGCCATATTTACCATCTGGTTACCATATATTTCAATCAATATGAGCATGGACTTTAAAATAAACATGAACACTCCAATTCTTATGAAGTCATTGAAAAATGGGTTGATGAATGCTTTAAAAAAAAAAGATCTCTAGTGAGAATTTTTTTTTACCTTAAAGATGGAAATAGCTTATGCCTAATAAAAAATAGTTTGAATAAATATGAGTTATGTCTTCAACAAAAAAACAGCAGAAACTAATTCAAGTATAAGTATTGCAATAGTAATAGTGTTACAGTAGAATTATATTTTAAAGGCTATTTTCAAAATATCTTTTAGTATTTGTATATCTTATTCTTGTTGTTTGTTTGCTTTTTTTTTGTTTGTTTTGTTTTTTTTTTATTTTATTTTTTTGTTTATAGCTCTGCTTGAAGCAAGAGGATTGCCAGCACATCTGTTTGGCAGTCTTGGTCCCAGAATGCATCTGCTTCTGCATAAAACTTTTAATAGTGGAGCAAGTAATCTTTTACTTTATCTGTTTTACATTAAACAACTGAAATTTTCTTTTGTAAAACTTGGATGGCTTAAGGTTTTTTTACTCTACTTAAGCATACCAGCTGTAAAATCCATGTTTAACATTAACTAGGTACAAAAGCCCAACAGTTGATTACCTCAATGCAAAGTGGTGATGAAACTCTCCAATTGCAAGGTGTCATGGAAATGTGCCAGGTTCATTTTAAATTAGTCCTGAGGTTGCATACATTAGTTGTTAAAAAAAACTTTTTAATAAGTATGCTTTAAAAAGATAAGTGAAATTTGTTTTAATCTTTGTGTTGTGCTTGTATTCCCTTTTCCTTTTATTTAAAAAATTTAATCCAGATGTTAGTGATGGGTAATGAAGAAACATTAGGAGGATTTCCAGCTAAGCAAGTTGTACCAATTTTGGTGAGTAGAATTGCAATTGTAAAAAAGAAAAGAAAAAAAAAAATTAAAAATTAGGAAAATATCTTAGTAAAAAATTATATGAAATAAAATAAATTCATATTTAAAAGAATTCTGATAATTTCTTCTTGTTTAGATTACTCTTCTACAAATGGAGCACAGCTTTGATATAGTAAGTTTAAAAATAAATAAACTTTTTTCCTGTTACTCAAAAGTTTAGTTCAATAAATATTTTCTCCTATGTGAGTATTATTCTTTATTTAGAGTAAAGTTTAAATTTTCAAGCCAGTAATATTTTCCTTATAGATGAATCATGCATGTCGGGCTTTGACTTATTTAATGGAGGCTCTTCCACGATCATCTATTGTAGTAGTTGATGCAATTCCTTCTCTTCTAGAAAAAGTAATTAGATCCATAAATTAGAAAACACATAAGTTTTTTTTTTACTATATTTTATGGTTTTCTTTATAATTATTGTAAAATAAATCCTTATGATGATCTTAAAAGCTATATTACCCAATGTGTTAACATTGTTAAATACAGTTGCAATCAATCCAATGCATGGATGTTGCTGAACAAGCTCTTACAGCATTAGAGATGCTATCTAAAAGGCATGGGAAAAACATTCTTCAAGCAGTATGTTTGTCTTTTTTTTTATTCAACCTGAAGATTCATTTTAATCTGCATATATGCTATTAAACTATTTAACATTTATATTTGTGTTATATTCAAAAATGAAATTAAATATTTCTGAAGCAGGTTTCATACTCATCATTTATGAAATAAATTTATAGTTTTAAAACTCTTCATGGTCATAGGTTAATCAATCTTTGATTATCTTTTTTTACAGTTATATCTTGTGCAATCTTATTTAACTTGTTAGAAAATTAGTCTTAGGCTAGTATTAGTGTTTCCACACTACCACAATACCTTGTGCCATTCTGCAGTATTATAGCCTAAATATTTAGGTTTTAATGCATGCATTGAGACCTGCGTTTTGAATACTTTGGTGCTGTGTTACTTGCTAAACCCTAAAAAGACCTATTTTAAATTTAATAACATTTTGTAAGATTTTTTTAGTTTATTTTGAAAATAAAATCTAAAGTTTATGATAGTTACATAAAGTGTATCAATGCATGCATTAACAGTGTTTTAAGCTGTACTGCTTTATGGGGAATCTTAATACATAAGCATTATTTAATTCTTGAAATCTCAAAAAGTTTTTCCCTGCTATCTGGCAGGTTAATCTTTTTGTTAATTTACCTTTACTACAAAATGTAATTATGGTAAATTGTAAATAAATTTTTGTGATATATATAGTATTTGTATGTGACAAAATATGTTTCTTTCTAAAATAGTGAAATATTTTTTGTAAACATTTAGGGTGGTTTAAATGCAAGTTTGTTATTTTTGGACTTCTTTTCTATTGTAGCTCAGGTAAGCAGGGATTTTTTTACAGCTATATATGATTTATTGCTAGTATGTATGAGATTTATAGCTAGTATATGTATGATTTATTACTAGTATGTATGAGATAGCTAGTACACATGAGAGCTACTAAATATTATTTTTTGTAAAATCAACCAGGATACTTTTAAGTATTTATATTTTTTAGAGATCAGCTCTTGCTATTGCTGCTAATTGCTGCCAGTCAGTAACAGTGGAGGAGTTTAATTATGTTGTTGATTCAATTGAAATAATCTCCAATCAGTTGATGAATCAAGTAAGGTCATTTATGATTTTCTAGATCAATAGCATATGAATATTTTTTTCGCTATTTTTCTTTTAAAGAGTCCTCTTTTTTATTTTATTCTTAATTAGGATAAAAAATCTGTTGAAAGCGTTTGTTTGGCATTCACTCGAATAGTTGATAATATCCAGTCTGATAAGGTATAGTCTAATTCACTTTTATGTTTTTTCTTTTAGCATTGATTGTTTTCAAGTGTGGCTGTAATTCATTGCAGCTAAAGGATTTCAAATTTTAACTAATGGAATTGATTGTCTATGATTTAAATTCTTGTATTTTATATATATATATATATATATACTTCTTTTTTACAGGTTTTGCTGCTGAAGTTATCTGAACATGGTCTACTTGCTAATATAAAAAAACTGGTAACTTTATTATGATATAATGATGAAACATTTTGCACAAGCTCAATGAAAGTTAAATTTTAGCTAAAATTGAGCTTGTGTTGATGTGTTTTGTGATGTTTTGTTTTTCTTGTGTAATTTATCTTTCTTTCATTTCATGTGAAAAAAATTTTTTGGCCAGCAAAACTTTTATTTTTTTTTTAACAAAGATGCTTAACAATGATTTGGTAAATGTGCACTTTAATAGGCCTGTTCTTAGTCCTAAGAAAACTGATTATGCAAATTTTCAACTTTTTTCTCTAGTATCAGTTATTAATTATAATTTTTAACAATTGCTGTTTTTTTAAGTTAACCAACCCACCCATTTTAAGCAGTAGCACTTTTGTGATGGTCATCCGTATGCTGGCTATCATGTGTGCAAATTGTCCATCTCTTGCTGTACAGTTACTTAAACTGGGTCAGTAAATAGTTTAATGTAATTGTGCTTTAATTTAATATAATTGTATTGTAATAATTGTATTTAAAGAATTTATTCTAGTAATCTATCTGTTTCTACATCCCTTGATTATTTTAACGAATGTATATAGGTTCCTTTTCACAAAACTAGTGTTGCGATGTTTTTACTTGTTAATAAAACTTTTATTATAAGTGGTTGTTATATTGCTTAAGTAAGAAGCTTCCACTTTACTATTTTTTGTTATTAATTTTTACTTTTGTAACTAAGGATATTTATTGTGGCTAATCCTTTTTATTTATAATTTTTAACTAGATACTTTTCAATGTGAATTACTCTTATAAATAAAAAAGATTTTTCATTATGATTAAAATGTAATAATAAGCTATTTATGACACTCACTTTTTTATTTGCTTTTTTTCAGACATTTCTGAGACAGTGCAGTTTCTATTAATTGGTAGCAATGATGTAACCTTAGACGATGCTGTAGAACTAGTTCCTCGTAGTCCTCAAGAGCTTTATGAATTGAGTTGCTTGATAAGTGAGCTTTTGCCTAGTTTACCTAATACTGGAATATTTGCCATAGATACGCAATTAAGTAAAGGTTTACAACAAAATTCCCAATCTGGTGTTTGGCAATGGAAAGATGATCATAATGTGTGGCACTCTTATTTGTGGGTAGATAACCGCATAATCGAAGCAGCCTATCAGAGTGGAGAAGATGAAATAAGTTTGTCAACACTAGGACGAAACTACATAATTGATTTTCCAAATATGCAACAGGTAAAAATCTCTATTCTTTTTGTTTTGAATTTGAAAATGATTATTATCATTAATTCAATAACTTAATAGTTCATAAGATTTAGTCATTTGAAAAAAATTGGGTTATTTACCAATTTTTTTCAAATGACAGCTGATTTTAGAGCAAGCTGTTTAATTTGTATAAGTTTCCTGGAGTCAGAAATAAAATGAAAGAACTAATTTAACATGGAAAGCTACTAGGTTTAAGAATATTAAGATATTTATAAAAATTTATATCAACTTTTTTTCATTTTTACTTTATCAAACAAAAATTTATTTGATATTATAAAGCTTCAAAAAGATAAAGAAATATAAATGATAAAAATATCAATAGAATGAAGATAAAAAGTCAAATAACAAAAAAAGCTTCTAAAGTATCAGAATACCCTTTAGAATCCAAGTAAAAAATTGCTTTTCTAACAAACTGCTGATGATTCTGAATTCTAAATCAGTTATGTTGTATGCTTAACCTGATACTCCAGTTGATGTTGTAACAATTCAATTATAATCTTTTTTTTTTTTTATAAATATATATTTTTTTCTTCATGTAATAACATTGTAGTTTTTTCTATAGATAAACGAAGACACTGGAACAATGCGTTTAATTCAAAGAAAATCTGATCAAGCTCACACCACTGTGAACAAATCTAAATCAGCTGAAGAGGATGAGCGCGTATATATATTTAAAAATGAACCAGAAAAAGGAAAAAAACTTGTGCAATCTTTGATTAAAATTGTCTATGTTGTTTATTATTCTTCAGTAGGACCTGCTGTAAAACATAAATGCTTATGTTCAGCACTAAAAATGTTATATCATTCCCCTAATGAACTTTTGCGAGATGTTCTCCTAAATATTCCTATATCTAGTTATATAGCAGGAATGTTATCCTCTAGTGATTTAAGGATAGTTACTTCAGCATTACAAAAAATAGATATCTTAATGACAAAACTTTCAGATATTTTTCACATTCATTTTCGACGTGAAGGTGTCATGCATAAAGTAAAACTTTTAGCTGATGCTGATATAAATAAAGATTGGAAATGTTTAACAGGCTCTAATGATAAGAAGGAAGGCGATAAATCTGTAAGAAAAAATCAAAGTAGTGTTGAACTTTCTAGCACATTTCACAGTGTTTCAACGACATCTGAAAACACAGATTTAGTAGCAAAACAATCTAAGTAAGATTTTTTTGTGTGTGGAAACTGGTTTTGTTTTTATTTTGAAATAATTATAATAATTTTATTCAAAACATTTTGTGTTTTCTGTTTTCTAATTAAGATTTACTGATGCTTTACGAAGTAAAAAAAGAGGTGGGTCAAAGCTAACTCGTCGGCAAAGCAGTGGAAAGTATGGTGAAGAGTTGCTTGCATCTTCTTCAACAAAAAAATTATCTCATGAACCTATTCGACCAAAATCTGCATCATTTTCCTCATCCAATAATTTGTCTTCAAGCAGTTCAATTTCTTCAAAACGCTCTTTTTTTTCTAACTTTGCTCCAAGATGGGGACGTTCAGAATCCTATCACAATAATGATGCTTCAAATATGAGCAGTGTTGCAGAAAACTCTTTCAAGGTTTTTATAGATTTAAAGTTTTGTGTTTATATTGCGATCAGTTTTTCAGAAAAGTATAATTTTCTTTTTGATTAGAGGGAAAATCTCTGCTGCAGCAATTTTTGTAAAACTATAAAAATTTAAAAACCAAATAAATCAGAGTTTCTCAAATTAAAAACTGAAGTATAAGCAAACACAACTTCAAACTTTCTAGGAACAGTATAACAAAGAGCATGACAAAAACAGAGATTGTATTAAACAGTGGATAAAGAAAACAGGTCTTTCTTTCTTTCTTTTTGATTTACCTTTTTATCATCTTTATCTTGAAATAAAACAAATTAAAATTTTATGCAAGGATATTTTACACTTTAGTTTGAACAGAAGAATTTTTTTCCCTCACAATTTAGCTTCTGAATTTTACAGCAAATACTTTGCTGGCAGTTGTGGTTCAGCTCATCCTGCATTAAGTGTTCTGCAAAGATTAACAAAAGCATCTGATGAGTTAGCAGCTTTAGTATGTGTAGCATTATTAACTTTTAAAAATTAATGTCTAAATGTTGATTAGGAGAAGGAAAATAGTGGATGATTTAATTTTATTAAATGTGATAACTTGTGTGTGTTGTATATTCAACATCAGCTATTTTTATTTTGTAAAGAAACCATGTATTTTTTTAATAGAAACCTGAAAACATCCATCCCCTGTTGGAACTTTGCAGTGTTTTAATAAATGATAATCGTCAGGCAGGAGCATCACCCTTTGAAATTGTACACAGTGGCATGGTAACCAATTTGCTAAGGTATTTGTTATTTATTTTGCTGTTTCTCAACCACAAAGTAAATATTTTGTTCTACTACTTAATTTTCAAAATTTTTTATGAACTTTTACTGAAAATATAAAAAGAATGTAAATATAACTAAAAAATAGATAAATAAAATGAAATATAGTTGCTTGTTTACAATGAAAGAAAAGGTAAGTAATATAAAATAAATCATTAAAGTATGGACTCTAGTATTCCTGATTAACAAGCACTTTAATAAATCAACATGTATCACCACTTTTGAACGAGACTCAGTGGATAGGAAAGTCTTTGATCAAAAGTTTATTATGTAATAAATATATGATAAGTAAATTGTGATAACTTTATAAAAAGTTTAACTTTTTTCTGTTAATTGAATAAATTGTGAGCTAAATATTGTAGAAAAATTCTACATTTTGTTTACATTCTGTAGTTTATTGTAACAATTTGATATTTAGCAAGCATTATGTTCACTGCAATTTCTTTTAAACCAAAAAGACAGTAGTTTAGAAACATAAAATTGAATGTTGAACATGTGTTTGCAGTGTTTGCCTGCTGAGCTAAAACTGCAAGTAAAAAATTAGACTAAACTGTTGATTTTTGCTTATCACTTTCCTTAGATATTTAACTCAAAAAGATAGTGATACTTCTAAAAGAAACACACGAATCAAAGTTTTTCTAACTGCTTTTCTTGGTATCCAGGTATGATTTCTTGGTGTTCATGATAAATCAGTATGTTTTAATTACATCGATAAAATGTGATTAAAGTAATTGGGGAGTGTTTAGCATAAAAGCTTTTGTTTATATTTTTTGTTATGTAATTTAATGTTAAAGTAAACAGAAACATCACCTGTTTTTCTTTTTTAATACTTTTATGTTCTTGCAGAAAAACGAAATGACAACAACAGATATTACTTTAAGAAACAAAACAACTACTGATGTAGTAAGTATCTATTAACAAAAACCAGTGCTGTTTTTTTTCTTCTAATGAGCTGTTAGATTTTCTATTTAAGAGTATTTTTGCTACGACATAGTTTCAAGTTAATTTTTTACTTATTTTTAACAAAGCATGTTTGTGAGAAGCCAGCATTGGTACCTCTAGTTCAAAAGCTTAATCTTTGTGTAAATCAGCTGGAACAGGTCTCTATTTTCTTATTATTACAATTATTATTATTAGGATTGTGATATTGGTTGTTTCTGGAAGTTATTTTTAAGATGTTTCTGTTTTAAATTATAGCATTTATTGATTTCCTGATTTAGTTTCCTGTAAAATGTCATGACTCTGGTGGTAGTAATGGAACAAGGTATTTTATAAAGTTGTATACTTAAGTATTATTATCCATTAACTTTATTATTTTGAACATTTAAGTAAATAAACCTTCTAAACTGTTTAGAGGTGGATCGTCTGCTCTTCGTTTTTTCAACACTCATCAAATAAAGGTTTTACTTTTGTTTCTTTTGCTATTTTTTGTTTTTCAACCAGTCTGAGGGTATTTTATCTATCTGAGGGAAAGTTTATAAGGTTAAATCTGGATGTTAAGAAGTTATTAATACTCGCAAGCAATTAAAAAAAAAAAAAAAGCCATCAAAAAGTTTTTGGTAAAGGCCTACCAGTAAATGTATATACCATTAGCACAAAAGATACACATTTAGCTATTAAATTTGTCTTCTCCTATGACATAAACCTTTTCATTAGAAAAATTATTTTCATTAAATCAAAAATTCAAAGCAGAGCTAATCTATAACTTGAATTCATATTGAAAAATTATCTAAGAGCTCTAATTAAAATTTAAAACTAAATATTAAGTTATAACAAAATTGCTAGAAAAAGTTAGCAGTTGGGATTTAGAGAAAAGAAACAAAAAAAACAGAAAATAAGACAATACTAAACATATATAGCAACAATAGCATTTTTAGGGTTAAAAGGGTTAAAATAAATAGATTTAAAAAGAGTTAAGTTCTTAACTCTTTTTAAATCTATTTATTTTTAAATTTGTTTTTTTTTTTTAACCCTGTTTAATTTTAACTCCTTAAAATTTTTTAAATGTCATAACAGAATGCTTAGCTAGGAATGCATACAAATCTGCAAAACTTGCTAGTTAAAATTTTTTACTTTTCACATCCTCTCAATTTATCTGGAAGAGTTAATTATTTAAAAAAACAGTTAAAACATGAAACCATGGTTTCTCTGTCTGGCATTGAATTAGTACTATTGTAATATATGATTAACTAAAATGCAAATATTTTTGTTCATTTTTTCTTATTTTTATATTTTAAATATTATTTGTGCCTTATTTAGTGCTCACTTGTTCGTCATCCAGATTGCACATCAATTAAGCAATGGACAGGAGGAGCTGTAAAGATTGATCCTCTTGCTCTTGTTCAAGTAATTGTTGCACTTATTACTTTCTTTTCTTTACATATATAAGTGATGTTTTAATATTAAGTTTTTCTTCACCTAAGTTAAACTTTTTTTTTCCCACTTTTAGGCAATTGAAAGATATTTAATTGTGAGAGGTTTTGGTAGAGTGAAGGGCGTAAGGAAAATTTTATTTGTGATGGACTACATATTATAGATTTAACAAATAATAACAATTTTATTCAGCTTAAAATAATTGATTTGCATCTGTAACATTTAGACAATTAACTGTAATATAAAAAACCAAATTGTTTTTATGATGAGACATTCAAATAATTTAGTTCTAATATGTTACTTATTTTTAAGGAATTCTCAAATGATGTAAGTGATGATGATGATGATCAATCTGAAGATGAAATAGAGGAATCCTGGGTAATTTTTTTTTACCCAGTTTTCTTTTTTTCCATTGCTAAATTTTGTTTTTAAATGTTCTTGTTAAATTTTTATATTTATTTTTTTAATAGGCTTCCCAATTGCAAGGTTCCCTCAATGGAAAGTAAGTTGAAAAAAACCCTAAAAATACTATTATTAACTTATAGGATTTTTTTTTCAAAAAATATTTTAGTAGGATAATTAAATTGCCTTGTTTATAATTTAGACACATGTTAGAGTTTTCTATGAATGGGCATGTTCTTCCATATAATATGACAATATATCAAGCTGTCAGACAATATGCACCAACTCAGGTTTTTTATTTGTTTGCTAATTGTTGTAAAGAATCAGAAACTTCAATATTTTTTCTTTCCTTTTTTTTTTTTTTTTCTTTTTTTTTTTTACTTTTCTTAAAGTTAAAAACTTTCTTGTTTTCATGTATATTTTCTTGTATATTTTGATTATTTTGAAACCTTAATAAGAATTTTATTCTTTATGTTTATATTTTTGTTTCAATTCATTTGCAATTTTTTGTTTTCTCTAACAACAATTAGCTGTTATTCATATAGATGGAAGATACTAGTGACACTGAAGATTATAGCCCTTTTGGTAGAGCTAGTATATGGTCTGGAACACATGTTTTACAGTAAGTGTATAAATTTACTGAATGAAACTTTATTAGCTGGTCTTATAAAATTCTAGTTAAAAGTTTGGTGTAATTCAACTAAAGTTTCTCCTTTTTTTTTTTCATTTCATGCATAACATTTGAGCATTGTTTTGTTTTTTGTAAATGTTGCATGAAAATGTTGTGTGCATCCAAACATCGATGCTTTAAGTCACCAAGTTTCTAAACTGACCATATTTTCTCACATACCCAAATCCAATTTTATGTTAAACTAGATTTGGGTTTAAAAAACTAACTCAAACTGGGATTTGCTTTTCTTGTAGTCCTGACTGAAAAATATGTAGTGGAGAGAGGGGCATCTACAAAATCATAAAACTCCTTCTTTGGATTTGATGTCATATTAATAATTTGTCAATTTAACAAAAAAAAATTTTTCTTTAAATTTTTTATAAAATGTCTAAAAATTCTAGAAATGTTTTTCAGAGATTTTGTAGGTCTTCATATTATTCAGGTTATTGAAGGCTGTAAGAAAATCATAATCCCCACTTGGTTTAAATTTTTAAACTGAAATTTTGTTTGTGTTTGGAATGTGCATTATTATTCAAGAATCCTGGCTAATGTAAAGAAGCAATTTTTTTTTTTGTGTGATTTTTAGGTAATTTTAAGGATACCAATTATAAGTAAATTTAACTTTGCATTCTGTTTTATTTGCATTTTTTTTTTTTAGCTTTTTAAATGTTTAAAAAATTTTAGTTTCAGACCTATTAATCAAACAGACCAGATTGTGTCTCCAAAAAGAATAAAATCAGATTCAGCCCACAAGACAAGTGGATCAGTGTCTAATGAAAAGGATGAATTAGGTGTGAATTACAGTAGTTTTATGTTTACCATTCTACATCTTAATTTTTTGTTAACAATTTGATTCTTTAAAACAGGCGTTTAAAGTTTATTTTGATATTATTTATGATCCTAGTAAAGCCTTGTTAGTATCTGAAAAAAATTATCTTTTCATTACTATTTCAGTGTTTAATGGTTGTCATTTTGTTTAGATTCTTCAAATAACTTTCTTTGTAATAGTTTGCCTGATGAAAAGTGTAAGTATATAACAAACTATTATCAATATCATAACTGATAATCATTTCTAATTATTTTGCATTTTTGTTTATAACATTTTAATGTTGTTATTAGATAAAGTTATGTTTTTACTGTCTGATTTATTTTGTGACTATGAATCCATTATTTGGATTCATAGTCACAAAATAAATATTGGTCTTGCTTACAGTTAATCAAGATCCCTCACTTGAAGTAATTTCTTTATTGCGTGTTCTTTATTATCTTAATGATAACTGGGGAAATTATTTTGGTGTAAGTACTTGTCAATTACTAAACAATTCCCTTTTTTTAAAATTATATTGTTTTTAACGTTAGTTGTTTGTGATTGAATATTTAGTTTTTTTAAGTTGTTGTTGTTGTTGTTGTTGTTGTTGTTCTTATTATTATTATTATTATTATTATTATTATTATTATTATTATTATTATTATTATTATTATTATTATTTTATTCAGTTGCAAGCTTGTAGTTCCATAGTACCTAAAGCCGAGTTCATTAATACTAAGCTGACAGCAAAAGCAACTCGTCAACTTCAGGGTAGGTTAACTGTTATCGGTTAATGTTTTCTGTTTGCTGTAGTTTTTTAAAAGTATTTTCTTACTGTACTGTATTTTCTTTCTGTACTGTTTGTAACTAATGATTCCTTCTGTTTATACATTCTTTGTAGATCCTCTTATTATCATGACCGGTAATCTACCAACATGGCTTTCAGAATTGGCTGAAGCATGGTGTGTTAAACATCCATTTAAATATTTTGTTCATTTCTCATCAAGCAATTTTTAGTTGCTCTGGTATACTTCAAGTGTTTTGTATTTTTATTTTTTAATATTTCAGCCCTTTTATTTTTCCGTTTGAGTGTCGCCAAATGCTATTTTACGCCACAACATTTGATCGTGATCGTGCTGTTATGAAACTACAAGTAAGTTTGTCAGGTTAAAACTTTTAGTTGGTAGCATTACATAATACTCTTTGTTTTGTGCCATTATGCAATTTACATGTTTATATTTAACTATTGAAAATCTTAGGAGACTGTTCCAGATATTACAACTAATGACAGCAGCGATCGAGTAGCACCAAGACTGGATAAAAAAAAGGTAATTACTTCGTAGAATAGTTCTTACACTTGTATTGTAGTTTAATGGTATATCAGTTACTATAAGTTAAAAGTCCAGTATAACAGGCTACATTCAACCAATTTACTCTATCGCGAAGCAATTATGCTGCAAATAAAATCATAGTACTACAGAACTTCTTGCAACACTTTGTGCGCTGTTAATCTTGATAATATCCTCTTACTATCCTTGTACATTATTGTTTTGAAAAAAAACCTTTTTTTTTTTTTAGCGCACTGTTAATCGTAACAATATCTTCAAAGAAGGAGAAGCGTTGATTAATGATTTTACCAATACTAAATCTTTGTTAGAGATACAATATGAAGGCGAGGTATGGTCAATCTTTAATAGTTCTTTGTTCTTTTCTTTCTAATCTTTATTTTTATTCATTGTATGTAAATATTGTTTAAGATTTTGCTTTATCAAGGTTGGTACCGGGTTAGGACCGACACTAGAATTTTATGCACTGGTTTCAAAATATTTTCAACGAAGTGATAATGATATGTGGAGAGGTGAAAAAGTGACCGTGATTGAGGGCGAAGGTACTTTTTTAGAAAACTATTTTGGTACAAAAGTGACTTCTTTTTTTTTTTTTTTTTTTTTTTTCTTTGCGATAATTAACTAATTTAAATTTTTCAGGTGATTCAAAAGAACAAGTTGATTACTGTAACGCACTCCATGGATTGTTCCCTAGTTAGTCCTTGATTTTTAAAAAAATTTATGACTAACAAGATATGATAAATGTTACTTAAATATAGTTTCCTTTAGTATTTATACTTAAAATGTAAGACATTAAAATTACTTGAGTTTATTTTCAGTTGCTCTTCCTAAAAATATAAAGAATTCGCAATTAAATAAGATCAAAGCAAAGTTTCGTTATCTCGGAAAGTTTATCGCAAAAGCTTGTATGGACTCTCGCATGATTGACATTCCTCTTAGCAGAACATTTTATAAATGGCTGCTTAAACAAGATAATACTATTGATATAACGGACTTGAAATATGTTGATTCGGTTCTGCATCAATCAATAAGCCAATTGTATAATGTGTGTCTCGAAAAGAAACGACTCGAAAATGATGCTACGTATTCTAAAGAATCTCTGAATTTAGCTCTACATAGTTTGACATTAGACGGGACTTCTATTGAAGACTTAGGTCTTGACTTTGTATTGCCTGGTACAAATATTGATTTGAAAAAAAACGGAAAGGATATACTCGTCACTGTTGAAAACTTGGAAGAATATTTGAGTGTAAGTGGGATTTATTGAATACTATCTTTATTATTGTATTTCGTGTAATTTTCGAAACATGTACATTGCTTGTCTTCATTTCTTTTATTATTTTTTCTTCTGCTTAATCAAATGTATTGCAAAATTGTAATTTAGTTGATTGTGAAATACAGTCTACGCGATGGAGTTGCGCGACAATTTAACGCCTTTAAAGAAGGTTTTGAGCAATTCTTTCCTTTAAAAAATTTGCAGATGTTTTATCCAGAAGAAGTAAGCACTTTATTTGTTTTGTTAACAAATTGCTTGAATAGATTTCATATCATGATGGTGCAAAGAAATCAAAGAATGGTTTAAAAATTATTTGATACCTTGTTTATCGTTTTCACATAAACAAATTTGATTATACAGTGGAATTTAATTATACAGTGGAATCTCAATATAACGAACCATGAAGGGAAATGAAAAATGATTTGTTATATCGAGAGTCCGTTACATCGAGGTATTTGTAATATCTGGGGTTCATTAAATCAAGACTGAACATGAAGAGAGTTTGCTTAAAATTTTTCTTTTTTTAATCATAAAGTTTTATTACTGCTCTTAATTGTAGTATTTATTTCAGATGGAACTGTTGTTATGCGGCTGCAAAAGTGAACAATGGGCAGCGAAAGGTTGTTTTACATTTCTATATTTTTTTTTTATGATTAGTTTATGCAGCTGCATTCGTGCAATTTGAATGATAAAAAAAATTATGTATTAAGGCTAATTTTGTGTTTCTAAGATAATTGTAGATTTTATGTTTAGATTTATTTGAATGTTGTCGACCTGATCATGGTTACACTTCAAGCAGGTTAGGCCTCTTGTCTTTTTTACACCAGTCAGTTCAAAATTTTATTTAATATTAAATCGAATTTTGTAAAATTTCAGCCGTGCGGTGTGCTACTTGTTCGATATATTAAGTAAATACAACACCGAAGAACAAAGACTGTTTCTACAGTTTATTACGGGGAGTCCCAAACTACCTGTAGGCGGTATGTAGTTTTTTCAGAATTTCCCTGAATTACAACTTTTTTTTTTTTTTTTTTTCATATTTTTTCCAGTTTATAGAAATATCTGTCATACTTTTGCGTTTTTCTTTCAGGTTTCAAAAGCTTAAACCCGCCCCTTACAATCGTTCGAAAGACTGTTGATAACAATGCAAATCCTGATGATTATTTGCCGTCTGTGATGACATGCGTCAATTATTTAAAGTTGCCTGATTACTCGAGCTTAGAAATAATGTATGATAAACTCAAAAGTGCATACAGTGAAGGGAGGAACGCTTTCCACTTATCTTAGCTGGCTTCATTGTTACTCTTTTTCTGAATATGTGTCATTTAGAGATCAGATTACTTGACACTTTCTTTTCAAGCATGTTTTTTTTTGAAGCTGTATATATGAAATAAAGCTGCTAAAGCTACTTTTCCCCCTTTTTTATTTTCATTTTATTTCAATTAACAATTTTTCTTATTGTTAACGAGTCATTTTGAACCGAAATGTTATTCCCTTATTCCCTTATTAAAAATCTTTAAAAAAAATGCTTTTTAATATATACGTTTAGAAGAGTTTTTTAAGGAATTGATTTTTTTAAAAAATAACCGCTTATAAAAAAAAACATTTCTAATCGCTGATTTTTTAAAAGAAATTGTGGTTTTTAAAAAATGGATTTCGAAATCTTATTTGGTATAATGTTTGCTTAAAAAGGCAGAATTTAAAATATTGGCACACATCCAGAATAGAAAAATAAGGAAAAAGATCCAGTAGGATTGCCAATAACAAGTTTTTGCTTCTAATAATCAGTTCGTGTTGTCAGTAGTAAAAAAAACTACCATCAGTTAAGTAACTATTTTAGTATTGGTGGCTCGTCAAGTTTAATAAGTGGTGTGATGTTGAACCCGGAAAAGAACTTGTTTAACAAATCTAAGTTGTTGGAAAAGCTTTTGAAAAAAAAAAAATTAACTTAAACTGTAATATGTTGCAGCAGTGGGATGTATTTGAATTTACAATTAACCGCAAAATTAACATACCACTTAGAAATCCCGTTCTATCAATTACAAATATGACAATAATTTCCCGATTTATCAATTACAAATATGACAATAATGTTTATTCTTATGCTTTTTGTAGGTTTTAGTCCATTTTCCTCATTTAATTTCGAAATTATAGCAGCTTTTCATGAGTAGCATGTTTTTGCTGTAATTAAACCTCACTTCTTAAAGAAAACTATGCAATAGTTTTAAATTGTTTTAAAAGATAACTCTCTTTTGAGCAGCACATCTGTTGACAATGCAGCGTGCTAGACAAAATTTAAATCGTGATAAATGTGTTGCAAATGTTGTTTTCTCCAATGAAGGATTAACAAATCGCAAACTTGGTAGAAGATTTTGGGTGTCTCATACAACAGTCAGCAGGGTTCTACAAAGGTTTGTAGAGACCAATGATCACGCTTGACGACTTGGCCGAGGCAGACCACGAGCTACCAATGCCGTGGAGGACCAATTTTTAATGCTTCAAACACTGAGAAAACGGTTCACTACTTCACGAAGTCTCTAAATACAACTTGCTGAGGTTTATGGAACTGCTATTAGTCAAGATACCATAAGAAGAAGCAGCTACTGGTCCTAGATTGTCTGTAGACCACAGAAGAAACAGACTGGCTTTTGCAAGGAGGCATATGAATTGGGAAATCAATGATTGGGGACAGGTTTTATTTACAGATGAGTCAAGGTTCTGCCTAATAAGTTCTGATCGCCGCCCAAGAGTGTACAGAAAATCAAATGAAAGAAATTTCGCTTGTAACATTCGAGAAACCACTTTATATGGAGGCAGCTCATTGATGATATGGGGCGGAATATCTTTAACAGTTCGCACAGAGCTTTTTTCTGTTGATGGTGGACGTTTGACTTCTCAACGATACATAGAAGACATTTTAGAACCTTTTGTGGTACCTTTTGCATCATACATTGGAGATGGATTCCTTCTTATGCTACATAATGCTAGACCGCATATACTGCACATATTTTTACTGAATACTTAAATAATGTTAATGTATAAGTTTTGGAGTGGCCCGCTTGCAGTCCATATATGAACCCAATAGAGCATCTTCGGAACGTAATGGGACGCCGTGTTAGAAGTTAACATCCACCACCTAACAGCCTAGACGAGCTGCGACAAAGTCTTATCCGCGTGTGGGGTGATATCTTTCAAGAAACGATTAGATACCTAATTTAAAGTATACCACGGCGCTGTCAGGCTGTAAAATATCAAGGTGGTAACACTAGTTTTTGATGAGTAAAAATTTTTTCAAACCAAGTTGTGTTCGTGTGCATAAAAATAATAATCATTTTACTTCATTTTGTAAAACGAACCATATTTTTGGTTTCATTTTTTTTTCACCATCCTCAAAGTTAATTTATTTTCATCGAAATAGTTCTGTTTATGTGTTCTATTCTTGGTATGTTTTTCAAAATCTATGATAATATTGATGAAAATTAAAATAAATCGGAATGTATCTGGTGTGTTCATTTTGCGGTTAAATGTAGTATCAGTAAAGAAAACCCAAATAAACAAACCATACGAGAAATTACCCCTTTTCCAACGATTTCTATTCTAAATAAAAAAAATTCCTTAAAACTGTCCTAGACCACGCAGAACCAACTCAAAAAAAACGTACTCATGAGAAAATATTGTTTGATTAAACAACAGTTTCTTTTAGCTGATCTTGCTTATGATTTGGTGCACTCTAATTTAGTAACTATAAAAAGTGAATTCGTGCACTTTAGTTAATTATCAATTATAGGTATTAACTAAACATCACTTAAAAACCCATAAGCAATAATATAACGGTATCCGTATCGTCAAGAATCTAAACGATAAAAAAGCGGGACTTTTTCTTACTGGGTTCCTACTTACGATTTTCTAGGGCGATTATTTCCTTTCACCGCCAAATAAAAGTTAAAAAAACAAACTATATTTTTGTTTGTATTAGTTAATTTCAACTTCATATAAATTGCATATTTTATGAGCTATTTTTCTTTTTCTGAATTACTGAAGATAAAGTTTTTGATAAAAAGTTATATTAGTTCACACTTTTGCATATATTTTAGCTGGGTCTCTTTAGAATAACATTCCTCGTTGCTCGGTTATAAGCCAGTGTGCTCTGTAACGCATTATAAAAGGACAGGAAGAAGGTAGGTCCAAAAAAAAGAGTTATTTAACCAACAACTCTATCACAAAATTCCATTTTAAGAAAGTTAAAAAATATTTCAGTAAAAAAATGTTACAAATATCTAAAAATAAATGTTTATATTGAGCAACTCAAATATACTTCTATAAAAAATTATAAAAAATATTTAAAAAGTATAAAATTTGTTAAATCTTCTAAAGAGGATCAGTGGATTCTTTTGTAGGAATTCTAATTAAAGATGGTAAAAATCCAGGCATATCAACTTTTTTAGAGTCAAAGTTCCGGTTCTCTCTCGATTTTGAAGTTTTATATGTATCTTTTGGATATTTAGCTATGTTATCCATATATTGCTGATTGGTCCGCCAGTCATTTGCCTTAAAAGAAGAGAGAGATTTATCCTACCCTGATACAAGCAAATACTTTTGTAAAAAATAACATCAATTATCATTTATTTTTAACTGGATAGTTTCAGGTCTCTTGTCACTGGTCAAGATAATTTTTCAATATTGTTTTTGAATAAAAAATACCTCATATACAAAGTATCTCATAATATTTCTTACAAAATTTTAACTCACCCATTCCAAATGATTGAGATGTGGTTGTTTTGTGGCTATTCGCTTCATGATTGCCTAAAAAAAAACAACCTATTATCAAAAGTGCAAAATACTTGATTTAAAAATGTTTAATTTCCAACATCATAACTTTAGAAAAAATTATTGTTAAAGCCTTTTTTAAACATCTATTTGCACAAACAATTTCAAAATAAAATAACTGCCTTTAATTACTTCAAAATATTGTTCATAAATATTGCTCATTCACCTGATTTTCATGAGTTACTCTCTGCAACTCTCTTTGTCTTTTTGATTTATTGAGACTTTTATGTTCATACTCATTTCTGTTATCTACGCTGCCTTTTGTTTTCACAATAAAATTCATCTTCTCAAGTAAAATCCTATTATCCCTTTCAACCGCAGCTAAATGCTCCTCCTCAATCTAAAAAGTTGACAAACTTGTGCTTATTATTAAAAAATAAACAAATTTGTGTTTATTGAAATTAGTTACAAAATAAGCACTTAGTAATTAAATTTATAATATCAATATGAATAAAATTCAGTATATGCACAAAGTAAAGTCGTTAAACGCATAACATCTGTATGATTGAAATAGAAATGATATAATATATACTCATATGTACTAGTGTTAGCATAATGCTACCTTTGTTGAAGCAACAAGTTTAACATTAGTTGATTTAAGATTACTAATGATTTTTTAGGATTTTCTGTTAAACCTACCTAATTTACTTGTTGTGGTAAGAATAGTTGACTAACTGTAGAATCTATTTAACTTACTATTGATCCTTACCAAGCTTTTCTGAAGTCAGTTTTCATTCCAAACACCTCAATTTAAGATTTAAATTTATTGGAGTAAAAATGCTGCTTGTAATATTTTGTTTGAAAAAACTTGAAAAAAACAAACAAGGGTTATTGGTAGGGATAAAGTCTCATTACACATAAGAAGAAAATATTGATTGCCATAACATTTATAACTTTCATGATAAAAACAAGAAAAATGTTTAACAAACCATCAACATAAAAGGCCCGTTAGGCTACATGATTGAACAACAAACTACAAAAAAAACCCCAAAGAAAAGAATGAAAAAAAAAATGTAGAAAGAATCATAACAGGTAAAAAAAAAAAAAAAACACTCGATTAAATTATCCACAGCATTTGATAAATAAGTAAAGATTGATATAAATTTACAATATTTATGGTTTCAAAGCTTAAATCAGATGATTATTTTCTTAAACCTAGGTAGTTTTCTTAAACCTATGTAGTCAGTTTCTCTGGATGAACAATAAGTGGTGAGAAAAGATATCTCAACTGATCTGTTAAAATCTGCATAACTTGAGCCTACTCTTCTATTAGGCATATCTTTTGAATCCAAAAAAATCTGATTGTCAATGTTAGAAATAACATTAGATAACGAACGTTGCGTTGCAAATAACGAGACTTTACAGAGGTATTCTGGTCATTTAGCTTATCTTATACTGGAGGGCAAGATAGTTAAAAAAATATCTTGATTACAATAATCAAATTTTAGAAAAAGGAAAGAAATCTTTTCTCACAAAAAAATAATTGTCAATAACTAAAATCAAGCCAACATAAATTGCCAGTACTAAAACCATACACATAGTACTTGTGCACAGGCACATAATCATCACATAATCATCACATAATCTTTGCACACATGTACTATGTGCATATTCTTACACATACATTATATCACTACACCACTTTTAAATGTAGGGAGAGATGCACACACAATAAATACATACCAACCTGCATCTTTTTCAATTTTAGCTGAAGATGCACATAAGTTTTAGGTGGATGATTATCAATTACTGGGTTAGCATAATAAACCTGAAAAAATTTAAATTAAAAATAAAGAAATAAGGATATAAAACCTTGCCATAAACAAAATTAATCAAGGTATTCGTATTTCAATGTTATACTACCTACCTTTTTTCGATGTGTGTCATACCTAGTCCTATCCCAACGTTTTTTTAGTAGTTTATTTTGTGCTGGAGTGATAGGTTGATACGCTCTATGCATTTTTTTATTAAACTAAACTGTTTTATTTGTATGTAAATAAATTATATGTTTATCATTAAAACTGGAATGAACTTGATACTCTCAAATGTGTCAAAACTAGCCGTTGTTTAATGTTTCCATGGTTGCATCAAAGCATGGGTTGACCAAAACCTCCGGTTAACGTTGATTTAGATAAAAAGATGGCGGAGATACCGATTGTTTTTGCTGCTAAGTATGAAGGTGGATTTGATAATCAGCGTCGTATCTTAGAGAACTTACGGTTTTTTTTGTTTAACAAACACTGTTTTTAAGGCAACCATTCACTTTGTTTTGGGAAGCTAAATTTATCTTTCTGGGAAGTTAGCTATAAAACTAACAATTTTATTGAGAAATTTTCTAATATGAAATAGCCCAAATCTTATTTCAATGTCGATAAGTCGTTCATGACAGCTTAATTTCCATAAAAGCACCGGATGAAGGAGTAAATGGATGAAGGACTACACGGATAACCGACATTGCCACTAATTTTATGCTAAACAAATTAAAAGATGTCATTAATAGCATAAGCAAGTAGTTGTAAGCAGCTCTAATGTTTTGTATGCAAGAAATCCAAACTGATGTCAGTGGACTTCTACAATATTTTCATAATAGTCAAAGCAAAATTCAAGCTGAGGGAGAAATGATTAGATTGTCTTCTTTACTTAAATCTTGAAAACTGTTGGCAGTAAATGCTTCCAATCCTACTGTACAAGCATTACTTGTTTCTAACACACTGGATTTAACCAAGGCACCTAAAATGTTATCTGAGTCCATATATAATCCTTTGAGTTTTAAAGACGAACTCAATTGTATGTTTAAGAAGGATAATTTCTGGTGTAGCCAGTTAATAATGAGATGTTATTCATAGAAATGTAAATAGAAATGAAACTTTTTGAAAATGAGGGTACACATGGTAATTTTATAGAAAGAGTTCGTTCATTTTCATGACTATGAAACCAACAAATGTTGAGTCTGTTTTTTTTTTGTTTTTTTTCCCAGGCTATTTAAAATGTTTGAGTCATCAAATGTTAGGTGCTACAACAAAAATAATTAATTTTTTTATTTCTAAAATGAATCTCCTACATTATCATTTTATTCAATAAAAATATTTGTGATATTGTTTCAAAAAATTTATATTTTTGTTTCAGTCAGTTTAATGTGGATTATATACTTATGTATTTTGTAATAGTCCCAGGATTCATTCCTTTTAATTCTGAAGTGTCAGGAATTGAAAAAAAAATTGAAAGAATTGCAAACCCTATCTATGTGCTGTGTTTTACTTTGTGCAATTATATTGCATTTCCTCATCTTTTTTCATGATGTTGAATTTTTTATGTATACCTCAAATTTCTATTTTTTACCCGCCTTTTTTAATTTGAATAGCGTGGCTGGTAGTTGGCATTAGGGATAAGGTACCTCTAAAAATGTAATTTCTTGATAATAATTTTTGAATGATTTGTTGTCATGTCCACCAAAGTAAGAAATGATAGTGTGGAGTAGAAAGGTATTCTGATCAGGCTTCTAAAGCTGCTTATCTCAATTATTTGTTGTAAGATTGTAGATACAAGTAACAAATTGAACATCCAAACTTTTCCAAGTTCACTTCTCGGTTGTGTTATTACATACAATTCAAGACAACAAATCAATTTCACTTTTTTACAATTACATGATACTGTTGATATGATAACTTGTATTTTTTTTTGGATAGTACAAAAGTTCAAGCATTAATACAAAACTCAAGTGGGGGAAATGCTATGCAAATACAGAATTATTTGTTCAGAAACTACTTTCAGTTTCTGTGATGTTTTCCTAAAAATGTTCAAACATAAAACATAAAATGGTAGAGAGGTTTTACACTTTTCTTGTAAATTTTTTTCTTAATGTAAATTTTTTTTTGATGAAAAAAATTCCTTCTAGTGAACTGTGAAATGTTTTTTTTTTAAAAAAATGAAAAAAATAAAAAACTAGCAAATTTATTAAATAAAATTCTTATAAATATAATAAATAGTTTTTAATAATATGCTGTTAACTTCCTAATAAACTTCCGAAGTAAGCTTTTAGATTTTTTTCAAATAAATAAACTTTGTAAGAATAAATTACACAAAAAATGTTTAAAAACTCCCAACAATTATATATTAAGTTCTAAATGCACTGTCCATCTATTTTTAGCTCTTTCACTCTCAATATTTTCTAATAATTCTTTGCACCCTACACAAATGTTCATTACGACTCTGTTTTTATTTCTATGGCGAGTCAAATCATCTGTGCTATGATACCGCATTTGTAAGTTGGAAAGATGTCGATCCCAATGTGAGAAGAATGACGTTTGATTTCCGTATGCTACGTTTAAATTTAAAGGTTCTGAATTTATTAAATGAGAGGGGATTGGATAGCTCAACTCCATACATCTCAGGCAGTATCGTTTACAGCACACTGCACATGTTCTTGCGCGCTGAAAAATCGAGAATTTTACTTTATGACAAGCGAAACATTTTTTCCCATTTATTAAATTTTTATCTAAAGAATTTTCGAATTCAGATCGCGTGAGTTCTTGTCTGATTTTAAAAATTTCAGTAAGACTCGCACCGATCTTCTTGTCTGTGAATGTTTCATCGTCTTTATTAAGATCAACTTCGTCTAGATTCATTAAACTCTTTGAAAAGATCGAGTTGAAAGTCATACTTCTAGGGCGTAATGATTCATTCTTTGCTTTCACTAAACCGAAGTCGTCTTTTTTAGGCAGTGAATTTGAATATTCCTTATCATATATTATCAGTTTTTTCTGTGTTTGCTGTGGGTAGATATTGTTATTACTACTATCATGTAAATCGTCATCAATCTTCCATGCTTCTATTTTCTCTAATAAATTTTTATCTATGCTAAGTTTTAATTTTTTTGTATTGTTATCAACTTGGTCATCTTTTGATGATTTTGACGATTGACTATCTGATAGACTTGATTGCCTGCTGCTGTTGCTTCTTGTTATATCAACGCTGACTATTCTGCTACGAAGGAAATTGTAAACCATATCTTCAGCATCTAAAGGTAAATTAGTAAAGTTTCTTCTGCGATTCTTACGGTCCAACGGTATTACATCATAGGTAACATACTGGTAATCCTCAGGAAAGATTTCTCGATATTTTGAGGTATTTAGTCGTAATTCATTCATTACGCGTACCCATAAACTCGCCCAATCCTGCACGTATAATTTTGCAAGCTCTTCACTTTTTTCAAAAGATTTGTAAAGATCTACTGTGTAATCATTCATGACGTGCCCCAAAAAAGCTTTCAACTCTGACGCTTCGATATAAAGGGCTTTGCACACATTTAAATAATGCTTTTTATTCTCTGAAATATTTCGAATTAATCGACGTTTTTCACAAAATTGAGTTACTTCAATCAGAGCTTTAAAATTACGACAAGTACTAAAGCGTTTACTTTCCCAGCTTTCCGAAAGGCTATCTGAGTCTCCTATTCCCTCATCGAACTCGTTGCTTTGTAGAACCATTCCTGAAAAAAAATACATATATATAGTTTAAAATCTTCATTTATACAGATTCATACGGTTGCCAGTTTAAAAGAATGAAGTCTATAAAATATTTTAAAAATGAGTTAAGATGTTAAACTATATATATGTAGGAAATGAGTAGAATTCACGATTATATTGCTATAAATAGCTTTATAAACTAAAATTACCAAGTTTAATTTTAATTTATAAATCTTTTATTACAATATAATCGTTGTTTTAAGCTTCTGGGTTAATAATAAGATGATACATTTAATTAACCAAGAAAGGTAAATCAGCAGTGCTAAAACGAATTAGCAAGTTAACGGGACTTGTCTCGTTTGTTTGTCTTGTTTCTTTTGTTTAACAGAAAAAGAATCTTTTTTAACAACGATTTTTGTCAATTAAGAACGCCTTATTTAGAATTTTTCTGCCAGGTTTAATAGCAAGGCGTGACGCAGTTTTCAGTAACAATGATATCTTATTATTAGGGACAGACGAAAATCACAGCAAAAAAAACAAAAAAACAAACGAAAAAAAAAAAAAGCACAGCAACAAAAACCCACATTCTTTTTAGGAATTCTTAACGCTCTCACATTCTTATTAAGGATTTTTAATAAAAATGTAGCATTTTGTATTTTTTTTTTTTCCTTTCTTTTCTTTTACCATCATTTTTGTCTGTCCCCAACCTATTATATCCAAAAAAGAGATACATATTTTGTTGTGAGCTATTTTTGATTTTTAAATTTTAAGGGAAAAACATACCTCCGATAAGTTCAGCCAAGTCGTCAGTAAATTTAACATCTTCTATTTCTGTCTCATTGAGACCATAATCAAGACATCTGCATATGAGATTTCCTAAGTTAAAAATTATTTCAGAATCTTTCTGAGGAGAACCATAATGGGGTTCCGAATGCAAAATCTCGATTTCTCCTCGTTGAGTCAACATTAGCGAGTCAAAAGTTATTACATATCTGATCTTTTCGCGTCTTTGGAAATCTTCTGTTCTTTTAGTGCTCAAGGTTCTACAAGCCCCATGGCAAATCGCCCAACATTGCTCTTGGCTGAGCGGAGAATCGAATAATCTTAATACCTCAGATAGCTGCATGTAGTGCTCTTCTACGTTCACTTCGTTGTAAAAATTGCTTCCCTGAAAACGTTATATACGTTTAAAATTACACTACGCAAAATGCAATGTTTATCGAGAAAGATAATTACAGTTTTCTACATCAAGACAAAGCTAATCTTACATGACTCATGTAACATTAGGCCGTTTCTATGCAATTAAGTTAATACCGATCACAAAGTTTTTGAAAATGCGTAACTTAGTTATTTTTGTAAACAATTAAACAAGACTATGAGCAATTTATTACCTAAACGTGCGTGGCTTATTTAAGATTATGAGATTTGCAAAGTGGAATCTAATGACTAATCTGGTTCGTGTAATCTTCCCCTTTACTACATAAAAGAAAATTATTGCGTAGCGGAAACGAAATAACTGCGAGCTAAAATCGTTGCTTAAAATAAATCTTAAAACATGTTTACTAAACCCAAACTCTAGTTTGTTAAAATGTCTATTTTAAAACAATAAGAACATAATCTAAAATAAGACTTAAACAGAAGAAAGAAATAAAAAGATCAAAGAAAGACACTGCGTTGAATTTTGAAAAGAAAAAATTTCTTAAAGAGAAAAAGTCACAAAAATAATGAATAAATTTTTATAATTTACCAGTTATTCATAAAACCTATCACAAAAACTTTTAAAAATTAAACGTCAGAAAACCATTTAAAAAAAAAACCCGTTAATAATTGGAATAGAAACTTTTTAATAATTCAGAAGCATTTTAAAAAAAGTAAATACTAATTATATTAAAAATAATAATAGTTAATAAAACTAAGAACAGCAACAGTAGCAACGAATTACCAGACGGTTGGAGATAACTGTTAAATGCGTATTCTATTCGTAACACTTTTATGCGCGTAATTCGTGGGTCTTTTAACTCTTACAATTTTGTCAAATTAAGTAACAACCCACCGAACTCGAAAGTTTACGAAAACCTCTATTGAGATTCTTCTTCGAAAGTTTAGTATTTTTGGAAACTTTTCTGAGCAACCTAAGTACGAATACTAATGAACTACTTTACTATCAAAGTTTTTACTTAAAATATCCATAACTCATATGATAAATAGAACCAACAAAACCTTTCTGATATTTATTAGCAAATGAAAAGTCTTTGTCTTTTTATGTCAATAACCTTTTAATTAAAATAACCCTTGCAGACGTATTGTTAAATTAAAGCGCCAGGCATCGTTGACGCACGTGTGAAAATTTTATGAGTATCTCCGTCCTTCCTTTTGGTAACGAAAAAAAACGTGGCGAGAAAATAGTGTGCAATTAGGATGCGAACATAGACGTAAATTTCATCACATATTTGGCAGCTTAAAAAACAAAACTTACTCCAAAGAAAACCAAAGCCTAGGTGAAGTCTTCTTACAGAAAATATTTTCAATGCTGGCTAGCGAGTTCGTAGTATAGTAATAAGAGAGAAAATTGTATCGTGAGTTTTTTTTTTTTAATAGAACATTACGTTTTTTTTTAAATAGAATATTACGTCACCCGTTTCGGTTTCCTTTTAAACAGAAACACGACTCTGTTCTCCCGTAAACTCGATCTGTTCTCCCGTGCAGATTAAAAAAGAAGTATATCGTAAAAAAAAATGTTTAATCAATTTTTGTTTAAGTTAATAATATATAAGCTCTATATAATTAACAGTGATCTGCAAAAATCTTAACTTTAAAATTTGTCAGAACTATAATAAAAACTACCCTGTGTATACTCGTGTATAACCCGCACGTTTTTCAAAATTAAATATTTTACTGTTCATCAACTACTAATCCAATATTTTTCATGTTTACCTACTTTTTTCATGTTTACCTCATGTTTAAGTAAAATTTATTTTTCAATTATTGCTCCTTGTGTAACCCTAACTCAAAACATTTTGAAGATTTTTTTTTTTTGAAAAAAAAGTGTGTTATACACGAGTATACACAGTAATTTTTATAACGGACGCAATTTATTCGCTTTAAATGTCATAAAGAATATTTATTTGCGGTATTTACTTGTTTCGAGAAAATCGCATTTGAAAATCGTTTTTTCTTGAAACTAATAAATGCCGCTGATAAACTCGATACGCTCTTTTTAATTTGCACAGCAGTTTTATTAAGATTACAACATTGTTTTTTAGATTTGTCGTTGCTACTTTACTTTAACCACATCACACCACAACATCTAAACCAAAAACAAAATTTAAGTTTATCATACTCCAGAATAAAAATCAAATAAAACTCGTACCTGCAGTTTTTAAGTAAAACAGAAAAACGCGCATCTTAAATTTTGTAGATTTATATTATTAGTTATTTCTCTTCACTAATCAATACTACTAAATAAAATAAGCTTAAAACTAAAAAAAAAGGGCTGAAATATATATTTTTTATAGTCTATTTAAAAATACTGATTTTGCTAAGATGTGATCTTTAAATAATATTTTAGATTTAAATATATATTTTTCCATCATAGCTAGATTACAAGATATTTCTTGGGTTATACCATTAATTTTCCACTCATTCTTTAGCCCATCAACCCTTTTCCCTCCTCCTTTCTTCTACATTCCCCATCCCTACCTCTCTCCCCCCTCCCTCCCTTGTCTAAAAGTTAAGCTTTTATAAAAATGGCAAATATTATGAAAGTAGGTGTAGGTTTTGCAATTTCATTTTCCTAGAATTTCTTAAGAAGTGCGATAACGTATAGCACTAAAAATGTCTTGTTTATAGAATTGGTTTTAATGTAACCAATAAAAAAAGTGAGCTATGATTGTCATTTGTTTATGGCTGCTTCTCACAAAGTTTTCTCATAAAATTGACCAGTTTTTTTCTTACTTGAAACTTGATTCAGAAAAAGCTTTGTTAGGCTATAAATTAGACAGCCTAAAATGAACAAAAAATTTTGAAAATATTTGACTTCCGTTTTTCCTACACTTCAAGTAAACGACTCGGTATTTTAGAGAAATACTTCTTCGCAATCGAAAATTTTACATCGATGAGTTTGAATTATTACAAACGTTGTTTTCAAAATTTTCAAAATTCGAAAGTTAAAAGAAAAAAGATTTAGAACGTACCATTATGTTCAATGTCTCTCTTACGTTCAGAAAGCAACAACAGTTGCTATTAGCATGTTTTTGTAATTTTTTTTTAGTTTTAATAGGTGTTACATAACAACTTTTACGTAAAATAAAACATCAGTTGTAAACTTCCTCATAATGTTCAGGTTTATCAGGGAAGAGCGAGTATTTGTTTACAAGCCACACATCAACAGTAAAGTAATAAAATTAAAATGTGTTGGAGGTAAAAAAGAAAAAAAAAAAAAAAAAAAAAAAAGGAACAATAATGTTTCATTTGTTTAAAGAAAAATTGAAGAGAGATCTCAGACTTTTTACGCAAGACTTTGTTCTGCTAAAGTTTTCTAACAAACCATTTTTTCCTATTAAAACTTGAATAATAGTAAGTTTTAGAGGACTATTTATTTTTATAAAGGCATGATAACTTTTAAAGTTCAAAAAAAATGCGACAGTTGTTTTTTCCCCTGCGATGTTTAATTCTTAAAAAACAATAAAATTTTATAAATAATTATTACAAACTTCCAACTCAACATTAAGTTTTGTTTTAATTTAAAGACTTTTTTTTGTGAGTTACAGATTATCATCAAAAACAGAAGAGCAACATAATTAGCCATTTTGACAATAATCGGTATCGACTACTTGAAATTAGGTTTCGGCTGATACAAAACACAAATCAAAGACTTTGATTATACCGCATTAATAATGACAGTAATAATAACAATAATTGTAATGAGAATATTAAACACTTTAGCAACAATAATTATACAAAGGTCATGTTCAGTTCTGAGCATTTTTATAAGATAGTAACTGTCATTATTTATGAGTTCTAACGTTTTTTATTTTATGTCCCTTAAGTTTTACCAGGACTAGAGCAGTATTACTATGGTCATATATTATGATATGACAAAAACGTCTTCGCTCCGCTTAAACAATCTAAATTCCATAACGACTGGTTTTCAATATGCGCCCTGCAATCGTAATTGATACTAGTCAATAAAGCTAACTGAGAGAAACTAAATCTGTATTGAAGCCTAAAATTCCCTCCTCTTACTTATTACTGGCTAATCAACACCATCAATACACCGCCATGTTTATTTGCTGCCGCGATAATTTACCCCCAGCAACTCACCTAAACAATATTAAACAAAATATTTCTCTAAAACCAAGAACTCTCGATTGCGGATTGAGTTTTTACAGTTAGAATTAAGCAAGATACTTTAGTTCTTGATCTTACATTATTAACAATGACACTGATGCTAAAATTGTGAACTTTAACACTGCATTACAACGATCAAAAGAAAAGCAATATTCTAAACCAATAACATAATATGGGTGGTGATAAAGAAGAATTACTGTCTTTTAACTACCTGTAAGCATTTATTTTACATTTGCTCTTTACTTAATCCATTTTTGGTAAAGTTTTAAAAGATGGGAGAAAATAAAATTTAAAAATATTTGTTTTTTAACTAATAAATGAAGACTTACCGGAGATTCCTTTCTAAAACAGCGAACTTTAAAAAAACCCTGTTTTAACTGATAAATTTCACCAAAAACCCTTGATTACTTTTTTTTTACAGAATAAAATCATAACTTAAAAATTAGTTTTTACGTTCGTATTAATTTCCTGTTATCATTCCTGTTTTCATTAGGTAACCTATTTTCACTATTTCCCTGGTGTTATTGCGATTCTTTTCTTATATTGAGTCCATTGTTATATTATGCAAACTGTTTTGAAATATATTTGTGCAAAGACATCTGAAAATCATTTCTTAATAAACAACAATTTTGCATTACAAAAAAAGTGAAAACAAAAAAAAAAAATCAAATAATGAGTTTTTAAATGCAGCGTATAACTAAAAGTAAGACTTATAAAATAGGGTTTTTCTTACTAAAAAAAAAAAAAAAAAAAAAAAAAAAATAGGTTTTAAAAAAGTTCTTTTTTCAATCAAACTTTGATTTTAAATAATTAATTTTGCATTTGGAGATTTTATGCATAATATAATTCTCGTTTATTTGTTTTTTTGTTGTTTTTTTTTATTCAAAATGAGCAAGAAAAATCCCTTAGCGTTACGCAATCTATTAATTACATTAATGTCCATTAATTCTCCTGTAATTTTAAGTTTCAGTTTGTCCTTGGGAAATTTAAAAGAAAAGAAATTTTTTTTAAAATATAGCTGCTACTGCATAATATTTACACGAAATGTTTTTAAATATTGTAAGCATCATAAATCATATGTGATAGAACTATATCAGGTAGTTTTCAAAGATTACTGTAGAACTGGTGAATGCCCGCTCAACCATATCATCCTACGGCTTCCAAAGTAAAAAAAAACGCATTTCTCTATAAAATCTTAGATACACACGTAGTTTGACGTAGTGGGACTGATAAATAACGACCATGTTTCTTAAAGTCATTAAACTATCCCCTTTCGATTGTCCCTGAGCTCCAAAAGCCCTCCAGAGTAAATTGGTTTGGTCCTCGTTCTTGTTGCAAAAAATTTGATAAATGCATGACTAATAAAAAGTTGTCACTAGGAAAAATTAACCACGCTTACTTTCATTTCCGTATTTTTATCAAGTGGAACAAAACTATTAATCGTCATCTCGCTGAATCAACAAGTTTATACTAATTTGAGTTTGGGTTATGCAAAGCAATTGCAACAGTGAAAATATCAATTGCTTGGTGGAAGTGGGAGATGGCAATCCTACGGTGGCGAAATGTGATCGAAATAATAAGATGTAGTTAATAAAACGCATTTACGATTTAAAAACATGAACTAAATCTCTTATTTCAATTATACAATTTATTGATAAAGTTATTTATTTATAAGTTCAAACTGTCATAAAAATTAATAGGCGTAAAAAAATTGTCAAATATTTTTCAAACTAAATTTATTTTGTATAATATTTACAAATAAAATACAAAAACAATAAATGTGAATGTGAAAAAAAAAATAAACAAAAAACATTTACACGTTAAATTTTTTACAAAATAATAAATTTAATAATAATAACGTTAAAGAAGTGAAAATATAAAAACAAAAAACTAAAGTAAAATTAAAACAAAACAAAACAAAACAAAAAAAAAATTGTTAAGAATGTTTGTGGAAAAGGTTAAGTTTATCGATGACACTTTAAATTGTATATTAATAAATTATTGCTACGCATTTGTGACGTTTCGCTTGTTGAGATTTTTACGGATCTATGTAGGAAGCGTCACGTAAACATTTCCTTAATTTTTAACGTATACCAGATCCCATTAAAATTAAAAGAACTTTATTTATTCAAACGTGGTTTGATAATAAAATAATGACGAAATAATTTGTATCATTTAAGTCCGCCCTCAAGGAAGTACAAAAATTGCAAGGTTATTTGTCATCAAATCATTGCTTAAAGCCCAGTTCGCATACCTCAATCCCAGAACTACTGGGAACGAATTTAGTAAAACTGGCTACTTGATTTTTTATATAAAAATCAATAGTGTAATACTCCTTACCATTTGCTCTACGCATTTTTTTTTTTGCGTATACAAGTGTAGGAGTTGTACATTTCAACTTTTCTTACAACCATCATTTAAGGTACGAGTTACATCTTGTGAAAGAGTAAAAGGAGTCGACAAGCCGTTTCTTTGTATTTCTTACCTTGTATTTCGAATCATTCAAAAACAATTTTTCAAAAAAAAGCGACTTTGCCGGATTAGGTTGACCTTAAATGATTGGGCTTAAAAGTTGTTTGAAAACAGCTGTGTGACAGGCATGTTGTAAAAAAAAATCTGTTAGATAGGTTATGGCGTCTCTATCAATTCTATTGAATAGAATGTCGATTAGTAAGCTTTATCTGTGTCAACTGCGGAAGTAAATTTTCAGGGGTAGGGGTTATGTAATTTATCATCAAAAGATTTAGTAATTTTTCCATTTAAAGATTTTCTTTCATGCATTAAGTTATTAGAATCATCTACAATTAAAAGACATATAGCATTATTAGCTTGCAGTTAATTGTCATTAAATTGTGCCAAATTAAATCGAGCTTCGGCAAGATTAAGTTCCAAGTAATCATATTGACTTTCAGTAAGATTAGAAGGGTATCAAAGATTATTTCCACAACAATATACTGTCCGAACAAAGTCTTGTGTTCAGTAGTTCGGCACAAAAATTACTGATTTAATACGGAGAACCGAGTTTTCGGCGTTAAACCCTGCAAAGTTTATTTTTGACAATCAAAATTGGTGTTCTTTCTTTAAAAACAATTTAGTGTACCTGAGAACCATACAAAGTCTTAAACGACATATTAAGCCAAAGTGCTTTAAATGCAGATCTGTCATCACCTACAATCTTTAATGTCACAAAGCCTCAAAATCGTATTTATCAGTGGCTTAAAAAAAAAAAAAAAAAAAAAAAAAAAAAGATTTTTTAAGTTGATGTTTGCTTAAAGTCTTAATCTTAAAATAAAAAGAAGATATTGACCATTTTCTTTTTAACAAAAAATGGTTCTTAAAATTGTTCCTTTCTCAGAATATCATATTTTCAAAATATATAACAATATTTTAAAATGTTATCGAAAGCAATAAAATCAACAAAAACTACAGTAAATCAAATTGCCACAACAACAATAAATATCAATACCTATATATAGAATATGTCTCACATGCTTTTTTTACAAGCTATGAGTCTATTAAATGCATAAT
The DNA here is from genome assembly GCF_058129835.1 of Hydra viridissima. NCBI lineage: Eukaryota > Metazoa > Cnidaria > Hydrozoa > Anthoathecata > Hydridae > Hydra > Hydra viridissima. Next base: position 12,014,958 of record NW_028324310.1, read on the forward strand.
TTTAAGATTATTGCTAATCATTCATGACACCTTTTACCATTGGTATCTAATCCTTGTTTCATGTGACTTGTGGCGCTTATTCAGAATGAGTATAACTCTTTGTTCATCCAAGCCCAAATAGATTCGATTGGATACAAATCTTGTGATCGAGTAATCTTCGGAAGTTGATAATCTATTTGGTATTTATCTGCTGCTCATTTCCTACTTCGCTCACTGTTTTTTAATTGATTTCCATTTTAACTTCCAGATCTATTTAAATTTTTTTAATTTTTTTTTATAAATCAATTACTTTTTATTTCAATATTGTATTACCAATACATCATATCGCAGCGAGCTTATACTCAAATACTCAACGTTTCAGTGGCTCAACGTTACAGAGTTCTATATAAAATATTGGCACAATTTAATTTATCTATGATTTCTATGGTCCTAATGATAATCGTAATGACTTCTACGGCTAACATAATAACTACAAAAGCCTATGTAATGACTGCAATGGTTGTAATAACAACCGTTCGTAATGATCGTAATGACTTCTCTGGCTAACGTAATGCTTCTATGGTTGTAAAGACAACCGCAATGACTTTTATTGCCCAAAATAATGACTTCTATAGCCAAAATGACAAAAAAATATATACAGTATTGGAAAAAACATTTGCAACCAACATCGAACAATGCTAAAAAGTGTTCCTAATTTTACATGTCTTAAAAACGAAACGAACTATACTACCACAGCAAACAGTTCAGGAGTCTGGAATCATAGCATGCCATGACATGAGCAATCAGCTGACAGGTGACAGCACACAGGGAGAATTTCGTTGACAATTGCCATTTTGCAGCGGACAAAACAAGCGCAACTTTTTTGGTTTGTTTCATTTTTTTAAGTCTGGTCCGTGTCAACGTCACGGAAGTTTTTTAATAATTAAAGGAAGTATCCAGAAGTTTCCAGAAGTTTCCAGAAGCATGCAGAAGCTTCCAGAAGTTTCCAGAAGAAGCATCTGGAAGCATCCAGTAGCACCCAGACGCATCCAGAAGCTTTCAGAAGCATTGAAAAGAAGCATCTAGAATCTTCCAGAACAGGTTCACACAGGTTCATTTTACTATATAAGAGACATGTAAATCGACATGTAATTCAGTCAGTATATGGAAGTCAATCAGTCAGTATTATCAAGACAGTTTATCGAAGTGAGTTTTATCAAAGTGTTTTATCGAAGAACATCAATACAAGAAGTGAAATACAACAAGTGTTTCATTACATCAATACAGTCCACATCCAACCAAGACGTTGTGTTCCACAGAGCATTATTGTATCATCACAAGGTAAATGTAAAACGGTAAGCCTTGAGAAGCGTGATTATTTATTTTTATTATTTTTATGACTTCAAATGTAAAAATGGCTCCCGACAGTCTTGGATTGGAACTAAGAAAGAAAATTATTGGCGATTACGTAAGTGGAATGTCACAAAAAAGTATTTGTGATAAATATCGCGTGAAAAAATGGACTGTATCAAGACTATGTTCCAAATATCGTTCTACGGGGAAGTTGGCAGCAGATAACAAAGATGGAAGACCGCGTTCCACCACTTCTAGAGAGGATTCTATGATCGTCAGATCCGTCAAGAAGGATCCCTGGATATCATCAATCGAGATACAAAAGCAATTAGAGCTGCCTGTATCGGACCGAACAACCAGACGACGTGCTGTTGAAGCCGGATTGTTTTCTCGACGCCCTGCGAAGAAACCGCTGATTTCACTAAAAAACCAGAAGAAAAGACTCCTGTTTGCTACATCTCATATTGACTGGAATGTGCAGAAATAGCGAACTGTCCTGTTCAGTGATGAATCGAAGTTCAACATCATTGGGAGCGATGGCATTTGCCGTGTACGTCAACCGGCCGGAAAACGCCTCGATTTACGTTACTGCCATAAGACCGTGAAGCATGGTGGAAGCAATGTAATGGTCTGGGGGTGTTTTTCTGCTAACAGTCTAGGTCCAATACATCGAAACGATGGAATAATGGACCGCACATGTATAAAAATATCCTGAAAGATGTTATGTTACCTCATGCTGAATGGAATATGCCAAAAAAATGGGTTTTTCAGCAAGACAACGATCCGAAACACACTGCAAAAGTAGTCAAGCAGTGGTTTCAAGACAACCACTTATCGGTGATGGATTGGCCGCCTCAATCTCCGGATCTCAGTCCTATCGAGAACCTGTGGGAGATCGTCAACCGCAGAATTAATCGTGAAGGTGTTCGTAATAAGGATCAACTGTTTGAGCAAATCCAAAAGTCCTGGGTGGCGATTCCACAAAGTTTCATTGATCACCTGATCGAATCTATGCCTCGAAGATACAAGGCTGTGATCGACAACAAAGGATTCGCCACGAAATATTGATAGCGAAATACAGCTTGGTCAACATTTTGTTGAGTTGCACTTGTTTTGTCCAGAAGGAAATCAACTTTTTTTAATACTTTTGATTAATTTATTAATTTTTGTGTACAAATAATGAACTTTCTGATGAATAAAACTTGAAGAACTTTGTCTCTAAACAGTTACATAGTTATTTCTCTAAATTGAAAAAATGCAGCACTTTTATATAAAGAAACTAAATTAGCATTATTTGGTTGCAAAAGTTTTGCCCAATACTGTATATAGCAATTTACCTGCTGTTCTGGATTCTGAAACTCTTCGGGGATCAATTGAAAGACATATAGCTAAAGGGTTACAGGAAATAAATGCTGTCAAAAGTCACAGATGATGAAAGAAAGATAATATTCAGTAATTTTTACAACTTATCCACTCAAGAAAAGAAAATGTTTTAACTAATTAGTAAAGACTGCATGTCACCAGGTTGAAGGCGAAAAGGAAAAAACTGCGAAGAAAAACTCTAAGTAAGTTTTGAGTAATGATCTATTAAAAGATTCTTATAAGTGAAATGGCTGCTGATGTCTTTTCACATGTCTATCTTGCTATGCGCTTTTATGTTGTTAATCACATTTCACTGAGGAGTTCTGTTATATGCATTACAGTCTTTAGACTGTAATATGTTACATTACAGTCTAAAGACTGTGAAAATAAAAAAGTGTGCAAGACCTTTGTGATACTTTGTACACCAGCTAAAAATCCATTTGGAATAATAATTAAAAAAATAAATAAGTAAAGTAAAAAAAAAATTAAATAATTCAAATACGATATCACCGAGTTAAGTGAGCGATATCAGATGAGAATAAATAGCTGGTTAAGTAAGCGATATAAGATGAGAGTAAATAGCTGGTTAAGTGAGCGATATCAGATGAGAATAAATAGCTGCTTAAGGAACTCATAACTTTATGTCCGCGTTTTCATTTGGACTGAAAATCTAGTTAGCAAAATGGATAAAAAAATTTCCAGAGCATTTTTTAAGGTAGAAGTACTCATTGATACTGTTTTCAAAAATATCCGTTTTAATTTTTAGCTTGATTTATATTGCATTTTTTACATATTATATTTTTTTAATATATATTATATTTTTATTTTGCATATATTAACATTTGTCAATCTCGTTTATAATATATTACTTGTTTTATTTACAACTTTACTTAATAAATAAAATAATTTTTATTCTTTTAAACTCATTAAGTTCATTTCTCGAACGAAAGCTAAAAACTGCATATTACTTTAATACTAACCTTGAATTTACATGACTTAACCAAATTGTCTTTACATTTTAACGCCTGAGAAAGAACGACTATTTCCCTTTTCCCTGTAACATAGAGCTCTATGCTTTAGGGAAATAAAAAGAAAAAAGTCCGGTAATTTTGATTTCTCAATATTTAAAAAAAACTTATGAAAATATAATAGCCTAACGTAATATATTTCTTTAGGAATAATTTTTACTAATGTTAAATATTTGTTCGAACGTACAGAGGTATTCTACTGAACTAATAATATGCAGCTGAGATTTTAAATGTTAAATGTCTTAAAACAGTGTTCATGTGATATGGAATCTTGAAATGATTGGGCAGCAATATGCCAGTTGAACTTTGTTAACACATCAAAAGAATTTTGTTTTTAGCAACATTGAGTTTTTTTTACTTTTACTTAATTTACTTTTGTGTCAAAGTTGCTTTTTGGTGTCTTATTTACATTTTAAAATCTTGATTTTCCAGTTATTGTCCAATATATGACATATAACCTCACTATTTTACTTTTTTTTCTCCAGTTATTAGAGTAAGTATTCACCTCATTGTAATAAATTTCTTTTCCTTCTATAAAATTTTTACCCAGCAATTAAAGACTAAACCCTTGACGTAAAGTATATTGATAGGTGATGAAAATACTCTAAAGAGTATTTTTATCGAGCAAGACTATTGACCAGAATATGAGAAATCGGCTGGTTAGCGAAATATACAAAATCCATTATTCCACGCCTTAACGTCACCACAAAAAAAAATGTCAAGGAGGTCAAATAGCCCTAACAAAGGAAAAGAAAGATATTTTGCTTCGGATATTATTAGTTTATTCAGATTGGGGCTTACCATTTGAGCATTTTAAAGTCAGGATATTTCCGTAAAATTCGCGTAAAATTCAATACTTTTGATACTGAGTCCCATGCCATCACTAGCACATAGACAATAAGCAGTTTAACAACTAGCAAACGCCTAGAAACTTTGACTCGACAAAAAAAATTAGCAATAACCACAGAATTTTACAACTTTGACAGAGCTTTTTTTTATGTTTAAAAAAAAAAACTGTTAACAAAACTAAGCACGAGTTTTGCATAAAAAAAATTATTTACATGAAAAACAAACTTAAAAACTTCTACTTCCTTTTGATACGTGAAGATCTTCTTAACGTAGGTAAATTACTTCCTTTTGATACGTGAAGATCTTCTCAACGTAGGTAAATTACTGTCTTGGATAACCATTTTGATCTTTTTTGATACCTGAGTTCTCTTTTTCCTGGTCTTTGATTTTGGGATTTCCAACGAATTCTCTTCAAGCTTTAGGATCTTTTCATTTCTTTTAATCCCACCATCCATTTTTTTGGACTACAAAACAAAACTGCTTTTAAATCGTAATATTTTATTACGTTTTTGCTCAGATTGGATAATTAAAAGCTATTTGTGGAGGACTTTATTTTGATACTAAGAAAGTTAATTTAACAATGTAATATTCCCTGTAAAAAGATTCAAAACTGGGTATTAACAGTTAATTATGTTAATAAATAATTATGTACTTAAGTACATAATTTATCCAGACACAAAGTTAGAGTATTAGGAACACTTAAAACAATTCAATAAAAATTTGGAGGACTGTCGGCAAGCACATTTATCTCGTTAGAGTGATTGATCCACCAAACGATGGCATGGTCCTTATTACTTAATTGTCAAGATAAATATTGGAATTATTTTTAATCCTCGGATAGCAACTTAAGCCCTAGGCCTCTGACCCCTGAAAAGTATTGTCTTGCAGCACCCCTACTAAAGAGCAGTGAATCCGAAATATAAGGAGAACATAATTTTTGAAGAATCTTGAAAGCCAAATTTTTAATGTACTTCTTTATCCCTTACGTAAACAAACAAAATTTTGACCAAAAATTTCCACTAAGATTTAGAGAAAAGAAAATTCTGAAAAAGTTAAGTTGATGTTTTGGTGTTAGTATAAATCCAGAAGATTCATAAGAGAGCTAACATTTCGAAAACTTTTTTGCCGAAGAAAATTCAAATTTAATAATACATCATGAGATTTGAATGATTGAACTTTTAAAAACCTCTAAATGTTTTTTATTTGCACGAAAAGAAAAGCCAAAAAAAACATCTCGACTTGTGAAGTTGTTTTAATGAAATGACTTTATAAAAAATTGGCTGTTAAATTGTGAGACTTTATTGAGGTCTGACAAAATGGACGTTCTGAGACTTAATTTTTTGTTTGACTTAAATGAAATCTGAAAAAAAAAAAAAACTTTATTTATTAATATAAAAAAGGCAAGAGACAAATAATTTGCAGCAATTAAAAAAAAAGCAAAGAGAGATATTTAACTACAAAATACTTAATATTATAGCAAAAATTGCGTAACATGCTGAAAAACTTCACAATTACAAACATGAAAAAAAAGGGGGAACGTTTCTCTTTAACTCTGGTAGGATATGTTTGCGTAAAAAAATAGTAAATATATTTTAAGAATGCTTTTGCATTGACACCAGAGTTTAGTGATACTGTTCAAAAGATTAAGAAACAACTCCATGCAAAATGATCTTTTATGAAAAAGCCATGTGGTTTTAAACCACAAATGAGGATGAGACTAACTTTTTAAATGCAAATGATATAAAAAAAAATCATAGAATTGGTTAACTGGTAAGAGATTTTAGAATTAGATGTTTCTTCTTTGTGTGAATGAGAAATATGCATATTTGATTCAAATACATTAATCAGATATTCCATAACCGAGCTAAAATTCAAAAATATTACCAAAGGATTTCTTAGTTGCATGATAAAAAGGAGAAATGCGAAATCGAATAGTCTGATGTCTCATTTATTTTTTACACCAGATAAATTTTTTGCTAAAGAGTTCTCGATTTTTAAATTTACAAAGAAACGAACTTCAGACATTTCGTGATGCTTTGCTCACATTCCCACTTCAGTTGAAGCAGAACAAGCCTTTTCTCCACAAACGATAGGTCAACTTTTTCTAATAAACCAAGTTGAATTGAAACATTAACTATGTAAGAATTTTCACGTAAATTCTAACATAGTTAATTAAACGTCTCTTTTAGCACTGTTTGCTAATATTATACACATACGAATAGATAAGATTAAAATAAGCTTTTTTATGAAAACAAAAATAGTTAAAAATAATGTCAACATTTTTTCAAGCCCAAAATAATAACCGTTTATGAAGTTGTTGTTTAAAATGTACATTTTTTGTGCATCGTCTAATGATAAAAAATATACACCTGAAAAAAATGCCCCGCGAAGGCTTTGAATTGTTTGAGCCATAAATTAAATCGGATAACGTTTAAATGATTGTAAAATCATATATATACATCAAAGCATACAAGTGCTTAATACATATATACACATACGATATACATATAGAGGTACATACATAAGGAGTGTAAATCGTTTTATATGATATTTTCAAATCATGACAAAACTTTAAAGATTGTAAAAATAAACTTTAAGAAAATAAAGATTTAGAACTTAGTAATAATGATAACAGTAATAATGTTACCAACAACAACAACAACAACAACAACAACAACAACAACAACAGCAACAACTTGATAAGAATAAGAATAGGAAATGTAAGCTTACTTTAATAGTTCTTTTATGGCGAGAAACGGCTTTTAAACCTTAAAATTTCAAAATTTTAAAATTTCAAAACTAAATTTGGTACATTCATTTGAATAATTTTTATTAAAGAAAGTAAACTTACCTTTAGGAGCCAAAGCACCTGCTGGACCCTACAGACAAACCAAAAATTGTTTACTTTTAACAAATAAAATCTCAATCTGTAAAAAGATTAAACATTTAAGTCAGTTAAAAAAAATCTTATCATTTGTCAAAGATGAACACAGTTATAGAACACAGTTTACATGAAACCAGATAGTTCTTCCATCTTTATCAACCAAGTTGTTCATATCTGGTTTACAGTAGCATCTCAACCATGTTTCAAACATACTATAATCAGATGGATCATACCCACCTACTTCTAAACAAACGAAAAGAAAAACACTGAGCAAAAAAAGAAATGGTACTTTTTTTAAAAAAAAATTACATTTTACAATTCAGTTCAGTTTTAGAATAGTGTATTAAAACAAATCCTTCAGATAATAGAAGCATTGAGATGATGGAAGTGTGAAGATAATGGAAGTGTGGAAATAATGGAAGTGTGGAGATAATAATTTATTTCACTACAAATTCATTTCACAAAAAATAAAAAAATTATTAACTTTAGAATTTTACAGCGCCACATTTTGTTTTTCTTACCATTAAACTAGCATTCTAATCATTTCCTTAATTAGCTACTTTTGGTTGTGCTTCTAATAATATAATTGGGCTATTCCATATGAAATCATAAAAAAAGAACATTTTTGTCACTCTTATGTCTCAGAATTGGTTCATCTCTCCCTTTATTGTAGTTTATAACAAATAATTGATAATTGATAACTACAAATACAAATGGGTTCTTGATTTATCCCTAGTTGAAATTATGATAATTCAGCATAATTAGTGATAATTTGAAGAACCAATTTTGACATTTACTATTTTAATAATAGCTTGGGAATTTTCTTAAATTTTATAATCTCAATAGATTTTTGCTCAATTAATTCAAAAATAGCACTCTCAGGACTTGATAGTCCCATGAAATGTCTTGTCTATACAATTTTATTCAAAAATACTTGTAAACTATTTTGATTTTTGGACCTTTAATGGAGGCTGTCACCAAAAATCAACAGGGATAAAGTTATTTGTGTATCGTTATCTCACTTTAATTCTACTGGATAAAAATTAGATACATGCTTTATCTCTCTAATACTTGATCAATCTCTCTAATACTTGATCAAACTCTGTATTTAAAATGAAAATGTTTTTCAGCATTTTTAAAACATAAACTTTATAACAAAAGACACCAAAATGTTTTTAAAAACATTTTTTAAAACGAAATATCTAGTGACTGGCTTAAGACATATAGTCAAGGGCTCAATAATAGAAGTATATTAAACTAATATTCAAAATCTGCCCAGCAGTTACTTGTTTAGACTTTTTTTGACACATCTTTGTTTGCCTTTATATATAAATGAGTGTTGCGAGGAACTTTTCCAGACGGGTAGGAGGAAAAAACTTCTCTGTGGTGAGCATAAAATAATTTGATAAAATAAAACTGCGTTCAAATGCAACAAAACTATTTAAAGTTTGAAAATTGAATAAAAGTTTTGAAATATTCAGAGATATTTATCTTTATTCAGAGAATTTATCTTTATCAAAAAAGAATAAAATAAAATACAGGGGGCAGCTGGGCAGCAAACCCCTCTTGCTGCCGCACTTCCTATGACTATGTGAGTCCTAAACCAGTCACTAAATAATACTATTTTAAAAAGTTTCATTTAAAAAAAAATTTCTTTAAAGGCCAACATACTCAAAAAAAATTTAAATTAAACTTCTGAAAACATGTTATTTTTGAAAACATACTTGGATCAAGTTTTAAAGAGAAAGCATAATTTTTTTTTCTGTAGATAGAATAATGATTTACAATTAAACTTTTTCCCAGAAATTTTAGGTGACATTCATCATTTTAAAATCAATAGTTTGCAAGGATAAAGGAAATTTGGATAAGCAAGGTTTTTCTTGAGACTATCAAGTCCTGAGAATATCCTATCTTTGAATTCCATGGGTAAAAATCTATTGGGGTTGCAAACATTTGGAAAATTCCCTGAACTATTATTAAGATGTTATATGTCAAAGTTGTTCTTCACATTATCACTAAAATGCTGAATTAGCATTATTTTAAATGTTGATACCTCGAGAACCAATGTGTATTTTTAAAACTTTTGTAATTATATTTATTATGGACTGCAAAAATGAGGTAAAAATCAACCAATTCTGATATACAAGGGTATCAAGATACAAATTATCTATAAATGAATCAATCAACTTCAAGTTGCCAACTCTATTATATATCATAACCCATCACATTTTCTCTAGCATGCTTTACAGTAGCTTGTTTGACCTGAAAGCTCCACCAGATTTTCTTTGAACAGTGGTAAACAGTTCTTAAACAATTCTGTAAGATTTTTCAGAATTTATCAAATCCACAACGATTGTTCTTTGAATTTCATTTAGACATTTGTTAAAGGGGGACTATTACTATATTCTTATAATTCTCCAACTTGAATAAGTAAATGTTCCTTAATATCATTGTTATTGTTTAGTTTTTAACGACTCTCAATCTAAAATTACCATGAAAATATTTTTTTATTATATGCAAAATATATCATGAATTGCACCTTTAGAGTTATATAAGTACTGTATATACTGGTAAGTCTACATCCTATTTTCAACTGAAAAGATTAATACATTATAAGTCATGTTTAAGTCAAGGTGGATTTTGCAATTCATCTGATGTGAAGGTAAACTGGCAATAACTTTATTTAAATATTTTATCTTGGAACTGTTGGACACCAAGAAAACATTCTGCTTTTTCTCCACTTCTCCCTAACCTTATTGATGAGAGCCTAAATGAAACATGTGTTATGGAACAAATAAATTAAATTGAAGAATTTAAAACAAAAAAAACAAACAAAAAAAGAACAATTTTTAGACATTAAAATGCTAAAAAACTTTATAATGAAACCTATAAAGTTTATACCTGTACAGCTTGAGAGCCCTATTGCTGGAATCATTAACTATGTTGAAACCTTTGACCTTCTCTTCTTACTTCATCTAGAAGTCAATCAATTTCCAGGCATTAATAGGGGTACTATGACTTAGTAGATATAGTAAAATCCAACTCTGATTAGTGACTGGAGAAACCAGACAATCTGGGTAAACCTGTCAAAAGTGCACTTGATTAGTGCTTTGGATGTGAGTTAAGGTTTCTTTAGCAGAATATATTGCAGGATTTCTTTACAAGTTGAAAATTGGTTATTGGGGAAAAACTGGTGGTTTTCTTAACAAGAAATATCACCTATCTTGTCTGCTTTTTTTTTTCTTTGGAGCCTTTTAAGTAATAAAGTCTTCTAAAAGTATAATAATGACATTTATAAGTAATTAAAATATTATGTACAAATATTACATAGAAAAGTATTAGTTTTCTTTATTCAATTGTAAAATTTCTTCTTAACACCATTTTTTAAAAAATTGAATTCTCAAGCTACCTACCTTAATTTTGTCCTCAATAGTCTTCACAAGTAGTGGAGCAACCTATGCAACTCATTTCTCTAAAAATTCATTTTCATAAAAACCCATCTCTATGAAAATCAGGTAAAACTTTTTTTTTCAATTACATATTGAGTAAAAGTAGTAGATTTTTCATTACCACCTGGTTTTTATTTCATTTTGTAAAGAACATGAAAAAAGCTTTTTCTTTCTAAGTTGCTGCATGAGAAAATTCCCCTCAAATGGGGTAAAAAAAATTGACCTTTAAATTGGCTGTTTAAGAGTACAGAAGAGAACACACACACACATATATACATCTTGGTGTCTCTATTAATATTATTATTAATATGTAAAAGAAATATAAATTTTTACCAACTTTAACTTGAATTTTACTGTCAGCTCAAATGGTGCTATTTTACAACACTCAAACTATTGTAGGATAAAGGCATTAAGAATTAAACATTTTGATGATTAATGTTATTAGTGAAAATAGATTTAAAAAAGTTTAGAACACCCTATAAAAAAAAAGATGAAAAGCTGTTAGTGTTGTTTGTTGACTTCTGATTTGGCAGGAATCAAAATTTATGAAAAACTATTAAATTAAAAATTCATTGCAGACTAGTTTAAAATAAATTTATAATTACTTTTTGATATCATTGCAATAGAAATGTGTAGCATTTTAAGTGAGTAGGAATGCAGTATTAAACCTCCTAACATCAGACTATTATCGATCCTATTAAAATAAAGAGACAAAGGTTAAAAAGGTTGCTGATGTTCCTGATGAGGTCCGTAAAGATCTCTACATAGATTAGGGATATTTTCTGAAAGCATGTTTAGCTGTGTCCGTAGGACATGGTTCAAGTCAGTATATGCCATTTCTAGAGTGTAGCCAACCAGGTGATCATGCTGGTTGGCTCATGAAAGCTAGCTGAGTCTTACATTAGTTAATGTCATAGATAGTTGCATCAAAATAATTGCAGGGACTAATTAGATTCATAGTTAATATCTATGGCCCTAAAGATGGCCCTTCAGTTAAATTATCTAAAAATTTCTTTTTTCTTACGAAGCAGTCCCAGGAACTCAATAATCCAGATCAAGGTACTGTGTTTCCGGTACTGCAGAACAATAGTTATTTTGCTCATTCTGAACATGTGTTGATTGGTGCTATTTACGATGACAATTTTTATATTCACAGGCAAGCAGCCAAAATTATGATCTTATCAAGACAGGGGGTGCAACCTAATACTGTTAGCACTTTTGATAAAAATGAGATTAAGCTGAACTTCTCTGCTGAAATGTATTTTGACATTATTGGTTGGGACAACTGCCATGCAGAGGTGTGCAAAATGGTTAATCTAACCAGTTAACTACCGGTTAACCAGTCAATTGACCACTTTAACCAACTGTCAAGGGTCCAAAATTAACCGGGTTAACCGCAGTTAACCACTTTAACTACATTATCGATATAACAACAAAAATATACCAGTTAATGCGGTTAACGCGGTTAACCGCTTTTTTAGCAGACGCATTTTGAGGAAAAACTAGTAAAACTGTTAAAGCGGCGTGCTCGTTAAATTATTGTTGAGTAATTGAGGAGTGTTTTTATAACAAATGTGCTGAATAACACACAGAACAGGTATTTTAATCACATTCTATTATAGTATGAGCGTTTTAATTTCATGAGATTTTAAGGCCTTTTATGATGTGAAAACTTATGTATGTATTGCTGAATGGCAGTCCTGAATACGAAAGACTTTTCTCTATGATAATCAAGGAATCCACGGTATAAACAGTAAGATAAACAAACTGTTGGTGATCTTTCGTCTTGCTTGTAATTTAATAATTATACTTTTCATTGTTTTCACAGGTTAAATTTCTATGATTCAAATGGCTTCAGAGAGCGAGGCTATGAATGGTGATATTCATTTTGAGACTGAAGAAGTAGACCACCAACACAACTCAAATAAGGAAAACAACTCTGAAAATGAAACCACACAAGATCAGGTTACGGTCACTGACAACTCTTGTGCCAAACAAAAAGAAGAAAGGAAGTCTCGAAAGAGAGCAAAAAAGGCTGAAGTATGGAACCACTTCCACGAACAGGAAGGATGGATCATAAGCAACTACAACAAAGAACACAAACTTGCATCTTCATCAGGCACGTCGACCCTCATGTACCACATAAATCACTTGCATCCCAACGAGTTAAAGAAAGGCCCACCGGATCAGGCCGCAGTGGATCGAATGTTTGCGAGCGGACGGGTGAAACATTTACAAACCAATCGTCAGAAAGTGCTGGACCATGCAGTCTGCGATTTCATCACTTGGGATGGCGTTCCTGCAAATGTCGTGGAGGGACCGGGATTCAAGAACATGCTGTCAGAATTCGAATATCGCTATCAACTTCCTCATCGAACCACTTTCACTCGAAGCCTGATCCCCGAGCAGTACGAGCAGCTGCATCGAATGGTAAAAGAAGACCTGAAACAAGCTCAATTTTACTGTCTCACTACTGATATGTGGGTCGATAATTATCGGCGACTCTACTATGTTGGGCTTACTGTACATTTCATCGATGCAAACTGGAAGCAATGCAGCTTTGTTTTGGCGGCGAAGCAGTTTTCTGAAAGACACACCGCGATGAATATTGCTGCTGAACTAAGAAGACTATCTACAGAATGGGGGATTCCTTTGGACAAGTCAGCTTGGGTGTCCGACAATGGTGCAAACATCCTGGCCGCGCTGAACCTAATGGAGGTCGTCCATTTCACTTGTTTCGGACACAACATCAACTTGTGCCTCATGGCGGATGGAATAGAGAAGGTAAAGAGTTTCGACCGATTAATCAAGAAAAGTAAGAAGGGGATACAACACTTTAAGTATCGGAAATGTGATGTTGAAAAGAAGCAGAAGGAAATTCTGGCTCGAGAGAAGAAAGCGTGGGCCATCCGGTCGGAGCAACGAGCTTTGCTTGGCGAAGAAGGCAATGACGATGACGAACCGGAGCGAGATACGTCCGGGATTTTGGTGGAGGATCACGACTACTACGAATTGGTGGACGATCAAGTGAACCTTTCAAAGACGGGTATGTAATAAATATCATTTTTTCAATGCTAGTTTCAAAACTGAAACCTAGTTATTTAAATTTTAATTCCAGGTGAGCCTCGCAAGACTAATTCATTGAAGCTGCCCTGCCCCACTCGATGGAATTCTTTCTGCATTATGCTGCAATCCGTGAAAGAGAATTTTGTCGTTCTTGATGAACTCTTGATGGGAACCGACTTTCAAGATCTTATGTTTACGAAGAGAGAGAAGCAAGGCATTCTTCAGATTCTCGAATTTCTCGAACCATTCAAAGCCGCTACCAACGCTTTGCAAGGTGAACATTACCCAACGCTATCGCTAGTAACCCCAGCTGTTGACGAATTGATTCAAGTATGCCGGCCTGCAGAGCGAACCCAGAGCAATGATCGTTCCCAGCTGAATATTGAAGATGATGACATCGTGGAACAAAGCGGTTTTGATCACGACCAAAAAGTTGGATCTTGGGGCTTCCAATGGACGATCCGAATCGTACCGAAGAAGACTGGCTTAGAAGAACTGAAGTCCAAAGTTTCCTCTGCTCTTCATCGACGGTTCCCTCAAAATCTGATTTTCAAACTGGCATCTGCTTTGGATTACCGTTTGAAGGGAGATCCATCCGTTATTGGCACCCTTCCAGAATTTATGGAGGCAATTGATCATTTCAATGCTGTTTTCAAATTACAACAAGATGGATCCTCCAGTCATTCATCAGATTCAACTGAAGAACGCTTGCCTGTCCCTCAAACTAGTGCAGCAAAATCAAAAGAGAAGACCGGGTACAGCTCTTTTTTCACGAAACGTCACGCAAAGAGACCTCGCTCAGATGCACAAGACTCTGCTACCGATCGAGACATCACCCACGAAATCAACAGCTACCTTGCCCTGTCAAATCCCACGAAAGAAGAAGCAGAGAGATTGGATCTCCTGACTTGGTGGAAAGAACACGAATCAGCATTCCCGAGGCTTAGTCAAATTGCCAAAATTGTGCTATCCTTCGTGGCCACCTCGGCACCGTCAGAAAGAGTTTTCAGTTCCGCCGGAAACAAGGTTTCGGCACAACGTTCACAACTTGCACCCGAATTAGTCAATATGATGACCTTTGTCCAAGGCAACTTCCGCTACAATCACCGAATCAAGTCCAGCGCGAAGTGATGGTAAGATATTTTAAACGTTGTAAATAATAATAATTGGATAACTGTAACTGACTAACAACTTCATAAACCTTAGGATGGCCTACTTGAGTACCATTCCGCAAACCTTAGGATAGCCTCATTGAGTACCATTCCGGATTTCTCCACTGCAATTTATTGCCGATTGAATAATAATTGAACTAATCTCTTTTATAACGTCCCCTTTTTATGCAAATGATCAAGTCAAGATAACCAAGTGATAATTCTCTTGTCCCCACTAAGTCCTCATGTTACATTAATTAATATGCCAATTTCTCCTTTAAGTGCCTAACAATTCTCGTTTTGCTTTTTATGTTTGCATATTGATGAAAAACAGTTTTTCTTTTGGTTTCTTTGATGATATAAATTCAGAATGAATAAATCTAAACAAGAATTTGGGGTTAAAAATGCATTATTAATTTTAAATTACAAGCATTTCATTTAGTTATCCGTGCGCATATACCTTTAACCGGTTAACTACATACATAGCGGTTAAAGCAGTTAACTTGGTTAACTACGATCATTTTTGAGGTTAACCAGTTAAGACTTTCTCAGTCATTTTGTCGTTTAAAGATAACCAGTTAACCAAACTGCACACCTCTGCTGCCAAGTAACCCTGCCCCCTCTGCTATCACATGTGTCCAGTGATGACCTTAAGATATGTGAACTACTTTTCCTACCATCATTTCCATGTCACTCTATTAAATAGACAATTAAAGATGTCTCAGCATTTAGTTCAAAATCTATGGATATAAATCTTGATATGGCATTGTTTTGTTGGGCAAGAAAGTTAGGCTTAAACTGCTTAAAGTGGATACTAAGGCTCATTTCAAATAGCAAGTAATTCTTAAGCATATGTAACAATAACACTTGCCAACTATTGAATTAATACTTTTTATAAACATTGGATCATGTAGCAACTTTTTAACAGTGTTTCATTACTGCAAATAACATTTTTTACAATTCAATCCACCCTATTATATGTGTGATGTGTGAGTATGTGTATTTATATTGGTTGTGGTCACAAGAAATCAATTTTTGAAATCTTAATAGGGGAATTCTGTAAACTATGCCACTTGACTAAAAAATGACATTTGTGAAGTTTTAGCTCAATTGGACAGTTCTAACCCATGCCTCATTGAGGTTGAAATCTTGAATAATTGGGAAATTTTGGAAAAAAGCATCATTTTTTATTTGTAAAATGAAAATGGTTCACCCTAGAAACAGGATTTGGATCTCATTTGGTTACAAGGTTGATCTCTTCAAATTTATTATCTCCATTACTTAGCTACAACCTATAGTTTCTGAGATACTTACATTTTTACATATGAACATTTAAAAAAAGGTTGAATATTATGCAAAAATGCAAAAAACTTAAACACTATTGAAGAAGTAAATTTAAAATAAAATCTTTAAAAATTGTAATCTTTGTAAATTGATGACAAGGTAATTAAATTAGTTAAATTAAATTAGTTAAGCAACCTGTTTGCTTAAATTTAACTAATTTCATTAATTTTTTTTTTTTAATTCTTATTTTATTGTGTTTCATTCTATTTTTATTGTGTTTTCAGCTATTATGGCTTCATGTTCAATAAAATCTGCTGAGAGATGTTCAAGATAAAGATAAAATTTATTTAATTGGTTATATAAGTCACCAAACTATTGGTTAAGGGTCTGCGTCTCGTTATTTTTTTTTTTAAATCGAGACGAGAGGAGACGATCCTAAAATCTTTGTCCCGATTAGCGATAAATATGGAGACAATTTTCAATTTTCACTCGAAATCCAGGACGATACCGAGACGAGATGTCGCGGACAAAATAGGAGCTTTACAATTTCCCGGAATTTGCATCTTTTTAACGGGACATAACGAGACATGAGACATACTAGTTACTCCTTAATGTGAAAAATCTGGCACAATTATCATTATCTATTTCAGCTGCTATTATTGATATTGTTATACCATCTATAGAAACACAGCTTTATAAAAATTAATGATAGCAACTGAAATCAGGGGGAAAAAAATATTTTTGGGATAGTATTTAACTCTTTCCACTAAAATATATTGGAAGAAGGGGATAAATATGTGTCCAAGGGCTGTGTTTCTGATAATATTGTTTACCGTTGAGGTCAGTATTCACTTCTAATGCAAGAGTTTGTTTTACACTCTTATTTAAGGGAAAGGTTATCCAAAGTGTCTTTAACTTTTTTGATCCATAAAACATTTGACTTTTTTTAAAAAGTGTAATTCTTGCAGAGACTAACAATAGAGCATGATGTTCAATACCTAGTTCTTTTATTTTTTCTCTTTTCCTTTGCTCTCCAAGGACCACTCATTGTTTATGGGGTTTTCCAGAACCAAAATGGCTACTTTTATTGGTCATAAGATTTTCTTAAAGCCATTGGTATTTGTTTTCTATAAAAGAATCATAAGTTCTTCCACATTGTTTTAGTTTTTTTCTTCACTTTTGAAATAAATCTATCTAAAGTAGCATTAATTTATGTTCTATTTGCTAATTTCTTCAGTTTTATTTGATTTCGTTAAGTAAATCCTTTCAAAAATCGTAATTTATCCACTCCTAATTCACGTATATTTGGGATAAGATCTAATCTTTTTGTTGTTATTGTTTTTAAAACCATTAATATATATCAGAAACATTTTTAAGTACTTTATATCATTTTTCACTTTACACTGTTTAACATTTTATGTTACAACTTCTTTGACAATTATCACACTACATTCCCTATAATGTTTAAGTAAATAATGTTACTTGTATATTACTGGAAATAATGAAGTTGTTAAGTAATGCTATTTCAAATATCTAGCACTTCTTGAATAGTAAATCACTATTCAAATAAAAACATTTTAACAACTTTCTAAGTAGCATATGATGACAAAAATATGTTTCTTAAAACTATATTTGATATGTTGAAACAAGTAATATAAGTAAAAAACTCAAATTCAAGAAATACAAATGTCAATGAGTCCATGAAAACCTTGTTTTCCGCCATTTTCATTTACTTTGATATAATAAACCACTGTTAAAAATTGACATTTGTATTTCTTCAAAAAATATATAAAGTTAAAAGATTATCTTAAAAGTAAATATAGACTTTAATTTAGATTAAAAGTTCTCCATTTTTACTAAATAAAAATCTCTCATTTTTTAGTTTTCTTTGAAAATGTTAAAGTTTTTAACTTGTTAAAAATGTTAAACTTTTAACCATAAAAAGTAAAATATGAGTTTTATGAAAAAACTGTTTTTACTTTTTAAATAAATGATCATTCTAATTTAATATTATTTAAAAAAGGGCACTATATTTACCGAAAAATTGTGAGGGGTTTAGTGCCATTTTTTTTGTTGTTTTGAGTCACTGTGCGTCATTTCTGGCTGGCAAAACAAACTTGGTTGGCAAAAAATTTTCTTCACTGCAAAAGCGAGAGTTAGATATCTTGTTAATATAATTGATCTGTCTCGTAACGTTTTGTAATTATCCGGGATACAGTTTTTAAATTCCGAGAAAAAATTTATGTCCCGATTTATAACTTAATTCCAGAATAATCGTTTCCTCTGTCTCGTTATTTTTTTCTGGGAAATTTCTTGTCTTGTTACGCGTTTCCCGGTTCATTTCGAGAAAACAATTCCGAGACGCAGACCCTTGCTACTGGTAGAAAGTTACCATCAATTAGTCAAGTTTTACACAGTTTATTTTATGATAAAAATGTAAAATGACAAATAAACCTTGTTCATTAAAGGCAAATGAAATTTGGTTATTACATACAAAAGATGTCTACATGAACATAATGTTCTTATAACAAACTTTTGCTGTTGATTCTAAGACATACACTTCTTCTTAATAGATTGTGATATTAAGAATAAATAAAAAAGAATATTAAAAAAAAAAACAACTACCAAGTCATTTTTTGCAAAAAGCCAACATAAAAGCATTAAAAAACATAATTTATAATGTAATTTTGGTTTAACAAATACAAAAGTATTAACATAAAAATATAGTACAAAATAATTATAGGCAGAGTTGTTAAATTGTATGATTATCTTGATCAACTCATTTTCATTGGAACAAAATCTCTTAAATTAGTACTTGGTCTTAGGAACTTTTTTCAGCCAGGACTTTTTTATTCTCTGAGGCACACTATCAACAATCCTTTTTAACAACAATGATTCTAAGTTATTCCATGCTTTTTGAATGCAATTGAAAAGACGAGCTTCATCATTGCACACTCTTTTATTTTATTATTGAATATTGACCATAGGCTTTCAGTTGGATTTAATTCAGGTGATTGACTCATCCATCAGTCTAAGATATACATATTTTTTTTCAACATTTGCTTTGTTATATTTAGGAGTGTGCTTAGGATCATTATCTTGCTGAAATAGGAAGTTATCACTTGGAAATAATTCCATGCAATGTGGCTTTCTATGATGAACAAGGATCCTATGGAAGTGGTTTTGATTCATAATCCCATTGTGAATCCTTCCCATAGAATGTATTGCAAAGCATCCTAAGGAAGGCAGGTTTATTTTCTTTTGATTCTTAACAGTGGCTGTAATATACTCAGGATGATACTTCTCATTTGTATGCCTCCAAACACAAAATCTTCAAGCACATCTTTTCCCAAGATAATGGCAATACTAGTTTCTACTTTATCTATAGAAAGAAGATGATTTTTAAGAGTAGTTTGGAAAAAGCTTCTATTTTCACTTTTTGTAGTATTTTCTTTCTCCCTGATCCAGATCAATGGGCTGTTTCTTCTATGTCTTTATACTTCTTCAGAAAATCAGTAATGATACTTCTCATCCAGTTTTTTACTTAAAATCTCTATGGGTCATTCCTAATGATGACATCTCAATAGGTCTTCCTTTATTGATCCCATCTAGGACAATTTTTTAAATCTACATTATATGATTATATATCTAATTTAAAAAGTAACAAATTAGCATATTTCATCATTACTAAATACATATTATACTTTACTTATATGCAGGATTAGGGTTAGGTTAACCCCACTGCATAGAACTAATATCTATACTTTGTTCTTAAATCATAAAATGCTCTTTGAGTTATTGAACCATGATAATGACCTAAGTCTAAATACTAAATTGTTAAGAAATGAAGAATAAAATAAACTTTGATTGAATATAAATGATGTTTAATATAAAAAATAGGATAAATAAAACTAAAGTAAACAACAAAAATTCAAAAAGCAGAGATATGGTTTTAAACATTGATAAAAAGCTTTGTAAATCCAAAAGTAAGTTTTTCTTCAAGAAAAAAAAAACTTGGCTTTTGAGGGAGATATATATATATATATATATATAAATCCCTCAAAAACATTCGCTTTTTGCAGTTTTTGCAAAACCACAATTGATTCAGTACAAAAATATAAAGAATTCTCAAGATAAGTGGTAAAAAAAATTGCAAAATATCAATTCAAAATATTTAGAAACCCTACTTGCTTTGATTTGACAGCATATTTGCTTAGTAACAGTAATTTCTAGGCATCCTACATTTTATACATTATATGCATTTCAAATAAATTTAAATAATTTTGTAATTTGCTTACTAAGTTCCAAAACCTCATTGTATACTATTTTACAATAGTCCAAAATGTCTATAGTAGAGTTATGCATCTGAACAACAAAACAAATATGATAATGCACATTGGATTACAAAAAAAACCCAGAAATACCAATCAATAAAAAACTGCTTTTTACATAATACAAACATATACAAAGCACAAAAATGTTTATGGTGACATATAAATAGCATATAACTATATAGTTAAATAATTCAGGATGAAATAAAATATAGATTTTTCAAAAAGTAATTAGAAAATCTGCTACCAAATTTTGGTCCAAATTCAAGTAAAAGTTTTCAGGCAAAATTAGTTACTCTTTTAAGAACATTTCCTATTTTCATTTGAATGGATTGATTCCAATTATATTTCTAGAACTTAACATAAAGCTATATAAGACATGAGAACTAACTTTAAACATTTGCCAAAAATGAAGCTCAAAGACCTTTTTCACTATTGCATATTTATTTAGTTCAACAAAGGATAGAACACAAGTGAGGCAGTTTAAAGGATAAATAAAGTTTACTGATACCTCTTTAGGGACATTTATTGTTTATGACTGGTTTTTAAAATTTACTACTAGAGATCAAAGTTGGCTAGATAAATCAAATTCAGGTCAACCGCCCTGCATCAAATATTTCACTGAATTCTATACTGAAGGCAGATAATGATATAAAAAGCACCTGCGTGTGATGAGAAAATTGAGAAAGCTGGGCAGATGGATTCCAAATGAAATGGTTTTGGGTCAATCAACAGCAGAGTACACCTGGGCTGGGCTCAGATGAACCATTTTGACAAACCTAATACTATTTTACTTAATAAAAAATAAACCAACTTCAAAGACAAAGAACTTACGGAAATTTCTTTCTTCTCCTCAATTAAATCTTTTAAAACTTCATAAGCCATGTTGAATGGAGGAATTTGAGCCCTTGTGATTAAAATAATGTTAAAAATCTGAGTAAAATTGACAAAAATTGAAAACATGCTGAACTAGTAAACACGTTTCATCTATGAATAATAGACAGGATTCATTATTAGAAGGAACTACATGAAATAAAAATTCTAAGTTGAAATAACATAAATTTGTTTTTAATTTAAAAGTATCCAATGTAGTTCTATGAAGAATGCATTTTACTGAATTTTTTTTATCATTCAACCTTATAAATAATTAAACACACCGGTAAAGAATTTCTGCTCTCAGATAATTTCCAATCCCATTAAAGTACATCTGATCATTTAAAACTTCACAAATAGGTTTTTGAAATATTTTTGCGTGCAAGTTGCTTAAAACATTCTTTCTGAAAAGTTCATATTCTCTAACTAGGTCAGGGCCACGATTTGATGAAAAACTATCTGATACCTTCCATTTTCCAAATCTTAAAAAAAAAAAAAACTACGACAAATTAAATTCTGAAACATTATTTAATATACTTTCAATGTTATGAATATTTAAATTTGATTCATGAAATTTGAAGGAGCTAACATTAAATTTGAAATATACCTCCGTGGGTCAACAAAACTTAAAACCATCTTTGGATTTTCAGATGTAAAAAACATTAAATGTGAATGCTTAGGTAAATCTGCTTCACTTGTAAAAGAAAAACATCCAGACATCCCAAACTGAAACACAATTTTTATCTCTGATGGGAGCTTACTTGCAGATTTATTTTCTAAAGTATTTTCCTCAATCTCCTCTTTTTTTATCGAGCTAGTTGTGATAACTTGAACGTTCATTTCAGATTTTATTTTATGTTTGCTTTTACAACATTCAGATAATGTTAACATTAACTCTTTTCCTCTTGATATAGCAGAAATTGAATAATTTGTGAACGGTAACTCAACATTCGGATTCTTAGTAACAGCCGACTTGATAACCTTTCCTGAAAAAGTTTTTCCATCACAACTATCGTTAATAAAAGCACCGGCCAAAAAATGTTCCGGTCCTTCAGGCATGAATTTTAAAGGTTTTTCGTATGAATTAAAATAACTAAGATTCTTTAAAGTTAAGGCAAAGTAAAATACAAATTTTCTTCAGAGAAAAGTTGTACTCACGTGGTTTCGTTATTGTTTATTCAGACGGTGACCGATAAATTAAACTATATCCATAAAAAAACCATATCACGATAGGTAAGTAACGCGGAAAACACGGGAATTTTCAATGGAACTTCATTCGGTGCCTTCATTGTAACTTTTTTTTATATTCATTTATCAGCTTTTTTATCTTTTGAAAAAATGTTTAAACGGTATGGCATTTCTGCAGCCTTTATAGATATTCTTCTAAAGGTACCGACAATGAGTTAGTTATGTTCTTGCTATAATTCCTATAGAATTATTTAGAAATCAGATGCTTCGTTTCAAAATAAAGTTTCAGTGCTTTTTGGCCACTCTTGCTAAAACAAAATCAGATTTAGATTCTTATTATTAAAACTTCTTATTTTAAATCTCGTTTTGATTTTTTTATATTAAAGAAATAATTTACAAAATGCCAATTAACCAGTCAAATGGATGGTCAGAATACTCGTCAGAGATGCAATGAAAGGAAAAAATAAAGACATTTAAGTGTTTGACTGTTTCAAAAACTGGGCCAAGCTATTCTGTTTGTAAGTCCGTAAACTATTTAGACTCAGACACAACTGTCAATCCTTAAGGAAGAAGTTTTCGTCTCATAAATTATCAACTACGCAAATTTCGTCACATAAATTAGCCACGCAAAAACACAAAGCAAAACAAAAAGCTTGCGAAATAAATAAGTCTAAAAAAAGCCATACAGATGTTCGCAAATGCAGATAAATAAAAAAGCATACCATATGTTTCGGTAACTTCTTCCCAAATAGAAAATGGCTTAAACATGGGCCGTACTTTTCAATCAGATTATGCATGTGCAGATGTAACCCATCACATTGTAAATTAAATACGTAAAAAGCTACTAAATTACATATAGAAGAACAATCAGAGCGTAGGCTGTATGATTGAGAAGCCTACCGCAATAAGCAAGAAATTTTCTCCATCGATCTGCTTGCGGTTAAAAATCCCAAAATCAAATATTGCTAGTGGTTTCTTCTTTGAACACATTGAACTAACCCGCACATTGACCCGCACAAAAGCCACTTCTATCGCATATTCGTTTTTAAGTTTTTTACAAGATTAACAATAATTCTTTACTACGCAATTCAATTTCCTTTATTTGCGATGCTGCTTCCAAAATGCTCGACAAAAATCAGGCGTATCTCGTTGGCTTTTAAACAAGTTTTCTAATTTAGTTATTTAGGATTTTAGTAATCCCAGCTAAATAAATTATTTGATTATTTGATTGAGGAGGACCTCCCTTACAAGTTGTTTTTAATTAAAGTAAGACATTCAACTAACTTTGGCCCAGAGCTTTACGAAACCTCTGGGCTAAAGTGAGTTGAATGCAATGCCTGAAAACAGACCATGTTTTGTTATGCAACTTTTTAGCCACTTACTGATAAAGTAACCAACATACTGATAAAATAACCAACCTGCTTTGTGTGCCTTACGAAACCATTCTACCGGATGTCTCAGGTTTTTTTCTGACGGAAATTTTTTATTAGTGATGCAAAAACTAATCGAAGGAATGACCTTGGGCTCGCCCACAACCCTGAAGATGTCCCAAATGTTTCTAGAATGAAACTTCCGACAAATATTTTTCGTTTTTGGTGCTACACCCTCTATATATATTATGTTACTCTTTTTTAGTGTTTTTTACCCAAAAAAATTTGCAAAATAATTTTATCGCAGAGCGTTAAAATCCATTTTTTTTAGAATATAATGTGAATTAAAATCTAAAATTTAATTTAATGTGCAACCATAAAATGTATCTCAAGGTTGAATATATTTCTAAATTGATTTTAATTGTAGTATTACTTACATTTGAATTTACAAAGTTATGAAAAAGATCTCAAGGTGATGTCATGTTTAATGGCTTCAAAATGAATCATAACTAATAAGTTCAAATAAAATGTTAAATTCAAATAAAATGGCGCCGTGCTAACCATCTTATATTAACATATTTACAAATCTACTTAAGTATAGGCCTTGTTGTTAAGATAAAATCTTAACCAAAAAATAACACTCCCAGCAGGGTGCTCGCCAAAAAAGCAAAATTGATTAAAGAAACTTTAACCTAAATGATGGAAACAGTGGCGAATGAAGTAGTTAAAACAACAACAAGCAGAATTTTATCGATGCAATCATCGATGACAAACGGATATGAATAGCAGAATAGCACAATTTGTCGAACTGTTTTGAATCGAATTTCGTATAGTAATAATAATAATAATAATAATAACAATAATAATAATAATAATAATAATAATAATAATAATAATAATAATAATAATAATAATAACAATAATAATAATAATAATAATAATAATAATAATAATAACAATAATAATAATAATAATAATAATAATAATAATAATAATAATAATAATAATAATAATAATAACAATAATAATAATAATAATAACAATAATAATAATAATAATAATAATAATAATAATAATAATAATAATAATAATAATAATAATAATAATAATAATAATAATAATAATAATAATAATAACAATAATAACAATAACAATAACAACAACAACAACAACAATAATAATAAAAATAATAATAATAATAATAATAATAAATAATGATAATGATAAATAATAATAGTAACTTTTATTTAAAAATATTTTGAATTTCACACTATTTTTTTTCCATGGTATAATTTAGAAGCGGTTAATTGATCTTTAGAAGAAGTTAAAAGGTTTGTATTACAAAACTCAAATAGAGCATAGATTATAAAATTTAAAATTATTGTTCGGTTGAAAGTCATAGCCAACAGCAAGAACACTTCTTAACTACAAAAAGTGGCTATTGTAATACAACTAAGCTCACCAACAATATATAGGTTACCAAGATTGCCTGGTTTACATCTTTTGTTGCTATGCCTGCAAACTTTAGCAGGTTTTTTTCCAAGAGATGAATGCCTCTGGCACTTTTTCTTTTCTACTTGGTTATTTTCGATTTTTTTCAACCTTTCTTAGGGGTTAAAGTAAAAGAAAGTATTTTCCAGTATTTTTACTGTACTTTTTTTCTTATACGGGGGACTTGTTGAAAAAAAAGTGAATGTATAATTTTCTGTCCTTGTTAACATAGGCTTGTGCTACTTACACTATCAAATCTAAAAGTAATCCAAAACTCATTTCAGCAAAAATGGACTCATTTAACTAATGAAATAAAGCTCTTCAATTAGGAAATCAAGAAGGTGAAAAAGAAAGTTTCAGTAGTTTTAAGTAACCATCGGCAGGGTTTTAACAACCCTTCTGAGCGTTATTTAAAACTCTTTACTGGTACTGGATTAAATTTATCGAAGCGGACAATAACAACGGAGGAGTATACTAAAACTGATCCTTAAGTTGTATTACATCCTTTGTTCACTTTATTTCAAAAAAGGGCTACTAAAAATTGCTGTAAATTCGGAAGTCACAGTTCTGTAAACCTGATGTAAAAATGGATAAGCGCCAAAAAATTCGAATCATTTTTTCTGTGCTGAGTGCCATTCTTTTACCTAATATTTACCTATGGTTTATAAGTTTTGGAGTAGGTGTTCATTTCCATAACGTATATCCTGGTCTGTGTAAATCTATCCCTGGTGTTCTATGCGGTTCTGAGAAGATTTCTGTTACCTCTGATGGGCTTGCTTTTATCACTAGTGGAATACAAGGCATAACAAATTGTAATCCTCTTTATCTACAAGGTCGTATTTATTTGTTTGATTTTAACAACCCATACAAAAATATTACAGAGCTTTATTTGAAGAGTAACAGCTTAAAACCAAGCACTTTTAGTCCGCATGGAATGGATCTATTTGAAGATTTGAAAAACAATGTAGTTAAGGTTTTTGTTGTTAACCATGGCAATCATACTGAAACAATTGAAGTGTTTCTTTTTAGGCGTGAAGATCCGTCATATTTGGATCATGTAGAAACTATAACAGATGAGAAGTTTTTGTGTCTTAATGATATCTCTGTAATAAATGAAAATTTGTTTTATGTTACTAATTATCTGAAATACTGTCATTTGAATTACCTAGCTTCATTATTTATTGAAGCTGCTTTAAAATTAAACACTGCTAATATAGTTTACTATAATAAAGGACAGACCTCATTTGTGGTGGATGGGTACTCAAATCTAAATGGTATAGCTATGAATAAAGATTTCTCTACAGTTTTTGTAGCCTCATCTGGAAATAGAAGTTTATCTATTTTTAAGCGTGATCAAGAAACAGGGAAACTTAGTTTTTACAATACTATTGATCTTGTTTACTGTCCAGACAATGTACATGTTGATCACCACACTGGTTCCTTATATGTTGCTGTATTGAAAAAACCTCTACATTTCCTTTTTGGATTGAAAAACTTAACTCATGGTACTGCTACTGGACTTAAAATTGTCCCGAATTTAAATCAATGGGAAAATGCAGATGTAACTGAAATTTTTCATGATAATGGTGAACTTATTCAAAGTGCAAGTATGTTTGTTCATTACAAAGGCCACTATTTGGTTGGATCTGTATATAACAGTTTAGTTTATTGCAGTTAATTCTTAAACTAATAATATGTAACAAACAAGTGTATGAGCAGTATTTATAAATCTTTTATAATAATGAGTGGTGTACATAAAATATTTTTTATGTACTAATCTTATGTACTTACTTTTTTCACATTTGTATTCATTTACTGGAATTCATCTTATGCTGGTATTGTATGCTTTACATGATGTAATGAACTATTAATGTTAACAGTGTAAATTTATATCTTTTAAATCAACACCACATTTCCTAGGCAATAATTTCTGCAAATGAATAAGTACCTAGAGATCTTTCATGAAAAGCAATAAAATTGCCATTCAAAAATTCTTTAGTCAACTGCAAAATTTTGTTTTAAACAATTTTGTAATTATATCTGGTACTCTTTATCTATTTCTTTTTGTAATTTTCTTATGGATTGTTTTTTGTATTAAATTGTATATATTTTTGACTTTGTTCAAGTTGTTTTTGAATTAAATCTCTGAGTAAAAATGAACTTAACAAGTAATTTTTATTCCTGTTTATAAGTTGAGCTTAATAAAAGTTATATTAATTGCTTTTTATTAGTTATTATTTATTTCTTATCAAAATTACTTCTTATCTATTTCTTATCAAAGTTACTTCTTATTATTTATTTCTTATCAAAATTACTTCTTATTATTAATTTCTTATAATAATCATTTATTATTATTTATTTCTTATTATAATTACTTCTTATTAGATACTTATTCAAGTATAACAAATTATCACTAATAACAATAAAAATGATAAATGTATGATGTGTGTTCATTAGTGTATACACACTTTATTTTGCTATTAATGTTCAGCTACCTTATACAACCTTGTTGGTAAAATCAGTTCCTGAGCAAATGCAATTTATTCAGCGCTTAAATTATAATCCTATAGCTATACCAGAACTTGTTGGACTACAAAATGCCACTGGTGTACCAAGCTATTTTTATGTACAAAACATTCCCACTTCTCAAACTTCTATTGGCTTAAATAAACCTTCAGAAATAGAAAATTCAGCTAAAGTTCAAATTCTCCCAATGACCCGTTTTGCCATGGAAAATAAAACCAAAAATTCTGATTGTTTTTCTTACCAAAGCAATGTTTCACAATTTTATTCAGGATTTAAATCAAACTTTGATAGCAATCTTACAAATACCTATATTACTAATGGGACTGTTCAAAGCTCTTTAGTTAATAGCAAGTCTCAAGAAGTAGAAATTGCTAAACAATTTCATAGTGAAATAATTGAAAACAATACAGTAGACCAAAATTTGACTTGTAACATAAATCACCCTGCATATAAGAACAATATAGTTGCACCAAATGATATCTGTGTTCCAGGATGTAAATCAGATAACATGGGTATGTTAATGTTATATGTTGTTTTATCTTCACTTTAATTGTTAAAACTGGTATGAAATTATTTTTTTATTATTATTACGTTATCAAACTTTAATTGTTAAAACTGGTATGAAATTATTTTTTTATTATTATTACTTTATCAAACTAGAATACTTCAGTAAAATTTGTAAGTTTTTTAGAAAAAATTGAGGAATTAAACTTTGTTAAACACATTAAACTTGTTAAACTTCTCTCAAAAACATATTAATGCCTTATTTTTTTTTTGAGAGAGAGAGAAAATTAAAGCATAAAACCTGTTATAACATATAGTTGTATTATTTTTCATACATAAATTTGTATTTTTTAAATAGCTGACCCAGATTTTCAAATAAATACTGAAACAAAGTTGAACAAAAAACGTCCTCTGCAGACTGAAGGTTCAGAGATAGGAAAAAATGAATCAACTTTGCCTCCAAAGAAGGTTCCATTACGTGAAAGCCCAGCAACTGCCCCTTTATTATTGATGCAGAAAGTGTTGCGAGGAGAAACAGATTTGAGACTTCCTTCAGGTAAAGAAAAAAATTAATTGTAAACACAGATTTTTTACCTTACTATTCATTATTTAATAGATTGAAAGCAATTATTATTATTACTATTGTTATTATTATTATTATTATTATTATTATTATTATTATTATTATTATTATTATTATTATTATTATTATTATTATTATTATTATTATTATTATTATTATTATTATTATTATTATTATTATCATCATTATTATCATCATTATTATTATTATTTTCATACTTGTTTTAAATTTGTTTTGAATTTTTTTTAGAAATTGCTACTAAGTAACTACTCAATCTTTAAACTTTATGAACTTGAATATATAAAATAAGTTAAAATTTAGTAAAGAATTTGCTTTAAATAGTTTAATCTAGTTGTTTGAAAGTTGGCCATCAGTACAATATATTTATTTTTAGATCCAAAGTGCTGGTCTGTAGATGAAGTAAAAATATTTTTTGAATGGTTAGTTGGTGCTTTGGGTACAGAAGGCCCACTTATTAACTATCCTCAATTTGTATTTGATGGCAAGTTACTTTTCAAAATGAGAAAACGAAACTTGCAGCCTTTATTCCCTGAATCTGCTATTGATGCCATTTGGATGCATATTGAAGCTCTAAAGTTTGGTGAGTAGATTTTCTCTTTACATATGCATGCATGTATACATGCATACATAATACATAATACATAATACATACATACATAATACATACAAACATACATTCATACATACATACATACATACATACATACATACATACATACATACATACATACATACATACATACATACATACATACATACATACATACATACATACATACATACATACATACATACATACATACATAAAAATACATATTAGTTTTTTAATTTGCAGCTAGTGTAACAAGCATTAGAAATTTGTCATCTTTGGCAGGAAGATCTGTTCCTGCTTCAAATGATCATTCGACAACAACTTGTAAGAATTTTTATTTTCTATAATGTTTTTATCTCTTTATCTAAAAACTTACATAGAAGATGTAACTGTTAATTGTTAGAAATAAATTTTTGCTACCTAAATCATTTAATATCTTTTATTAGCAACTGCTGGCGGGGGCCAGATTCAACTATGGCAGTTTCTTCTTGAACTTCTTACTGAGTTAAATGTTAGCCACATTATTTGCTGGGATGGAGATGATGGATCTTTTAAACTTGTTGATCCTGAACGAGTTGCACAGCTGTGGGGTGAAAGAAAGAAAAAACCAAACATGAACTATGAAAAACTGAGCAGAGCTCTTCGTTACTATTATGATGGCGACTTGATTCATAAGGTTAATGGAAAGAGGTTTGTCTATAAGTTTGTGTGTGATTTGAAGATGCTTTTAGGATATACACCTAGTGAGTTGAGTCGATTAGTTTCCAGCAATGCACAGAACTTCTAGTTGATTCCTTTTTTTGTAGAATGAATGTAAAGAGCTATTTCTTAGGCTTTTAACGCTTTTTTATTTTTAAAATAAAATATAGTGAATTTTTTAGATATTAGAATATAAATCAAATTTTATCATATTTATATATAATTTTTTTTTTGAAATAACAAAGAAGGTCTGTTGTCAGACTTAACTTTATATATTTTTTATTATAAAATCATCAATTCAATATTGTCAATTTTTTATCTCTTTTTTTCTTCATGTTTCTTTATATGATTTCAAATGGAACTTTCTTCAAGTACTAAATAATTTCGCTGCTAGTAACCCAGTAACAGTCTGTAACCGAAAATTGTTTTAACGGTTTGCAACGCGGAATCGAGGTAGAAATTAGCAGTTTTATATTTCACTTCTACAAATTGTTTTGTTTTCGATTAAAAATAGTTCTGAGAGATTATTTTATATTACTACTAGATATTATTTAAAACTACTATTACCTTTCCTATAGTAATTGATAAAATATAATTTTAAAAAGTTTTTTTTTTTTTTTTAAGATTTTGTTTTACTAAGTATGCGAATTGATAATGATTTTATTTTACAAGAAGTATTTAAATGTGTTAAACGAAACAGCATCGTCCTGTTTTCTTTAAATCGCTTCTAATAGAAATATTTCTGAACTTATTTGATTTCATCGGAATTTTTTACATTGACTTTTCAATTACCTGAATCTAACTGAAATACTTGCCAAAAAAATGGAAGTCGATTAATCAATATAAGAAAAGTCTGGAAACGGAAACTTTGATTAATCAATTTTGTTTAAAACACGTTTTAACACAAAAAAAACAAAAAAACAACTACAATGGCTGTTTAAAAATAGATTTTTTCGGTTGGATACAATGAATCGCAATTGAAACAAATTTCGGTATAAAACAGTTTTTTTTGTTACAAACCGATCAAAAAATAACGTCAAACACTAATGCTTACTTTCACGACTACATCCGTCCAAGACCCAGTTCTATTAGGGTCAGTTTCCACTCATCCGTTTTCGCTAGGGTTAACGGAAAGAAAGGGAGAATTAATCACATGAGCATGCGCAGTTTGTAATTTAACTTTGAGACTAATCACTGCGCATGCTCACGTGATTAATTTTCCCATCACTTTTTCCGTAGCTAAAAAGGACGAATCGAAACTGACCCTTACTCATACAAACCGTAAGAAAAAGTTAAGGCCGATTAATGGGTGGACCAAAAGTTTTGAGACAATATTTAACTAAACAAAGCAATCGAGGCATGCGAGAAAATCATTTATTATTATACTGTTTTGCAGCCCATATTTCTCATTCTAGGTATGTTAAGAGTTTTTCGATTATCATTCCGCACAAGACGAAACAAGTCAATCTTTGAAGACGTGTCTACGCTTTGGTTGGACTAATGAGCGAAGCCCATTCGGTAAAACATTTTCCAGTTGAAAATATTCCTTTTGCAATAATTTACTGGATCATCAAACGCTTTGAGGATGGTTTACTATGTGAAAATAAGGCAAGAAAAGGTCGTTTAAGTAAGGTGAATAAACAACAACAACAAAAATTAAAAGGTTTTAAGGAAAATACTGTTTTTGTGAGTCAAAGAAAACTCGCTTCAAAGTTCACGATCTTGTATTCGTCAAAAGTTTAAAATATTATGAGACAACGCGCGCCGAAGTACAGTCAACAGCCAACTCGAATAAAAGCCAGTGTTGAAAACTGCGAAGAAGTTTGGAGAAGGAAAAAAAAAACTCGTCGTAATTACCGTCATAAGAAACTTTACATTTTTAGATAACAACAGAGTGCCGATTTTTATTCGTGCAACAAAGAGATTAGTCCACCAGATGTAAGATTTAAAAGTAAGAAGGTTTGCACCAAAAGTCCTTGTATGGTTGGTGTTATCCAGTAAAGGTGTTTCCACACCATACATTGGGAAGACCAAAGGTCTTGCCATCATTGCAGGTGTATATCGTTTTCGTCCATTTTGGGTGATATGGTTTATAAATAAGGTTGGGCGGCAGCGAATCCAAAACAATTGGCAAACAGGATAAAAAAAGTTTAAAAAAGAACAATATGAAAAGCGGAAAGCGTATGCAGTAGATTACGAAAAATCGAAGAACAGAGGTTTTTTTCTATTTTGTGACCCAGTGGACATGCATCGTCCGCACGACGTTTTACGGACGTTTTACGGACGTCATACGGACTTATAGACGTTTTAGGGACGTCTTACAGATGTCGTGCGGACAATTCATGCCCACTGGAGAACACTTTGCTGTTTTCATCCCTTTTTAATGCCGTTTTGATGAAATAATCAAGAAATAAAAGAGAAAAATGACGCAGAAACAAGTTTTAATTTTAAAACTTTCGGCCCACATCTTAGCAGAAAGAAAAAAGCTATCTTTAAAATCTAAATTCAATCTAAAAAGACTGCAAACAAATCTTATGTTTACAATTTAGATTGGATTATTATGTGTCTTTTTATTTTTTTATGCCTCAAATTTAAAATCCTTCACTCAATTTCAATATTTTATTGATTTTTTTTTAAAAAAAGTGATTTGAAATAAAGCAATGTGAAAATCGTTCTCAATAAAAATTTATGTTATAGTTTAAAAATAGATAATCACTTTATAAATAAAATAATCGGCAAAATTAACTGTAAAAAATATTATTTATATTTTATATTCTCAAACAGTTTTTGGGTATTCTTAAACAGTTTTTGGTACATACTGTGCTCTTTTACTTTTTTGAACAAAACTTATTGTTTACCAAATTAGTAATTTTGTTAACAGTGCACAACCTGTTTACTGATAAAACTAATGATGCAACTCAGACCATTCACATTCTTGAAACGATTATCAATTTCCTGTGACGATCAAATGAATTCCCCCGACATGATCGTCATGCAGCTTTCTATTTGTGAGATTTGTGTTAAATGTAATTTCCGATTCCCCTTTTTTATTTCGTCGAAAAACTATTTTTTGAAATCATTAACGGTCGCGATGATTTTAAAAAATAGCTTTTCTAGACCCTGAAGCAAAAACTAATATTTTCAATTTGCTATTTTCTATGACAATAAAAATTTCATTAAAAACAATTAAAAAATTGTAATAATATTTTAAATTTATATATTCTAATTTATAAACATAAATTATATTTATAATTTTATTATTGAAGTTTTTTCTAAAATCAAAATTCTATTTAGAAAATACATTAACTTTGCAAACACAGACAACTTTTTAACACATTCTAAAGTTTTGTTAAATTAATCAAGTCCTATTTGGTAGCTTGTAAAAGTTATATTTTGTTGTAACTCGTAACATAGTTATGAAATGATTTTCTATAGTATGAATGGGATGGATTTTTACTTTTTCAAATTTTGCTTATAGTTGAAATCCAGTGCTTTTGTCGCTTGTTGATTGTAGAGTGCAAGGGAGATTTTCTTTATTCTGATTAATTGTACAACATGGTAAAACAATTCATGTACTTATTCAGTAAATAGTGGTCTACTCCAAGCATCAGATAAAACCGTATTTGAGGAATAATTTAGTCAAGGCGAACAAAATTACCAATTTGTTTTGGCAATGTTGACCAGAAACCAACCTGATATGAGTTTGTGGTACTCATCTCAGAACTTTTAAAATGTTCTTGATGATCCATAATCTATAAAAGAGTAAACCGATTCTATCGCATCAACAGTTAGAATGCTTACTGTAATGAGTTTGCCACAGAAATGAAAACTCGCTCATCAACTTAAGCAGATTTTTCATCGTTAATGGCATTCAGCAGTTGTTGTTTTGTTTTATCTAATTAAAATCTAATCTCATTTAACTGAAGATTTTTCTAGACTAAAAATTAATCCAAGATTGTCAAAAATGAAATTTTTCAGCTCTACAACACGATTTACAAAATCCGAGATAACAAAGAACCCAAGTTTTATTCTTTAACTATTATAAATTTAGTTGAAATTAGTTTTTATTAGTTATAACAACAATTAAACATTAATAAACAGCAAATAAAAATCCCATAAAATGATGAATCATTTTGTCTCAGTTGTTAAACACACAACTCAAATTCAAAGCCTTTAATTGTTATGAACGATCGAGAAGCTTTTACTTGCAATAGCAAATCAAAAAAGTAAAAAATTATGGAAAAAATATCTTTACTGGAATGTTTTTTAAAATGGCTACTTATAAGCAATTTATGGTTGCGTTGATAATAAGACAATCTTTTTCTTTATTGTTTTTGATTAAACAAGGTTTTTAAGATTTAATAAATACTTATTAGCTTTTTAGAGTGAGTTTTTACAGTTTTTCTTGGCAGGATTTTTTCTTGACTGTTTTTTCTTTTTTAAAAAGAATGTTATTTAACAAGCTCTTGCTGTTTTTAAATATTTTAATAACTTTGTAATTCATGTAATATTTTTATAAAGAAATAAAAAATTTTTTCAAAAATAAATTATGACTTTATAAAAGCCACTTAACTGGAAGTTTCTTTGATCTGAGAAATACTTCTGTTATTTAAAACTTGCGTTTTGGATCGTTATCCTGTTGTAATATTTATCCTCTAGATATTTTTTTTTTTCTTACAACGTATCATGACGCCCTTGATTATACTTTTATTCACCACTTTACCTTAATGTGATGCAATGATTCAAATCTACTAAATATCGCCACACCATCACATTTTTTTTTAAATTTGATTAATTTTAAAAAATTATTGCAGGTCGTAAAGTGTTGTTTAAAAGTGAAAAAACTCTTAATCTAAATTTACAAAAATAATTAAATTAATTGATCCATTTAATTGCAAGCATATGAAGTTATCAATTTTAACTGAAGGCTGTAAATTTTTGGATAATACTTTTCTTTTTTCTTTTAACTTTTTTTTTTTAAAAAAAATACACTATTAAAATATTTTTTCAAATTTAATGATGTGTTTATATACCTATATCAATCTCTTAATATTTTAGCTTAATGATAGTTAAAGATATATATTTATAAACTAAGTATTTTAACAGGCAATTTGAATGAAAAATTACGTGTAAAAACAGTTTTACACTAACGTGAGAGGACTGCAAACCCAATTTCTTTTCTCCATTAACTCATCACCTTTAACATTCTTCAAATTGCTTCGAATTCATCAACAAATATCCAATATTTTATTTTATTTGTACATGGTCATTGTCACGTGACACTAAACATCTGCGGTGCGCTATTGTTTTTTTACAAAAAAGTTTACCAAGTTTTATTGAATGAACGACGTAACTTTGAAGCTTCAACATATTTTGAACTTATAACTTTTAGTGCTGAATTTACCCAACTAATTCTTCTGCTATTTATACAAATATTAATAGTCGATTGTGTAAGATTTAAAAGTTAATGAAATATGAAAAAGAATAAGGCAAGAAAAGAACCGTAACACGTCAAAGTAGACAAATTATGTTACGTTATCGTATCTTATGATAAATGAGATTTTGAAGCTTATTTGGAAGGTATTTGACCCACGCACTTTTTTTGATAAAAAGAATTCTCATGAGGACACATATTTTTTCGATGAGTAATTTAAGCTTGCAAAAAGAACGATTAAGAAAAAAAGATGATATGAATGAATGTGTTTCCTCCCCCAGTTCGAAGTGCTTTTCATATTTCGCATTTTTAAAACTAATGCTATCAATTTTTCTGTTAAAACACAAACTACAAAATTTCTTTTACTAAAGTATTCGTAAAACTTGCTTTTTTTTTAAACATTTTTCGCTTGACGGCGAATGTTAAGCAAAAAAAAAAAAGCCTGGCCTCTTTTCGCGTAACGAGTTTTGGAGTGGACAATCTCCTTTTAAATCGCATATAAAAAAAATGAAAACGCTGTTTAGTGTTCACAAGTAAACAACCGTTTGTAATAATCCGAGGATGACAACGGTGCACTGAAAAAACGTCATTTTTAACGTTTGTGGAAAATCAACATAAATGGCGTGAAGAATATGGATGTCACTTGCAAAAAAAAAGCAGAAAGTATTTTTATCTTAAATTTCTATGATAACAAAGTTAGTTTTTGAAAAAAGTCCTTAAGTAGATTTTAAAACTTGCTTTAATCTATTATAGAAAAGTATTAGAAAAGTATTAGAAAAGTTGTCTTATAAGTTTGATAAGACAATATGTTATATAATAAGAATTTGATTTTTTTCAGTTTTTTTCTTTTATTGTTTTTTGTTTTTTTTTTTTCTGTTTTTATAACTTAATTTTGCACACAAGAAAATCTAAAAACTTTTAAGAAGCGCCTGGACCCATTGCTTTTATATTAATTTTCATTCACTTCCGTTATACTTTATTGAACTTTCTTTTGGAATATGAGAAAACACTTGACTCATTCAGCTTAGTGTCACAATGAACTTTTTTTCACTAAAAACTACAACCTACAGTTGTACCTCGGTTATTCTAATGTCAAAAGAAACTTTAAAATACTTCAGAGAATCGAGGATACTTTCATAGGACAGATTTATTAAACTGAGAAATATAAAATATGTGATGGTTAAAAAAAGGTATTCAGAAACTTGAAAAGAATGCCTCGTTATGAAAAGAGAAAAACAAAATTTGGCTTGAAATTTTGATCCAAAAAGTGTATTTTCAAAGAGTTTATTTAAGTCAATTGAAATGGTATATCAATCAGGACCGGTCTAAGGCAACAGAAGGCCACAGTGCCACCAAAGGTTGAAGCCTTGTAATAATATGCAACATACACGGAGTTATTTTTCATTCAACATCTTTTAATCTGAATTTAAAAAACAATGTTATGAAACGTGTGAATTTTAAGAGGAAATGAAAAGTAAAAATGTTTTATGGGAACTTCGTGCTTTGGCAGCTTCCAACTTTTTTTTATCATCTCTGTTAAATTAATGGTACCGGCAATTTCACTACCAATAGAAATTATAGACAATGTGCACAGTCAATCTTGATTCATTTTGGTTTTTAAATAGGTTTTAATCAGCTTAAGCTTCGAAAAACTTCGCTTCGCTAATGCTGCAGTAATTGGCACAGTTTCTATTCGCAGAGCTACACAAAAATTTGCAAATACAGGAGTTATGTTAATTAATTTTATTTTTATTACTTTAAAATTGTTTTTTGACTTTAAGTTTATCTACTTGTTAACTATTTTTTAATCCCACATTTTCTGATTACTCTGGAATACTGCAATAAAACATCAACAAATCGCCATTACTACCACTAATAATTTATTTGGAATCCAGTGTGGCCACACCAATTTCACTAAAATTTGGTCTTTAGTTCAGAAACCACAAAAAAAAAAAAAGTAAAAAAATAATTTTTTTTTTTATTCTGCTGAGAAAAAAATGATACCCCTTAAAAACTGCGGACAGGTGGGGCCCCGGTGCAGAGCAATCTTTGCATCTTGTTGACCGGCTCTGATTTCAATTTTATTTGCTATCTATTTTATTTGTGCTATTGATTTGGGCTCATAACGACGACATTTCACTTGGCAGCAGCGCAAACTTAAACACAGTGTTTATACGCATGTGTAATTTCATTTTAAATCAAAGCTTGGAAATTACGTTTACTTTACGCCCCAGGCGTCAGCTTTTAAGATAGCTGTGGAACGGGCTTTAAAAATTACTTGAGCTCAGCACTAAAATAACATTATAAGAAAAGAAAAAAAATATCACTTTCGGTTTGCTTGTTTTTTATGTTTTAACAATATTGATTGCGAGTAGGAAAAACGGAATCGGATTTATACTTATTTATTGATTAAATTATGAGATATCGCCCTGAATGTTTTTAAAGATAAGATCCAACTTTAGTTTTCTTATAATGAAAAATATCGAATATGTAACTGTAAACTGAAAAAAAAACGCTATGGTATTGGGTACATAAATCGCAGGCTTATTTTTTTGCAGCAATTTTTTTATTTTGTTTTTATTTTTTTGCTTACAATGCACCTGTATTAACGTAATATAATTTCACAAATCTAATCGCATCTTTTCATTGATTGTTTAAATAATTATTTGTTCTTTTGACTTGTTTTTGAGTTTTATGTGTTACAAAAAAGATAAAAACATGCATATAATGAGTAAAGAAATAGATTTTGTTTTTCTTTGTTTAGAAAAGTTAAAAAAGCATAAGCAGTAAAAGAACATCTGTATAAAACATTGTTAAAAAGTTTGAATGCCTTAATATTTATTCTTCTGTGAAAGATGCGTTTTGTTACTACCATAATTGTCAAAAATATTAGACATTATATTTATGTAACGTAATAGCTTGTTAATTGTATATGTTTTATGAATACTTATATTGTTTATAGCAATTGTAAAAGTTCTTGTTACAAAGCATAGTAGTGCTTGTGTGTATCTTTGACATTAAACTAGAATGGAACAATGGATGAATCAGTTGTTTTTATGCAGCTAGAGGATAAATGCAAGGAAATGGTTTGTTGTCCATCTGAGCAGGTAATCATGATTAAAATAAATTTTACCAGAAGTGTGTATATATAAGTTGTATACATAAAATTGTCTCCAAATAATGTTATCGTGTCATCATATAAAAAGTTTCAAATGTATTTACATGTAAACATATCCTGATAAATATCAATTTTTTTTAACAAATGAAAATTTATGTAAAGTTCTTCATTGACACAAAATGTAATATTAATTCTTAGGAGCTCATTATCATCTTATGAAGTTCTTTGATACTTGACATAATTGTCTACAGTCTTGTTTTTCTGTTGCCTACCAAGATAATAGCCATTGTTGATAATGTTATTATTTGATCTTAATGATAGAAATCAATTTTTTTAAATTTAATTTTGAGAGAAATGTAATCAAAAGAGTCAGATTCCATGACATGTCTTATGTATGTTGTTGCATTTTTCAAACATCAAAATGGTTAACCAAATATTTTATTTTAAATATATTTTTTTAAACTTAATTTTCTTTTGTTTTAGTTATGCATTTGTGTGTGTGCATATTATGTAAATATATGTTATTTTCTTATTTGCTTTGATTTAAGCATATATTGATTAAAATATTTGTATTCTGAAGATACATGGAAGTATTCCTTAGCAACTACTCTCTAATATGAAAATAAAGAATACACACACACACACACACACACACACACACACACACACACACACACACACACACACACACACACACACACACACACACACACACACACACACACACACAAACAAACAAACCCACACACACACACATATATAAGTTCAATCAATTATAACAGTTTTAAATGTAAACAATAGAAAAAATACAAATGAAAGAAATTTCAATAAATCTTTCTTCAAAAATCTTAATTGAATCTTATGACCCGCCCAAAGAAATTTTAAATTTGCCATTAGTTCTTATGGAAAAGCATTAAGCTATGGTTTGCTTAATTTGATTGTTTTTCATCAATTGCAAGGATTTATGTTTGTATTTGTTTCTTTTATGCTAATATTTTACAGATGAAATGCATTCTTCATCTTGCATCTGTATAAAAGTATGTTCAAAATATTTAAAAATATAGTCATTACAGCTGACTCAGTTTAGGTTCCTCTGATTGTTGAAGTATACTAATTCAAATGGAATACTTAACTAATATATTTTTGAATTTTATTCCTAATTAGCCATTTTTGAAAATTGTCTTTTTCTATATCCAAATAGTAACTAGAGCAAAATTTTTTTTTTAAATTTAACCAGTTTTAGTAAACTAAAATATTGATTTTCTCAACAGATAGTCATCTTAAAATACGAAGATGCTTGAAATCCAGCACCAGTTAGGAATTTTTTGTCAAGTTTTCTTCATCTAATCTTTTTTAAAAGTATCTCTTTAAGATAAAATATATGTTTTCATCAACATCAATAACATTTGCTAAGTAAACTTTTTTCATGTGGGTCAGGCAAAGGAAATTTACTCTCTTTATCTAGGAGCCACTGAAGAAGGGATATCTAAAAAAACAGAATGGCTTGTTACAGGTTTGTTTTTTTACCTCAATTTAAAGCTTTATTCTTAAATCTACATGCACATTTATAAATGTGTGATGCAAAGTATATGTGTGTACACCAAAAAATTTATGTGATATATAATTGATATGTGCATGCCAGAAATGTTTATATATGTATGTATGTGCATGCATGTCAGAAATGTTGTAATTGAAAAGCAATGACAGTCATCAACAAACTAAATGGTATTATGGTATGTAACTAACTTATATTAGTACTTTGATTTTTTTAAGGTTGTTTGTATGTGATTGATTGATCATGGTCGCCTCCTTTTGTTTTGACAGGGGTGGAGGCCATACTACTTCAAGTTATATTTTGGGAAGATTTCCTATGCAAAGACAACCACAGTTAGTACATTATACTTATCTAAAAATTTTGCAACAAATGTGAAATCTTAAAGAACCTATAATAGACATTTAATACATATGATATTATGATGAAATCCAAATTTAAAAAAAAATTCTATTCTTATTGTAACATTTTCCTTCAGTCAAAACCTTATGGAGAAATCAAAGTAAATGAAATCAGTGTTGCGGAGAACAGCATTAACAACATTAATAACAGTTTTAAGGTATAAATAGTTTAAATTTTTACTTTTTCACTCAAAGCATGAGTTTCTTTTTTAAAAGTAAATAATTATTAATCACTTTGTTGCTGATTGAAAAGTGTTTCTGTTAAGTTCTATAAATTTTCTATTAATTTCTATAATAGACATCTTAAATAGTATGTAGAATAATTATTTTTTAGATTCACATGATGAAGACCTAAAATGTACTTTTGCTTATTTCAAATAGGGCAAAAAAACCTCTGACACTAAAAGTTGTATTTGTGGTTTTTTTAAAAACTTTTGATTTAAATGTAAAGGTATTCCAAAGCATTTTTTTTTAAACACAAAAAAAATAAAAAATAGTTTTCATAAAAAATATATGCTTTAAGATAAAAATGGAAAAAGCAGTAAGAATATCAGCAAAAAGTTTATTTTATAGATAAAGTACAATTTTATTCATATTCTTGATTTTTTGTAACAATATTAGACTATTATAAATAAATAAATTGAAATAAAAAAATAAATGAACTTAAAGTGAAATTGTGATTACCATAATAAAGTTTGATTACCATAACAAATTTGTTTTCCATAATAAATTGTGATCACCTTAAGTTTAAAATAATACAACTAAACTTTTAAGTAATATAAATTTAAGCAAACAAATATCACTATAGCTTTAGGTAGAAAATGAAGGGTATTTGTTTAAATTATCAAAGTTATTTAATGTTAAAAATGAAGTTTAATTTTATAAGTTTTACTTACCTTTCAAAGATACGAGTTTAAATGTTACATAGTTTCATAAATTTTCTGGATGAGTTATACAAAATAGAAGTTTAACACTCAACTAAAGTAATGTAGTATCATCAGGATCAGAAATACATATGGCAGAGGAAAAACTAAAACGGTTTAAAATTCTGCTGTAACTTTGTATTGCATAAAATTGCTGCTTGTTGCTAAGAGAGAAAAAGTATATTTATTATGATTTATGCTTATTAACTTTTTCTTACTAAACTAGTGGATTAATGAGCTCATCGTTTTTATTTAGGTGATAATTGGTAACTTGGCAACATTAATCTTATCATCTGATTCCCGTAAAAGCATGGAAGAATGGATAATGGCATTTAAAATGTGTGGTCATAAGCAATATAATTCTTCTAGTGTAAGAAGTTTTTTTTTTAAGTTGCTGAAAATAAAATGAATGTACACCAAGAGAAATCTTAACTCAACAACTTTTATGAGTTAATTTATAATGTTTTGAAAGTTATTTTAAAATAGCCAAGGGTTTGAGATTGCATTCTTTAGTTGTGGGTCTATATAGTGGGCAAACAAATTGTCATTGTTGTTATAAGTTTGATGAACAGTAGTTCCTTCTGGTTAATTGTGTTATCAGACATGCTTTAGCTTATATCTTATATATAACTTATATCTTACTTATAGCTTAATATTTAATAAATATAATTTTTTGAAAGTTTTTAAACATTTTATAAAGTGTTGTTAAAAAAAAGTTGGGTATCAAATAAAAAATCCGTTACAACCAATTCCTAAATCTTAAAAATCTAACTATAAGCAACCAATGTAACTATAAGCAACCACTTCCTAAGCATCTAAATCTTTATTCAGTGTCTTAAGATCTATTTGCAAAGCTCATTAAGTGTTAGAAATACATGGTTATTTTTCTTAAAGGCTTCTTTTCAAATAAGTTTGCAGTTTAAACATATTTAATGAACACCCACCTTTTATGCGTAGGGAGTTTCAGACAAATCCATTGGATATTAAATACAGCTTAAAATACTTTTCTTAATTTGTAGAACGTTAATGGATTTAAATGTTTTCTATTATCTAAATGAATAATGATGTGTTTTTTTTTTGTTATCATTTTAATTTAAAGTATCAATTTTAAATAAAAGAATTAAATTTTTAACTGTATTAACAAAAATAGTTTAAATATTTATAATGTTCGTAAAAAAAAAAAAAAAAAAGTTTAAATAATTTAGTGCATACACGAGTAAACATTCAAATGAAATATTTTAAGTATTGTTTATTTTTTAAATGATTAACTTTATTTTTCTAATTATTATTTTTTTAATTTTAGCTTTAATTTTGTATATTTTATATAATGATAACTATCTTTTTCTTTACTTAAAATATAGTTAGTATAATCTTGCTCAGATAAAATTTTTTAAAATAGTTTTTCAAAAGTTATTAATGCTATAGTTCATTATTTAATACTATTGTAAAAAGTATATTCACATTTTTTTAAAAAAAATCGTTTAATTTTTAAATTTATTTTGTTAAACATTTTCATAACTTAATTAATTTTCTCCATTACTTGATAAAGTAAAAAAAATTTTTATTTGTATTAATTACAATTTATTCAATTCATTCTTTAAGTTTCTATTTATTTTCCACTAAAACTGGCATGTAAACTCCTGCAATTACAGTTCATGAACAGTTTTTATAATTTTCACGAGTATGTTTTGTTTATCTGTTATACAAGTCTAATGCTTCTTTTAGTCTTTTCATATATAAAAGCAGGATAAAGAAATGCATTCATATTGAAATGTTTCCTCAGTATAATATTAGCAAGCTAAAACTTTTGTAAAAAGAAATATGATAAGGAAGTTTATATGATTCAAATGCCACTTAATGAGCTATTATATGATTATTACATTTTGGCACAGATATTTTTTTCTTATGCTGACAATTCTTTTATTTTATTTTAAGGTTTTATCTTGTTATAGTATGTTTAAAAATTTTACATTTTGTGAAATATCCAAATAAATTAAAATGGCTAAAAGATTCATTTTAACAAATTGTTGTGGTTTTTTTTGTTCTATAACCTTGAAAAAGTGTTGAATTAACATGGTGTCTTTATGAACAGTTTTGCTAACAAAGACTAAGTTACCTTTTTTAAATTTTGTTTGCTGGTTTTATTTTAACAAAGATTTAGTGGAATAAAATAATGTTTTTTGTGATAACTTTCTTAAAAAAAAAATCCTTTCTTTCAAGTTCACACTAAATGAATCAAAGTCTATAGTTTTGATGTTATTATTGTGTTGGACGCTTGCAGATGCTTTTTTGGAGATGTTTATATTCACCATTGTTCAGTTTCCTATTGAATTCTTTTCTTTGGATATTCTTTGTTTGCTCATAACAAATATGGCAATTTTTCTTTTTGGTAATGTATTTGTGTGTATAATAATATAGTCTTCACACACACACATACTTTACTTCATATGATTTTTTTTTTAAAAAAGAATTTATTAAAACAGTTGTTAAACAAATTTTAATATCACACATTTTTAAAAACAGTTTTACAAATTCCAAATTTTTTTTTTTTTTTCTAATTTATGATCAGGTTACTGTTTATTATGTTCATTTAGCAAATAAATTTTCCTGCTTACCTAAGTGACATTTTTGTGTTATTCAAATGGATGATAGTTATAAATGACCCTAAATAAATTAATAAGTGGCAGATTGTTGCTTATCAACAAAAACCACATGAAATTATGTTTCAACAGTTTTGCTTTATTATTCCTTGAAGGGAGTATGTTTAGCAGATTGTTTTTTTGTGTCTGCTGTTGTCCTCAACAACAAAACTTTAGTTTATTAAAAACAAAA
This sequence comes from Hydra viridissima, assembly GCF_058129835.1. NCBI lineage: Eukaryota > Metazoa > Cnidaria > Hydrozoa > Anthoathecata > Hydridae > Hydra > Hydra viridissima. The sequence goes on from NW_028324310.1 coordinate 12,059,801, forward strand.
AAGGTTTTTTTGTTGTTGTTTTTGAAGGAAGCATGTTTTCTTAGAGGGATGTATGAAGGGTTTTTTTTTTTTAATCTGTAAAGTGTTTGTTGGAAGTTGGGGGGTGTTTTACTGTTGTGTTGTTAGTGTCAAAAGATTTAAGATTGCTATAAAATTTGCAAGTTATATTCAATTGGCTTTTTAAAAAATTTAAGGTTATCATAATTCTCAAAATATGCATAATGATTTACATTACTTTGATAATAGATGTTATAATTATATATTTTTAAAGGGTAAAACATCATTTACTCTCATAGATTATTATTATTAAAATTGGGTAATCTTAGATGTCAGTAGTTAAAAATATTTACATGGCTTTTCTAACGTCTCCCAATCCAATTTTGACCATGTACAATAGTTATGATGAAGAAGAGTTAATACAGAAGGAATGTTGCCATACAAATAACAAACCGTTAACTGACTCCATAATAGTTAGTGATACCATCAACTACGTTAAGGTAACTGCAACTGTAACAAAGGAAACAGTTTTATCACTGAAGTTGTTATTTTCTTTGTTATGATAGTTTTATGTTGATATTTATTTGTTATTGTAATGAAATCATTTTTATTGCCTACACATTTGAATGTACTTACATACAAAGGTTAATCATGTTATAATATTTCTTTATAAAATGAGTGTAAAACATAAATAATTAAATAATATATTTTTAATTAAAAAGTACAAGAAGTGAAAACAAAGGAGTCTTTTCTTCTAAAGATGTCATTTTCTTATTTGTGTAGAATGAACTGACAGATGTGTTAAGTGGAGAGCATCGCTGGTATTCCTGTGCACATAGCCGCCCAACATTTTGTAACGTGTGTGAGCAACTTTTAAATGGAGTGACTGCTAAAGGACTTTCTTGTGAAGGTGATCTATTGCTTTGTTATTATAACATTCTTCTTATCCACAATGAATAAGACTAAACAATTTATGTTGTTATTCTTGTCATAAAAAAATTACCCTCTTATCTATTGGATGGTGTTATAAATGAATAAAGCTATCAAAAGCAATTGAGAAAGAATGGTTTGCTACAGATTTAATAAATAAATGTCTAACAAAAAGTATTAGAATATAGAACTGCACCAAAACACTTTTTTTTTGTTTCCTTTGTTTTGAAATGAACTAGAAGGTATCAACAAATGGAAAAATTTTGAGATTTGAAAACGTCAAATATTTGCTGAGGTTTTGATGGTGATTGTTTATTACAATAAAAAATGTTGACTAGATTTTTGCTATTAGTTAAATTTATTTAAAAAGTTTGTTATAAATTTCTGCATAACAACATGCTTAAAAAAAAGCTATTTATGTATATGATTTATTACAATAATACTGTCATAGTAATAATATTTATAATTACATTAGTTAAATATTTACAGTAAGTTTTTATATATGTTAGTTATATAATAAATATAGTTAAACTTAGATATTTTTATATAGTTTGCAGATTTAAATCCCACAAAAAGTGTGCATCAAATGCTCCAAAAAACTGCAAGTGGACTACATTAGAATGTATTCCGCCAGAAATTCGCTCTGCTGGTATTTTTTCTGAAGAAGTAATGATTTTTTCCAGAAAGAAAAAAAGTTGAAATATTATTCTTTAGCTCATTTTAATTATCATTTAAAAAAATGCTATATGTATATAGTTAATACTCTAAAAATAAGCTGTCATTTTTTTTAACAGTAACTTTCTCTAAATTTCAAGAACTACATGCCTCATCAATGGATAAAAGGAAATATTATTGACAAGAAGTGTGGATCTTGTTTAAAGTACTGTGGAAACAGACGGGCTCTTCAAGACTGGACTTGTCTTTGGTGTGGGTCAACAGTAAGGCCTTTATTTTTGTGGGTGTTTTAATGGTAATAGGTATATATACATAGGTTACTAATATATAAGTTGTACAGAGATTAGATCCTGGACTGATCTTTTGACCCACTTAGCTGTGATAAAAACTTAGCTGATTTCAGTTACAATCTGTAACATTTTACATTTTATAATAGTTTGTAATTTTCTAAACTCTTACTCACAAGGTTCATGAAGACTGCAAGGTAGAGTTTGACAGTAAATGTTCTCTTGGTCCTAATGCAATGTCTATCATTACACCTATATCCATTAAACGTTGCCCACATTCTCAAGAAGTATGGGAAAGTGCAAATATCAATCATGTTACCATTCCACTTATTGTTTTTGTTAACTCAAAGAGTGGTGACAATCAAGGTATTCGGTTCATGAGAAGGTTTAAGCAAATTCTCAACCCTGCACAAGTTTTTGATCTAAGTGTTGCTGGTCCTACCCTAGGGTAAACAATCTCTTTGTTTAATTTATCAATTATAATGTTTTATATTTATTCGAAAATATAATAAATAAAATGCTAAGTTTGTTGAATAAATAATGTTTAGTCTTTCTATGTGTAAACAATTTGAGCAATTTCGCATTCTTGTCTGTGGAGGTGATGGAAGTGTTGGATGGGTTATGACTGAACTTGATAAACAAGACCTAACAAGCAAGGTAAATGTGAATAAAACATGACCTTCTAAAAATGTAAATAAGACAAGCTTATTTCCATGTTATCAGTAAAAAAATTACAAAAATCATGGTTTTTTGGTTTGATTATTTTTTAAGTGTTTATTTAAATGAAAATCATTAAAAATACATAAATGTTCATAGATTTCTTTTGCTAAAAAGAAAAAAAAAAAAAGCAGAAGTAATAACTTGTGAAAATGATGTAAAAAAGTTTTGCTTTATTTAAGTGTCAAATAGGTGTTTTACCATTGGGAACTGGGAATGACTTAGCTCGTGTTTTGGGATGGGGTACATCATGTTATGATGTTAGTTTAATTCCACATATTTTACAACAACTTGAGCGTGCAAAGCCATGCATGCTTGATAGGTACTTTTATTTATGTTCAGGTTTAGATTAATATATTGAAATTTTTGTTTAAATAATAATCAGCTTATGATGATCACTTTTTTTGATAAAGTATGTAAAGAATTTAGAAGAGCACTTCAATTGCATCAATTTTTTTTTAAAATCGAATAGTTAACTTCCTTTAGATTAAAAAGATCATGTTTTTATTTTTATATCATCTTACTTTAATATTTAAATTGTTTGCATCTCTCTCCAATTATAGGTGGAGCATTGCAATAAAAGAGTTTTCTGCTGCAAGGCCAGAGGTGTGTTATGTGGTTTTCTTGTTTTTGTTGGGGTTATCTTTACTGTACAGCTATTTAAGGGTTGCTGTAATATTATTTTGGGTTTAAAATGTATTTAATTTGTTAAAAAAACATTATATCCCAATTGTGTCAAAGTTTTTTATCATTTATGTTTTAAATCACACATAGGATGGATCATACTTTGGTTATGAGGACTCTATTGCAATGCATATTACAAGAATGCTGGCTTCAAATCAACATGATGTTGTCATCCAATCTGCAAAGTAAACCTCTGAAATTTAAAGTTCATTTCAACTTTTGTTAATTTCTGCTTTGATAAAAGTTTTGGACACTAAACTAAACATGTTTTTTTAAATTAGTTTCTTAAATAATTAAATATTAGTTAAATGATTGATGTTGTTTAGAGTGTTATGTGAGACTGTTCGGGACTTTGTTGAATTAGTGGGCGATGCAACTTCTTCAATAGGCGAAGACTGTGCTGATGAAAATGCTGAGTCACACTCTCTTTCAAAAAAATGTTTAGCTCTTACGAATAAATTAACACTTCTGTTACAAACTTTAAAATTAGAATCAGATGCTAGTACAATTTTCAGTTCATTGGGTGAAAGTCGTAGAAGTAGCACTATGGAAAATATAGAAGCTTCTTTAAAAGATGCTCCTGAAAGACTAAAATGGTATAGCGATACAACATTAGCGACTGAAGCTGAAAACAGTAATATAAATCAAAACCATAAGTCTATAAAGTTTATCCCAAAAGAACATTTATGGTCACGTGCAAACAGCTTAAAAAAAGCTTTAAGGGATATCATAGACCATACTGAAAAAGGTTTTTATATTTATTTTTTTGTCTGTTCTGATTACATTCAAATAAATCTGGAAAAAAAAAAACAATTACTTTAACTCTCAAATATTTAAAATGGCAATTAAAAAAATAGTGGTTTTATCACAAAATAGTTATATAAATATTTCTTTAATGTATAACCATTTCATGAAGCAATATTATGAGAAAATGATTGTTTAATAATGTTAATTGATATTTTAAAGTTTGTGAGTTGTTATCATATTTATACACCTTCAAGTTATACACAGACCTTAATATTACTGTATGATATGTTTTTTGGCACTGTTTGGTTAGAAGTATTTTTACATTTAAAACTTCTTTGTTTTATTATACATTAAATGTTGGTTAGGCTCTTTTAGATAAAAGGGTCTTAAGGAAGCATAACCCTTTTTGTGTAATTGTTTAAGTTTTTTTAGGAAGTTAAAACTTTTTTTTTCATGCTCTCCTATAATTGATATTGTTAAGTGATGATGTTGATTGCATTTTTTTTTAAACAAACATTTTATTGTTTAAAATTTTAGTGGTTGATGAACAAAACCACCAAACCATTGAAGCAATTAATGGGGTTAATAAAGTGAACATTCCGATGGATTTGAACTTTTCAAATATTATCAATCTCTCTGAATGTAAAGAAAATGACAATGAAAAGCAAAAAAAGACTTCCAGTTCTAAAGCTACCACCTGTAATTTTTTATTTTGTTTAAATGTTACACTTTTAAAAAAGTTGCTCCAATTTTTAAGATATCCATTTGTTTTATTTTAAGGGAGTCATTTCAATTGATGCTGTTTAAAAGTTGATAAATAAACTCACTTCACAATAAAGCTCATTCTAATTAGAAATGAATATAATTTATGTTTAAACCCTTTGTAGCACTGTTTCATCAAGATCTTACTGGGTCAGCTGGACATATATTTAACACTTAGCTATTTGCAAGTTTCAAATCTAGTAATAGTATTAGAAAATAATTTTGTTAAATGCAAAAAAGGAGTATAGTTTGTTGCAATTATTTTTCATATTTTATGTTTCATATTTTTTAAATTATCATTTATATATTTTTATTACTAGTTGTTTTACATGTCAAAGATTTTTAGGTTATTCATCTTAATGTTAAAAATGGTTAACCAACATTTATAGTAGGGTTACTCTTTTAGTTTATTAAACCGATATAATCCTTTAAATCTTTTATAGCTGTGCCTCAATCTTCACCTTTTCTTGATTTACGAAGTTGTGCTCTTCCCTGTAAAAAGACTTCAAATACTGTAGTATTTCCTGGCACTGTTATAGCACGTGCTTTTCAGTCTGATATTAATGTGAGCTTTATTAGCAAAGTTATATTAGCAAATACAAGTGCTTTTTGTGCCACAGCTATTGCTGGGATGGAGGGGCATGAAAAATTGTGAGCTTTTAAGTCTTGATTATGTTTGTATAGTTTTATAGATAACATATAACACGATATTATATATAGTTTATGTATGTACAGTCTAAGCTGTTTAAAATATTTTGGGAATTGGTCTAGTTTGAAATTAACTCTTATTTAAATGATCATTTTTTTATTTTTTCAGAGAGAACTTTAAGGAGAAATGTGTTATGAACAACTATTTTGGTGTGGGTATTGATGCAAAGATAGCTTTGGATTTCCATAATAAAAGAGAAGAGCATCCTGAAAAATGCAGGTGAAGGTTTTTGCTGTACATGCATATATATGCACATACATACATACATACATGCATACGTGCATGCATGCAGCAGTGGATTATTTCTTATTTTGCACAACCTTTTTATGTTTATTTTATAGGAGCCGTACCCGCAATATGATATGGTATGGCGTACTTGGTGGGAAAGAAATACTTAATAGAACATATAGAAATTTGGATCAAAATGTACATTTAGAGGTATTGAAATCTTTTAAATATGAAAACATGCTGTTTTTAAAGTTATCATATTTTTAGACTTAAATATGTTTTTGTTTTTTACATTATAAGGTGGATGGACATAAGATAAATTTACCCAGCTTACAAGGCATTGTTGTACTTAACATACAGAGGTAACATAAAATAACAAGGCTGGAGTTTTTTCCTTTAAACATTGCAGCTTAATTTTTATGAACAATGTGTATAATTTCTGGGGACTGCATTCCAGCTTTGCCATCAACTTGAACAGGAACTGCTTTGTCAGTTATTGTATATATATAAATACATAAATATATATATATATATATATATATATATATATATATATATATATATATATATATATATATATATATATATATATATATATATATATATATATATATATATATATATGTATATATAAATACATATATCAGACTTAATTTGGTTAATTCTTTTCAGTTACATTGGTGGCTCAAACTTTTGGGGAAGCAAAAAAGAACTTGATGTATGTTTGAAATTTGATGTAAATTTGGTTTATTTTAAAGCTAGCATTAGGACTGACCTTAAAGCTTTTAAGGTCTATGCTTGCCTGGAGCAAAGTCTTAAATTTAAGCAATTATCATGCTTACATGATTTTTATTTAGAGTGTTTGCATATGAATAGAATTGTATTTTCATAAATGTTCAATAACTTTTATAATAACGTGATCTCTCGTGTTTTTAAAAACTTATTCAAACAACTAAGATAGTGTATTTTTTTTCAGGGTTTTGCTTCGCCGTCATTTGATGATAAAATGCTAGAAGTTGTTGCTGTTCTTGGGGCAAGTCAAATGGGGATGTCAAAAGTTTTTGGTGGAATGCAACACCATAGAATAGCACAGGTTACCATTTTTACTATTTTTCTTTTATCAAAGTAAGAACTTTTTGTTTTCTTTCTTTTTTTTTATCTTTTTCTATCTTTAGTGTCACAGTGTTAAGATTACAATAACTGACGAAGCAGTTCCTGTTCAAGTTGATGGCGAAGCTTGGATGCAGCCCCCAGGAATTATACAGATTGTTCATAAAAATAGAGCTACGATGCTTAAAAGGGACAGAGTGAGTTTTGTGCTTAAGAGTTTAATGAGGAAAATTTTATCAAATAAATTTTTTCTTTTAAAATTTTTTTTTTTTTTATAGGAGTTTGAAGAAACTCTTAGATCCTGGAATGAAATTAGTAGAACTTATAAACGAGAATGCTCTCCAGAGCCTTTGAGTGAGCGCCAGGAAAAGTTGATGAGGCCTGTTGCAAGTGCTGTTTTGTCTCTTGTTAGAAAGTATGTTTCTTAATTTTGTCATTTATATGTTCTTCTTAGAGAAAAGTTTTTTTTTTAATCGCAAAAGTAATGAATCGAAGTTTTAGATAACAACGCTTATTTTCTGAATTATGTTTTTTAATTTTAGTATAAAGGCTTATTTTCTGAATTATGTTTTTTAATTTTAGTATAAAGGCTGCTTCCATGATCAACTCTGTCGTTCAACAAGAACTTTTCCAACTTGCTTCATCACTAGCGCAGTGGAATGACAAAATTTGTCCGAAATCTTTTTCTCATTTTGTTAGTGTTGCATGACTTTTTGTTAGAGTTTGTTTTGAAGATTTTTACATCGTAAGTTTTAGAAAGAGTTGATTTAAAATTTCGTTAACTTTTTTTTTTTTTAAGATTTGTAATACAAAAGAAGCCGCTGAGTTTTTAAACGTATCAAAGTCTTTCATTAATGAAGTTAATGAAAAATTATGGACTCTCAAACTGGTACCGGCCTTTTTACCATTAGTTTATATTCTTTCTGGTAGTCTTGATTTTATCCCACTAAATATTGTTTGTGCTTGTCGTTTGTATTTAAAACTTTAGCTTTATTTTTTTGTTTATGTGTATAAACTTATGTATAAACATCTATGTAGAATTTATCTGAAGATTGGGAGGAACGGATTGCAAGTACTCTTTCAAAAGCTCATCAAGAAATGTGTTTCTATAGCGAGCAATTTGAGAAAAGAGAAGCAATCGACGATGAGGCATGTTTTTTTTTTTGTTTTTTTTTAAATCGTTGTGTTTTTCGTTTTTTGTTTACTATTTTACTATTTTTAGATGGAAGTTGTGACGTCATCCCAATCAAACAAAAAAGGGTGGAATTTTTTCAATCGAACATCTTCGTCATGTAGAGCAATGTCTCCCACTGAGACGCTTGGTTAGTTAATTGTTTAAATTGTGTTTTCTTTGTTGTGGTTTTGAGTTTATACATACATAACACGTTTTTAAAAAAATTAACCGGTTTAACACATTTATTCCCTATCCTTTATGAAACTTAAAAGCATTATGTTACACAAGCGTGTTAGTAGAAGTAATTGCCAACAATTTTCAACCGTATAAATGTTTTTCCGCTACAAAAAGTAAAAGTGTGTTTAATTAATCTAAAACGGTTCCAAATTTCTCAGTTTATTATTCAAATTAAAAAAAAAATTTTTTTGACCAACGTTTTTTTGGGTTTTCTTCTTTGAACCTCAACAGTTTGATTTTAAAATAAGAAAACCACGTTTTACGTTCCAGTATGGCGTTCTAAACTTTTTATGTTTATTCGGTCTTGTCATTTTTAGTACCAGACCGTTTTATTCTAGCGAATTTTACATGTCTTAATAGTCACCTAAAATAGAAGCGTAAAGATAAATGATTACCATAAATAAGAACATCCGGTTATCTAAATTAGAGTTGGCTGTAGGAAAATGCTTTTTTTTTTTAAATGCGTAATAGGTACTTTTATTGGGATTCACAAGAATTTTAAATGTGTTAGAATTATCATCGTAGGATTAAATCCCTAAATTAATCTTAAAAGAAATTAAATTCCGATAATAAACCTTTAATTCCGACAATAAACCTTTAATTCCGACAATAAACCTTTAATTCTGATAATAAACATCCAATATCCATGCATATTGTCGGTTTAAAATATACCTCAACCTTCAAACATGTCAAAAATACAGGAGGAAAAAAAAAGTTCTCAACTTTCCTTTTAGTTTAAACTTTCAAGTTAACATTTGTATGATTAAAAGTTTTCTCAAATTTGGTACGAAAACAAGTTAAACAGGTAAACCAGGTTTTATATTTACCACGAACACAATTCTTACATCTGGTGTATAGTATGATTTCTTAATCGGTTACTCATGCATAAAATTCGGTTAAGTGTTTCCCAACGAGAAGTATGAGAAGTCACTAGTAAGACACAAGTAAAATTATGCTCAAAGATCATTTAAATTGACAGTATTTTTCTTTTGTTAACTTGGATTCATCAAATGTATTTTTTCCGAAGTTAAAAGTTTATTTCATGAAAGAAGATATAAAAAGGCTGCATAAATTTTGAAGCAGATGTTGTGTTTTGTAAAAAGCTAAGAATTCTTGACGAGTGGAATCTCACAAAGATTGAATAATTTTTTGTTTCCATAGAAAATTTTTCTCATTCTTACAGATTTTCTCTCTCTCTCTCTCTCTCTCTCTCTCTCTCTCTCCCCAATGTTATCTCCAAAAGAAAAATACAGCATAATTATCTTTTTCATCTATAGCTAAGACTCCTCCCAAGTAAATACTTTTTAAGGTCTAAGTTTGTACGCAAAGTAGATAGATCTTATTGCTGGGATGATTGCTAAGAAAACTAAAGCTAAAAAATTTTAGCTTGGTAAAACATTGCTGTTTTTAGTCTTTTCGGTTGATATCAAACATATTTGATATTCTCATACTTCGATAATATTGACTTCTACAGTCAATATTGACTCGACGCAGGAAGAAAAAAAGTATGAGAAACTTCAAACCTCAAATGTATTTTTTTTTTTTTTTTTTGATAATCTTTATATTAGTTTTTAACCGCAGATGACTTGCTAACTTTAATTATAACCCAATTAAATGTTTTTCTTCATCTTTCACCGCCCGCCCCCGCCCCCTAATGCTGTGCTTGTGTTTGTTAAGAAAACGCTTAATTGTGTTGCACTGATAAAATACTCTTCAGTTAACGTTTCCCTCCAGAGAAGTTTTGCCGAAAAGAACGGGAATAATTATTTCTCTCCACATACTCAGACGCAAATTTAAAGAATATGGTTCGGAATAATCTTCACAGCTTTTTGAAAAAAAACGTCTGAGGAATGTATTGGAAATTTATCTATTGTGCATCCAATTGATAATTTGATCTGAAATTTCCGTCATTGTATCGGAGCTTTCAATCAGTAGGGAGTGGCATGGTCTTTGTTAACATCCAATGTCGCGGTAAAAATTGCTGAAAAATTTTCGATAGTTAACAATACTTATTATTCTTTTAAAATTGGTGATTTTGAGAGACAAAAGTAGTATGGTAAAGGTTTCCCATCAGTAATTTTGGTTTGGCATTAAAAAGGAATATTTATATGCATTCCAGATTGTAATATAGTTCCTGGTCAGGGAAAAGATTTTAAATGGCCGAAAACCCGATTTAACTATACCTAATATTGTAAAAAAGTTAAGTTTAAACTATATGTATGTACGCATCTATTCTAGACCATTGCAAAAAAAAATTCTTTAATTATATGATGCAACTCTATCTTGTTTCTTTTGGCAAAATGTGAATGTATGCAATGTTTTAGATCATTTGATGATGTTTTGATCCCCGTTCAACCCAAATAATTGAATGGAAATCCTGTTCACCACCACTGAGCAAGATTTCTACTGCCTGGTTTTTATTTAACTTGAAATAAATTGGCTTACAAATAATTTACAATTTAATGTAACAGTTGTAAGAACTATATTATTATTATGTAATTGTACCTTTCAGTTACCGTGTATTAAATTTTCTCTTTTTGTTAAACCGTACTGCATTACAGATATTTTTTCAGGATTTTAGTGTGGAAAAATAAAGATTCCTTTAGTAAATTAGTTATTCCTTTAGTAAATTAGTTATTTGGGTTGGGCGGGGGTCAAAACGTCATCAAATGATCTAAAATTTGCACACAATTATGTTTTGCCAAAAAAACAAAACAAGATAAGAGGGCTGCATCATGTAGTTTAAAAAAAATTTCATTGCAATTGTCAAATGTATATATGTAAGTATCTATGTAAGTATCTATGTATGCTTATTCTAGGAATTTAGATGGGGAGGGAGAGAGAGGGCTGAATTTTAGTTACATAATTCCATCCCACCGAAGGTTCCTGAATCCGTCGCTGATTAAGTAATAGCTGCCGTCTAGTTTAGAATTTTAACATGAACAATCTTCCCATGGTCGTTATAGTCATAAATATAATAGTAGTCATTGGCCTACAATGAATTTCAATTTGATTTAAAGTACGATGCTCATTTTTTGACTTATTTCCACCCCAACATCTTTTTATCAACCAGTTTCATTCGTGTTGAATTTATGTACTCCTAATGACCTATAGCTAAAACTGTTACATAAGTCAGGAAGAAAACGATATTAATTTTAATTAGCACTTCTCTAACAATTAGAAGTCGTTAGAAAGACTTTTTTAATTACTAATCGATTCATACTTAAAACTTTTCCGTGCGGTAATTTCCCCCTGCAATTTTTATTTTCGTTTCAAATACGGAAATTAATTTTTAACTTAGCTCGTGCAAACATCCTCAAAATAGACTTCGAAATCACTTGTTCAAACGTTTATAAAATGATTTAACTAATAAATTTTTTAATAACGTATCTTGGAATCCCTATAAATTTAGCGATGAAGCTAAAGGTCGCTTTTTGGACTACCAGTTTCATTAGAAAGTTAGCATTTCCACAAAGAATTGTCTGATTGACAGAAGAATGCTTGACAACTTTTGGTAATTCACAATAAAATTGTTCTAAAATTTTCTTAACGCAAGTTAAATTTACTCTTTTTCTGAAGATCAGAAATTCTTTTTCAGCAAAAATGTTATTTCTATGCTGCCTGGTACCTAGCACGATGTAATTATGGTGGTATCTTACATAATCTAAGATATTTGCTTTTTTGTAGGGCGTGTATCTTTCTTTTGTAGGGCGTGTATCTTTTTTGTATTTTCCCTTCAAAAACATAATTCATTTCAGTTATACGACATTTTGGTGTTGGTTTGATTAGGAAGTACCTTTTTTGTTCTTTCGATTTTTGGTATTTCATTGCGTATACTTCTTTTTTTAGAGGGTTTTGATAAAACACCTGTGACTGAATGGACAATTGTTGAGGTAAATTCATGGCTAGAAAGTATCGGGTGCGGAGAGTACAAAAAAGTATTTTTCGAGCATAAAATTAGAGGCGGGCGGGAACTACTTGAATTGAAAGATAAAGACCTTATGGTATAGTTTTCTTTAAATTTCATCGATTTTTTTTTTTTACTTTTCCTTTGTATTTTTCTCAAATTGTACTTTTTTCTGGTTTTCCACTATTATTCAATTTACATAGCATGCTTTAAAATTGTCATAGGAGTTTGGAATTTCAAAAACTGGTCACATAAAACGTATAATGGATAAACTTAAAGAATTAAAGCATTCTCGAGTGAACACAAAGTCCTCTAAATGGACGCGAAAAACTGTTCAGTGAACGGTGTCTTGTGCGCATTGGATTTTTTTTGCTGTTCTTCCTCTTCTGTCTTCTAAAGAGATTTGCAACAAGCCTTAATTTATATATATATATATATATATATATATATATATATATATATATATATATATATATATATATATATATATATATATATATATATATATATATATATATATATATATATATATATATATATATATATATATATATATATATATATATATATATATATATATATAGTATTTCTGGAAATGCTATTACCGACATATGACTCTCATTTCATGTTCTGAAGTCATGAAACTGTTATGTAGTTTCAAGTTGATTTTTGAGACTTTTATCGCATATTTTATGCTTCCCTTGTGGAATTGGTTGACCCAATATATGGTATCTTCAAACACAAATGCGCGAACGCACATTTAGATATTGTTACACTATATTTTACTTATAACAAAATTTCAAAGTGATGATTTAGTAGTAGGGCTGTGCCTTGATTATAAAATTTTTTGACGGCAGGACCTGTGTAATTTATTTGAATGATAAAGTATAACTATGGTATACAAGTTGTTGTTTTTTTTGTTTTTTTCTCTCCTTTTTTAAATATAACATCTTCTTACAAAGAATTAAGTATCCATAAAAAAAGGATGTTTTTTAATGCGTCAGTTTTGAATGAAGAATTCTGTTTGAATACCCAGAAGAAAGGAATTTAAATTAGGAAGTAACATCAAGTGATATGTGAGAGTTAAAAATCTTTGCAAAGTAAAAACTTGTTAGAAAAGACATCTTTTCTGATTACTTCATGAAAAAATCAATAGAACGATATTATATACAACCATTATATCACATTGGTGAGAGCATACATTTAAAAGCAATGTGTCCTATTAAAAAATGTGTCCTATTAAAAGCAATGTGTCCTATTAAAAAATGGCGGAAAATTTGTTTTGGTATCGCTATGAATGATTGTAGTAAGAGTTTCGAACGCTGTTAATAGCAATAGTAAAAGGTTAAAATTAAACGACATTATCATTACAATCATTCTTTATCTACAATCCTTGCCGTGATAAAGCAAATACGGCTGAAACTTGTTAAATTTACCAGACGTAGTTGAATATCGTGAATTAGTGATCTGCAATGATTATCTAATCTTGGCACAAGCACTCCATTTTGTAACGTGGACTTCAGATGCAGAAACTCACTTTGTGCGAAAGATTCGAAGTGAAACACACATCTTGCGATTGTCAAAAATTGAATATGAGCTTAATGTTATGATCTAAGAAAAACCTTTTGGGGGATGACAGGTCTATACCCATTTGAGACTTGGATGTAAGTCCCATAATCTTGTTATACCGTCCTTAAAAGAAAATATAATTTTGATTTCGTCAATAAATCGACTTATTACAAAAAAAAAAAAAAAGAAAAAAAAAGAAAAAAAAAATTTAAAGTTTTTGGTTGTTTTTTTGGGTGGGTACTCTTAGTTTTTATGTTGGGAAAATTGATCAATTCAGTTTGTCCTATCAACAATTTCAGATTTGATAACAAGCATCATCCTGTGCATGCGCATCTTTTGTCATATTTAACAATTTGTTCAACGCTACAATAGCTCTCTTGGAGTTTATTTTGAGCAACACTTTTTTAGAGCCCAATAAGTTTGCATATTTGTGTTACAGTATTTAACAGTAAAAGACATGAACTAAAAAAAACTTCTAAAAACTTTGCGCGTAAAAATAAGAATTTAACTTTGTTTTTAATTGTTCTTACACTATCATGTTTTTTGCTTGATGTTTTTATTTATTTATTTTAATTTAGAATTTACATGATAATCCTTCTTTAGTATCAAATAAAAAAAAAAAAAAAATTTATTCAAATTTAATCAGCTTACTTTTCAAAACTTGAAAATTAACAAACTTTTCAATGAATTCCTTTTTGTTTGAATCACTTTTTTTTTAACTTCATGACTTCATTTTTTTTTTTTTTTTTTTGTCACACTTTTTATTGAAATTTAAAATTAGGGGAGATGGGGGCACTCTGAGCCTTTTTATGGTTTATGGTTGATTACTTGAAAACCCTTGCAGACAACAAAATACTATTTTCAATATTTTTAAAAAAATATTTATTTCTTTATTCAAATCAACCAGCTAATTTTGGTTCAAATAATATTTAGTAAGCTAGAACTCAACTTTATAACGTCACCTACAAAGGACGTTATAAAGTTGATCAAGGACGTTATAAAGCAGATCAAGGTGCCCCATATATGGGGCACCTTGATCTGCACTATGGAACACTTTGATCTTATATGCAAATCTAAAATTTTGAAAAAAAATCATAAACATTTTTAGAACTTGAAGCAATAATTATTTTATTCGTCACAAAAATGGCAGTAACATAACAAAAGAACATAAGTAAAAATACAAATTCAATCAATCAATCAATGAAGCAGCATTAATTAACTAAACATGAAGAAAAACAACGTAAAACTAAATGGACGAGAAACAGTGACATAAAATTAGCAGCTATTTACAAATACAGACGCTCAGAATAAATTGACCAAGTCTGCTACGCACGGGTATCGAACCCCAACACCAAGCGTGCACCACTGCTCAATAGGCCGATCTTTTTCTTCAATGAGAACAGCATGGAAAACGCAAGACAAAAAGTTAGTCTTGTTCGTATCATCTTATTTAAATGTTTGACCTTTCGTATAAACAGTTTCAAATCCAGAGGCAGCTGATACATATTTATGTCTATCAAAATTCAACAAAATTAAATCGAGTATTATTACTCTATCTTGATAAAATAATTTACCTTTTTATTTTTTATTATTAATTTTATTTATCTAGCAAATGGAAATATTTTTTCTTTGTGCAATGAATGCATTTCAATAGTTATTCTAACTAAATACAACAAATTATACATGTATCATAATTTTAGTATGGGGCACCTTGATCCTCAGATCAACCACCCCTGTGTAAGAGAGATCAAGGAACCCCTATAGGTATACATTATGTAATAATGGCTGTATCTCGCTGATAAATAACATTGAACGGCGAAATCATACCATAAAATAATAGTCGATAAAATACCTAGTGACTGCAGTTGATATTTTACAAATATTTAACATAGTAATAAAAAAATATGAATAATTCTCGTGTTCATCAAATTTACTTTTTATCGTGAAAATCAAACTTTTATTTCTTAAAATTCGTAAAACCGATTTTTTGAAAAAACAACAGCGAAAATAAATAGCCGGAAGTATATGCTGATAGTAACTTATGACGTCACGCAGATATAATCATAAATACATGATGTAGCGCTAAAAGATCAAGCTGCCCCACAGATCAAAGAGCCCCCAACTCCCCTACATTTTTTTCTACAGACGGTGTAATCAGACTTTACCCAAGCGACATAAAAGTTACACATTTTTAAACGAGTTAGTGGTAGAAAAGGAAAAAATCATATCAGGAAAAGAAAACGAAAAAGAAAATAACGCAGTTTAAAAGATTTTTCGGTAAAAAAAAAAAAAAGTTTTGAGTGAAATTCTCATAAAAAAAAAGAAGGGAAAAATAGTAAATACGAAAGATAAAGTTAATGTTAAATTTAAAAAAAAAAAGAAGGTAAATAAATAAAACAAGAAAAAAAAAAAATGAGAAGTTAAAAATCAAAATCATTTTCCTTGCTAAAAAAAAAAACAAAAGCAAGAACCGTTATGGCTATAGATACACAAAACCCGTTAAAAGTTAAGAAAAGAAAAGACTGCTGTCAATAAAATGAAAGTCGTTTCTTAATTTGTCATAAAATTATAAGTGTGACAACTTTTGTCTAAAAATTTTTATATTAGTTAAGATTTTATGTTAGTTACGATTTTAAAATTCAACTGACATCTTTTTATAAGTTTTAATATTTGCCTAATATCATCGGGATAACTGAATCTAACCTCCAAGAAAAAGATGTGTCTACAAGTAATGCTGATTTATATGGGTATGCATCTGTTCACACACCAACTATAGCCAAAATAGAGCGGTGCTTTGATGTATTTTAAATTTAGCTTGAACTTTAACATCAGAACTGATTAATTAAAGTAATAAATTGTAAAAAAAAAGGCAATCTAATGGTTGTTTACATCGTCATCCATCAATGTGTCCATCTGAACCTGTTGATAACAGCCAAAATCCTGATTCCGATAGGGACAAGTGTTTTTATTTTTAAGTTGGCACTACTGTCAACAACATCTATTCCAAGTTACACATCAAAATTTGGATTAATGTTTCAGATACGCGTCTTTTTGTAAATAGCTAAAAGTGAATTTTGTGTTTTTGTAATGTCTTAAACTATTCAACAGCGCAGTTCCATTAAATTTTGTGTGCAGAATGAAATTTCTGCAGCCAAAACGTTGAAAATGTTGCAGAAGACCTTCGGTGAGCAAGAGCTATTGAAAACAAGAGATTGAGTGGTACAAAATGTTCAGAGTGTCGGAAAAGTGTTGAAGACGAGGTATGACCAGAACGACCATGTACATCAACTGATGAGATAAACTTACTGCTTCTTGTTGATGTTGCTACACGTCAACAAAATCAAAGAATTGGTGTTCCAAAATTGTCATTTGACAGTCCGAGGCCTTACTGATCTTGTCGGAATATCGGTAGGAGTAGTGAAAACCATTTTGAGTGACCATTTGGGCCACAGAAAAGTCAAATCTCGATTGGTGCCAAAAACGTTCAAGTTCATGGAAAAACAGCGCCGCTTTGAAGTGTGTGAAATAATGTTTTCCAACTATCAAGACAAAATGAAACGCGTCATAAAGGAAAATGTGACTTGGATCTATTCTTACGACCCGGAAACAACCGATCAATTGGGTGAATATCGTGTAATAGGTGAACCGAGACCGGAAAAACCAATTCAAAAGTACGTCAAAAACCAAGGTCATGATGACAGTTTTCTTTGATTATCGTGGAGTGGTGTACTAAACTCCTTCCAACAGGCCAAACTGTCAACAAATAATACTATTTGGATGTTAAGCATCGTTTGCGTCCTGCTGTATTTCAAAAAAAGACCGGATTTGCGGAGAGACAATTCTTGGTTTTTGCATCACGGAAATTCACCATCTTACATTGTACTCGTAATTCGTGATCATTTCGCCACAAACTCAACCCATATTGTTTCACAACCACCGTATTCGCCTGACTTGGTACCATAAGATTTATGGCTTTTTTTGCTAAACTCAAGACACCGCTCCGTGGGCACCGTTTTGAATTGATAGAAGAGATAGAAACCGAAACGAAGGGGGAATCGAAGTTTTAAAAATTGGAAAAAACATTGGTACAATTGTATTACATCTAGAGGGGGACTACTTTGAGGGAGATGAAATGAATTTAAAAGAATATATAAATATTTTCTGATTTATAAACAAATTTCCATTATTTTTTGCTCACAGTAGTATATCCAAATTTCTTCATTTCTATAACTCAATCCAGTTCTTAAATTAATTTTTTTCTTTGGGATAACTACTTTAGTAATTGGATATAACCTAAGATCAGCTACTTACAACAACTTAACTATCCTACTAAAACAGACAAATAAATATTGAATTAATTCAGTGTATAACTCCTTCAAACATTCCTTCCAGACATCCTAAAAACAGATTTTATTCTTAAAGCCCTCCATCATTTCTAGCTATATATATATATATATATATATATATATATATATATATATATATATATATATATATATATATATATATATATATATATATATATATATATATATATATATATATATATATATATATATATATATATATATATATATATATATATACACCTTGTACAGAAAGTTTAAATGCACTTGTTTTTTTGCATGTTATGGTAAATGTGGACTGGTGCAAAGAGAAAATCTGACGCAAGGTCTTCGTTTTTGGTTTTTTTTTCTTCTTAGCCAATTATTAATTAAGAGAAAATGCAATTATTAAAAAATTAATTAAGAAAAAATGTAATATCAAACAGAAATAATCAAAAAATTGATGAGAAGAAAGTGCAATAAAGTTTAAACGCACTTATTAATTTTTTTGTTATGGAAATATGTTAATATGGGATATGATCCCCGTTGTTTTTGATAGATGCTTGTAATCGCCTTGACATTGATTCAATAAGATTTTCAATCATCTTGATTGGTATTTCAAGCCACAATTTTGTTAGTTCTTCTTTAAGCATTTCGTGACGAGTTGTTTGCTTTTTTGTTAGTTGTTAATCCATCCAGCTCCATTAATTTTTGATCGAGTTTAAGTCAGATGATCGAGCTAGCCAAGTCATGAGCCGAATATTACTTTAATAAATAATTGGTAATTGAATGTGTTGTATGACATGGAGCATTGCCTTGTTGAAATAACCAGTTTTGATCAGCCTGGAATAAATCGCAACTAAGGATAAGCGAATTTTCCAAAACGTCACGATACACATATTGGTTCAATCTTCCTTCGTATATTTTATGACAGCCAACGCCTGAGCCTGATATGCATCCCCATATGCCGACGGAGCCACCACCTATTTGTATACGGCTGTGTTTGTGTTGCTACAAATATTTTTCCGTATTTTTGCGGCGAACAAATCTCTTGTTTTTTCTGTTAATAATTTCAAAATTCGACTCATCGCTAATGATACTCATTTTCCATTGTTCCACTGAATAATTTAAACGCTATTTGCACTTTTTTTTTCGTTTTAGACGATCGCTTAACGACAACATAGGCTTTCTTACAGCATGAAACGAATTTAATTATTTTTTGCGTAATAACTTATTTATTGTCTTACAACTGTTTTCACTACAAGCGAACTATTGATTTCTGTACTCAAAGCTGATACTCCTGCTTTTGGGTTGCGTCTGCTAAGCGTATAAAGCATGTTTTCATCGCGAGCTGACAGTTTTTTTGGGCGCCCAATTCGAGGTTTATCATTGACACTACCAGTCGATAAGTAATTTTTTATTGTTGTACGAACACTAAATTCAGAAATATTCAAGTGTCTGTCGATTTTTCGATTGCTCATTTTCATTTTATGCATGCCAATGACTTGCCACTTGATTTTCGATGAGACAGCTATTTTACCCATGAAAATATGATCTTTTGATAAAGTTTTATCAGTTGAAAATTGCTGAAGGTTGAATTAAATCGTAGACACAGTTTTTTTTTGCTGAATAAAAAAAGAGTAAAGATGCAAATACAATATGCTGACGATAGCAGACTGTTGAGTGATGAAAATGCAAAAGAGTACAAGAAAAAAAATCAATCCATTAACAAGAGTTACGAGTTTTCCAATCAAAGTGCGTTTAAACTTTATTTCTAAAAATTGAAAGGACTTAATTGCTCCGTTAATTTTCTCATCACTCTCCACCTCCTTTATGGCATCCTTACATTTTTTTCTTCTCTAAATCATTAAATTAAACCATTAGTATAAATAAACAAAAAATGCGGACCACATCTCATCAATTTATTGGGTTATCATTTCTTAAAAGAATTATAAGTCAAAAAAACAAGTGCGTTTAAACTTTCTGAACAAGGCGTGTATGTATATATATATATATATATATATATATATATATATATATATATATATATATATATATATATATATATATATATATATATATATATATATATATATATATATATATATATATATATGTAAATATATACACTCACATATATATATTTACATATATAGTATAAAAGAATATTATTTCGTCGTTTACTTGAAAAAGTTTTTCAAGTAAATGAAGAAAAATTTGCATTTTAGAAAGCTGAAGAACTTATCGAATATACGTTTGTGACAATCTTATTGCTTCTTGCAAGTTGCAGTATTGAAGATTTTGCAAGTTACACTAACATCTAGGTGAACCAGTTAGTCTAACCAATCAGTAAACAAGCCTATGTGATGAACAGGCACTTGGTGAAAAAATAAATACTGACGACGGTTCGGTCATTCAAATTTATCGATTAAATTTGTTTGCCTGTTTGCCGCATTTAATTTAAACACATTTCCAGTACTCCACTTCAGCATTTTCTGAGTAAACGCGCGCTTGAGCGTCGCTTTGGTATTCAAAAGTTTTAAAATCTCAAAAACCTCGAATTATCACTTTTGATGAGTCGTTTTAAAAAATACCCACAATATTGTAAATATTATAAATAAGAGGCCTGACAATGCTTTACTCATCGAAAATATGACGTCAAAAATTCCGGTGAAAGTTTTTTGGATTGATGGAGCTTGCATTAATTACATTTTTATAAACAGATGATGACAAGATCTTTAAAATGGATTTTTTTCTTTCATCTACTGGTGGTAATGATCGGGACGTGCGCTTATGCAAAAAAGCGCGTGTCTGTAGCCTTGCGAAGGAATGCTAGAAATACTAAGGGAGGAAGTCAAAATGCAGAGAACTTAAAAGGAAGACCTGGACAAGGCTATTACATAGCTTTAGAGATTGGGACACCACCGCAAAGGGTAAGACAAATTTTTTAAAATGTAGATGGAATAAGTAACATACCAGAAAATTGTGCTTTACGAGATATTAAACAAAAACTGAATGCGTTATTTCTTGGCAACCTAAAATGAGCATAAATATAGTTTCAAAATCAAATTTTTTGATTTATAATTACATTTTAAAATTAACATTTCTTTCTCTTATTTTAGATAAATGTCCTAGTTGATACAGGGAGCAGTAACTTTGCCGTTGCCGCAACACCTCATCCTTATTTACCTGTTTACTTCCACCCAGATAGGTTAGTAGTTAATGTTAAACTTAGAATCTACCGTTTGCCGATGTTTATTTACTTCGTTAACTTAAAACTTGAATTTGCGGTTTTATGTTTACTAGAAATTAAAAAGAAAAAAAAATTCGCAAAATGTTTTAGTTTAATTTTTTTAAGGTTACGATATGAAAATAAGTTGTTTTAAAAATAAAATGTTTACGAAACATAACATTGTGAATGCAACACTTAAAACAAAATTTTAAAAGCGTAGTTTTAAAATTTTGTACTTTTAAATTGTTGTTTTTAGGTGCTTCTTTATTAACTTCTGAATTTAATTTCATTTTGCTTTCCTCCTTTTGCATCCTTTTTTAATCTATTTTGCATAAATTGATACATAATCATTTGTGCTCATAAAACAACTATATACATTTGATATGTTTTTTGTTGAAGATAGTTGTTTGCCTAACCTTGACGAATCTTTCAATCGAGGTCGTGTCTCACTTTTTTTCACTTGTCACTTGCTAAGAAGTTAAGACAGTATATATTTTTTATAGTTGTTACCATGACAAGCAATATATACATTTTTTCTTTAAATTTTTTTCTTCAGTCAATAAGTTGAGAGTATTAGCTTGCCTGTCATAAAACTTTTTTTTTTTTTGATTAAAACCTTTGTTACTCATTGCTTTTTTGAACATATCCAATTTATTTAACAGCGAATGAACAATTTTATTAACTATATTTCAATATTATTTAATAAAAGCTCTTTTTGCACTTGTGGACAACTAGTGTGGAGTTAGTCACTGCTAAATTGTAAATGTTATACACACAAATTGATGCATAGTTGTATAAAGTATATAAAAATTTTGTTTAAAAACTCTATTTTATCAAGTTCATAGTGTTTATCTTTTTTTATATATATATTTGAGGTCTTCAACATTTACAGACTTAAATCGGGCAGTAGCAGTTCCTTACACACAAGGAAATTGGGAAGGAAAGTTGGGAAGTGATCTTATAAGATTTATTGATGCACCAAATGCAACTGTCCGGGTTAATATTGCTGCTATCCAAAGCTCAGAAAATTTTTTCATTAATGGATCTAATTGGGAAGGAATACTTGGTCTTGGCTATGCACGTCTTTCAAAAGTGTGAAATATGTATAATTTTTGTGCTATGTTGTACCAAATAAAAGTCTTATTTAAATATATCATATAAATAGTTATAAGAAATATGTCATGATCACTTTAAACACTCTGTTTTTACACAGCCAGACAGCAGTGTTACTCCATTATTTGATCAATTTGTCATTTCGGATGTTGTAGAGGATACTTTTTCAATGCAATTATGCAGTACTTCAGAACTAGACCCTTCATCTGAACCTACTGTTGCTGGTACAATGGTAAGGTAACTAACAAAAGTATCTACAATTACTATAAAAATGGCTCCAGATTTGGAAATTTGTTTTCTATTTTTAATTACTTTTCTCCAAAAATTCAAGTTGACTTTAAATATTAAAATGAAATTCAACTTGAAAATTTACACTAGAGTAAAATGGTAGTGGTTTCATAAAAATTAATGATATTTTTATTGTGTTCTTTATGCAAAGAGCATTTTTTAAATTTAGGTTTTTGGTGAAATGGATGACGATCTATATAAAGGTGATATGTTATACACCCCTATTGTAAAAAAATGGTATTATGAGGTTGTTATTACAGATATGTCAGTCAATGGTATTAGTTTAGGAGTACATTGCAAGAAATATAATTATGACAAAACAATAGTTGATAGTGGAACTACTAACCTAAGAGTTCCTGAAGAAATATTTAACCTTATTCTGGTTCAGTTGAAGAAGTATGACAAGGTGGGTGTTGTGGTTGTGTGTGTCATTTTAAAAATATTTTGTACTGAATTTGGGTAAATTTTTTAACCAAAAAAGTTTCTATGTTTACATGTTTTTTGAATTTTTGTTTTTTTGTAAATAAAAACCCAGAATTTAGAATTTCTCAATAAATAACTATTAAAGCCATTCTCCTCAAAAATGTTTGACAAAAATAATAATTAACACAGAAAAAAGACTGGAAGAATGAGATTCTGCTCGGTCAACCAGTAAAAGTTTTCATTTAACTTAGGCAATTTTTTTACAGGCTTTGATCAAGCTCATTAATCACATTTAACAAAAGCATATTATGACATGTAACCACAATAACTAAAAATGTGTTTAAATACATGTATGGTTTCATTTTAGCAATTTTTGTTGTTACTTTTTATTGTTATTTTTTATGTTCAAAAAGCTTGGTGTGCCTGATGAGTTCTGGATTGGTAGGCAAATGATGTGCTGGAATTATGATAAAACACCATGGGAGGAATTTCCTCACATGTCCATATCATTATTATCATCACAAAGCAGTTCAAAAGAATTTGTGTTAAAAATTCCCCCACAAGTGATTTATTTTTCATATTTTTTAAGAAGTGAACTTTAAAAAATTTTTCTTTTTATTCTTAAGATATTTGCAGTAATTTTTTACTTAAAGTAAATCTTAATGGAGTTTTCTTAATGTTATGAGTGATATGCATACATATTTAGCTTTACCTGCGTGAAACAATAGAGAGAGGCCCACTTCCAGGCCAGCATTGCTATAAATTTGCAATAACGAAAGCAGAAAAGGGAACAGTGATTGGTGCTGTAGTAATGGAAGGTTTTTATGTGGTATTTGATCGAGAAAATATACGCGTAGGTTTTGCTGCAACTACATGTGGAGGTAGATTTTTAAATTGTTGCTGAAAGATTTATTATATTACGTGCATATTATAATTATTTATTGTGTTATATGTAAATTATAATGAATTATAATTATTCATTATGTTACATGGACATGTTTGTGTACATGCTACATGTAGGCATTTTTGAATGGCTAAATTAACAGATAAAATGAAGATGAGAAAAAACACAAATATCCAATTTCAAAAATTTTAGAATTTATGTTCTTTTTCATCATGCACTGTCACTTACCTATTACTTCTGACAATAAAGAAACAAAAAATCAGCATTATCTGACACTATCGAGGTGTTTAAAAAGTCTAAACAATAAAGACTGCTGAAGTCTTCAAACAAAAATTTTGATTTTTTTCAAAAGTAGAAAAAGTGAATAACTGTGGGTTTTCCCCTGTAGTCTTCAATTGTAAATATAAATTGACATAATCTTAGTAAAAAAAAAAGCTTGTACTACGTTCTCAGTTTTTTTAATTTCAATTTTCATTAAAGTTATCAAATTGCTCATCTTTAAATTTCTTTTTTAGCTGAAGGAAGGTTAAATCCACGATCAGAGGTTTCAGGACCATTTATCCGAGGTAAAGTGCTGTTATTAAATCCAAGTTTTGATCACTTTTTTAATGAATTCCAAAAATGGCTAAATTTTTTTCTTCAGATAATAAGTTTTTTTATTCTAAAATTATTTTTTTAATCTTGTTTTTATTTTTGAAAATCAATCTGTTTTTTTAGCTGACCCAACCGATTGCGAATATATAGAGTCAGAGCTTGCTGACACAGCACTTTTGACAGTTGCTTATGTAATGGCTGGTGTTTGTGGGTTGTGCTTACTTCCAGTTTTTATATTGCTCGGACAAGCTTCATGTAAAAAGAACGTTGAGCCCGTTCGTGTCACCAGAGATTATTGATGTATTGTTTTATATTTTTATTGGGAAAAAGTGACGATGCTATTATTTTATATAATTTAATAAAAAAATAATTCTTGTATTTTTATTATTTTTTTATTTTTCAATTAAAATCTGCAGAATAAATCGATATTGAATTTTTGTCTTAAATTCTTTTACAGAATAAGAAATTATTTTTTAGGCAATAATTTTAAAATTTACAAATTTAACACGAAAAAAAACTATGATATGTAAATTTTACATTTATATCAGATTCTTAATTTTTATTAAAATTAGTATGTTTTAATTTGTATTACTTATATCAGCCGTTGCACAGTGCTTCAGAAGCCAAACGCTTTAATGAGAATCTTTAATTAGAATCTTCGATGTATACTTGAATCCCACTAGAATGATAGTTTTAACTTTTATTCAACGAATTTTTCGCCCTAACAGTTTTTCATCGAATTTAAGATTACATTTGCTTTTCTTTAATTAAAAGTTTATCAAAATCATTTTCCCCGTAAGACTTGGAACTCAATTCAAGATCACAAGAACATTTCCAATAATTAATACGCTTTTTTCCCATTTCCTTTTTTAGGAACCTTATGTAAACACTCATCTGCTTGTAATGATTAACAAATTTTAATATGCTTTCGCCCTCTTATGGCATTTCAGTGCATTGTAATTTCTAGATTATACTTTAACTATCTTCTACGTAAGATCTGAGCTCACAGTTGAAAATACATGCAAGCGGCGGCGACAAGGATGCTTTTTCTCTAAATAACTGCAATTTTTATTTATTATTTTTTCCAGATCTTTAATAATTGCTCTTTTTAGGGTTATTAGCATCTATGATGATTAATAGAGCTATTGCAAAGTTAGTCTGCTTCGAGGTATTCAATGGAAAAACCCCTTATTCCAGCAAAAGATGCTGATTGAGAGATATGCGTTCTGCTTCTCAAGCTTGGAGACATTATAAATTATCTCTGGAATTCTAATTTTATCAAAATTAAGTTGACCTGAGCGTCTAAGATAATTTGTTGAACGGTCTGCATGTTGCCCGTGTCTAACAAGAAATAAAGCAGAGAGTATTGGCCACTTGAAATAGAGGTTATCCTCGTTTTTATAACTTACAACCGCTCTTTTTGGGACACTTGATGATATTTTTATATACGAGTTTCCGCGGCAAGTTTGATGTTGTGCGGTTAATAGATCAAGTAATATATAGTAGTTAAAATTCTAAGCTGGCTCGTATACAAAATCTTCTAACAAATTAAATTTGAATTCTTTACCATCAAGCAACATGTTTTCAACAGAACTGTGCTACGGTCCCTAGCTAATGTAACTCGTTGTAAAAGCGCCGTCGTGTCATTTTAAACGAGCTAAAAAAAAAAGGTCTTTATACCATCGTGCAAGTGCTCTTTCTTGCTCTTCCTAACCGAACTGTAATTTTTTCTCTTCAGGATTCACGTACTCTGGTTGCTATTGTGATATGTAAACGACTTTTATTTCAATCAAGTGTTAAATATTAAAACAAATTTCTTTTCTTTTGTAGAACGATTTGAATTTGTTTAGTACATAATTGAAATAACTGTTTATGCAAGTACCTGTTTAAAGATATTTACTGCGCGTAATCTATTTTAGCCAGCAATAAGGGAAGGGTGTTTTATCTTTGACGATGTTGCTGGGCAGTGTCCAGTGAACTATAGCTCTTCATGGTTTAGCGGATGTTACTCGTCATCGGTAGTAATAGAGTTGTTAACATCCATAAGTTTCACGACTACAATTATGAGAAACTTTCCTAACATCTTGAATATCTAAAACATTCATGTTGTTGATATTTTTGAGCAATGGACTGCTTGTAACTTGTTAAAAAAGCATCAGCAGAGTGATAAAATAAAAAGGAATTATTGTAGAGTTATTTTATAGGAAAAGAATGCTGAATGTAATTTGTAATAAAAAGAGTTGAGAGTATACTCACACCTTTTTACTACAAATTACATTCAGCATTCTTCACTATACAAATACTATATACTTTATTATATATTTTACTAATATTATTGTTCAAAGTATCATTAGCTCTACACATTGTTGTATAAATATTATTTATACTTATGATACATTTACTTATTTGATAAAAGCCATATACACCTAGTTTCTTAAATTTCAGTTACAACACTGTTTAATAACAATTAAATAGATAACGACACAGCTGAAAACTGTTCAACATCCTGAAGTATCAGATTCCAAAATCTACTTATTTTGCATAGATTGAATATTTAATAGTTTGTCAACGCCTGTTTGGGTCACCTTTTTTAGTACCGTCGTTTGATGGTACAAACAGTTTCCAGGAAAAATCATCATGAGCTATCCAACCTTCTTTCCATTTGTTAACGTCAAATTTCTTCAAGAGATTCCAGAAGTTACTTTTGTCGAAGATGTAACATAGGGAAAGGAATTACCTGAAATGGGAAGTCGTTCAGTCGACTTCCATGGGCTCCTCCTCACATGGATAATCAACTCCGACCAGAATCGTAATTATTATTACGATAGGCATTTCATACATTGTTAATGTTGAGTGAGTGGCAGTACTTTTTTTGAATGGAATGCTTGTGATTTATTTTAAAGATAGTGCCAAGCGGCAAAAAGTGAAGACGGTTAAGAGTAAGATAAAAATGGTGCAGAGGGTTCTTAAATAATTGATAAAGTGTTGTGAGTCAAAACAAAAATAATAATAATAGTAATAATAATAGAAATAATAATAATAGAAATAATAATAATAGCAATAATAATAATAATAATGATAATAATGATAACAACAATAATAACAATAACAATGATATCAATAACAACATTAATAATAGTAATAATAATAGTAATAGTAGTAATAATAACAACATTAATAATAGTAATAATAATAACAAAAATAAAAATGATAAAAATAACAATAATAGTAAAAATAACAATAATAATAATAGTAAAAATAATGATAATAATAATAATGATAATAATGATAACAACAATAATGATAATTAATAATAACAATAACAATGATAATTATAACAACATTAACAATAGTAATAGTAATAGTAATAATAGTAACAATAACAACATTAATAATAGTAATAATAATAACAATAATAACAATAGTAATAAAAACAATAATAATAATAATAATAATAATAATAATAATAATAATAATAATAATAATAATAATAATAATAATAATAATAATAATAATAATAATATAAATAGGAATAATGATAATAACAATATAAATAATAATAATAATATAAATAACAATAATAATATAAATAATAATAATAATAATAATAATAATAATAATAATAATTATTATAATATTAGTAGTAGTAATAATAATAATAATTATTATAAAAATGATAAAAATAACAATAATAGTAATAATAATGATAATAAAATAAACAATAATAATAATAATAATATAAATAGTAATAATAATAATAATAATAATAATAATAATAATAATAATAATAATAATAATAATAATAATAATAATAATAATAATAATAATAATATAAATAGTAATAATAATAATAATGATAATAATAATAATAATAATAATAATAATAATAATAATAATAATAATAATAATAATAATAATAATAATAATATAAATAGTAATAATGATAATAACAATATAAGTTATAATAATAATATAAATAATAGTAATAATAATGATAATAATATAAACAAAAATAATAATAATAATAATATAAATAGTTATAATAATAATAATAATAGTAATAATAATAATATTAGTAGTGATAATAATAATAATATTTATAAAAATGATAAAAATAACAGGAATAGTAATAATAATGATAATAATATAAACAATAATAATAATGTAAATAGTAGTAGTAATAATAATAATAATAATAATAATAATAATAATAATAATAATAATAATAATAATAATAATAATAATAATAATAGTACAAATAATGATAATAATAATAATGATAATAATGATAACAACAATAATAATAGTAATAGTAATAGTAATAATAGTAATAATAATAACATTAGTAATAGTAATAATAATAACAACAATAATAATGATAATAATAATAATAATAATAATAATAATAATAATAATAATAATAATAATAATAATAATAATAGTAATAATAATAATAATAATAATAATAATAATATAAATAGTAATAATGATAATAATAATATAAATAATAATATAAATATTAGTAGTTGTATACTTATTACAACAAAATTATTATTAATGTTGTTAAGTTATAATAACAATAATAACAACATTAATAATAATAATAATAACAATGACAATGATAATAATAACAATAATAATATTGTAGTAGTTGTACTTATGTTTATAAAAGTAATTATTGGAATTATTATTATTATTATTATTATTATTATTATTATTATTATTTTTATTATTATTGTTGTTGTTGTTGTTGTTATTGTTATTGTTATTATTGTTATTATTATTATTATTATTATTATTACTATTATTATTATTATTATTTTTATTATTATTGTTGTTGTTGTTGTTGTTATTGTTATTGTTATTATTGTTATTATTATTATTATTATTATTATTATTATTGTTATTATTATTATTTCTATTATTATTATTTCTATTATTATTATTTCTATTATTATTACTATTATTATTATTATTATTATTATTATTATTATTATTATTATTTATATTATTATTGTTATTTATTTTATTATTATTATTTATATTGTTATTATCATTATTCCTATTTATATTATTATTATTATTATTATTATTATTATTATTATTATTATTATTATTATTATTATTATTGTTTTTATTACTATTGTTATTATTGTTATTATTATTACTATTATTAATGTTGTTATTGTTACTATTATTACTATTACTATTACTATTGTTAATGTTGTTATAATTATCATTGTTATTGTTATTATTAATTATCATTATTGTTGTTATCATTATTATCATTATCATTATTATCATTATTTTTACTATTATTATTATTGTTATTTTTACTATTATTGTTATTTTTATCATTTTTATTTTTGTTATTATTATTACTATTATTAATGTTGTTATTATTACTACTATTACTATTATTATTACTATTATTAATGTTGTTATTGATATCATTGTTATTGTTATTATTGTTGTTATCATTATTATCATTATTATTATTATTATTGCTATTATTATTATTTCTATTATTATTATTTCTATTATTATTACTATTATTATTATTTTTGTTTTGACTCACAACACTTTATCAATTATTTAAGAACCCTCTGCACCATTTTTATCTTACTCTTAACCGTCTTCACTTTTTGCCGCTTGGCACTATCTTTAAAATAAATCACAAGCATTCCATTCAAAAAAAGTACTGCCACTCACTCAACATTAACAATGTATGAAATGCCTATCGTAATAATAATTACGATTCTGGTCGGAGTTGATTATCCATGTGAGGAGGAGCCCATGGAAGTCGACTGAACGACTTCCCATTTCAGGTAATTCCTTTCCCTATGTTACATCTTCGACAAAAGTAACTTCTGGAATCTCTTGAAGAAATTTGACGTTAACAAATGGAAAGAAGGTTGGATAGCTCATGATGATTTTTCCTGGAAACTGTTTGTACCATCAAACGACGGTACTAAAAAAGGTGACCCAAACAGGCGTTGACAAACTATTAAATATTCAATCTATGCAAAATAAGTAGATTTTGGAATCTGATACTTCAGGATGTTGAACAGTTTTCAGCTGTGTCGTTATCTATTTAATTGTTATTAAACAGTGTTGTAACTGAAATTTAAGAAACTAGGTGTATATGGCTTTTATCAAATAAGTAAATGTATCATAAGTATAAATAATATTTATACAACAATGTGAGTAGTAGAGAAATGCCGGTTCTGCGCCATTGGCATTTTTTTGTAAATATTTTATATGCGTGCTAATTTTTTTTGGGTACTTACCTTTATTTTCTGTGTCAATGTGATCTGTAATCACCGTAAGCCAACGTGTGAATTCCGTCTTGTAAAATGATTCTTTTATCGTCGTTGGCGCTGAGTGCGACTTTGTTAATTTCTTCAGTGTAAATTTCGTGAAGATGTGATCGGATGACGTTCATTTTCCTGAGCTGTTCTTTTTTAGTCATTAAGCAGTTTTTGTAGTCCTCGTGAGTGATGTGATTTTGAACGACATTTCTCTTGACTCCTTTGCATCTTTTGTGTCCTTTTTCATGGAGTTTGTAAGAGTACAATTTAGACCGAAGCTCGACAAATTCTTCAATCTGCTTTCCTGCGGTTTCGTCTTTGAACATTCCGATGACTTTTTTGTTTACTCCAACCTTGAAACCGACGCTTTGAATGGCATGGTGGTTTTTATCAAAATCGCTCGTGTCAAATTAGGCTTTCAACATCCTCAGCAATGTCTTTGTAAAAATCTTCTGTTTTGATTTCGTAAATGAGGGAGTCTGTATCGGTCATGAGCACTTTTGCGTTATCAGAGTACTTTTTCTTGATGAAGTTGTAATGGAATTCAACCATTAGAGTTTTGCTTAAATCTAAAATGCACATTCCCGAATAAATGGGTTTGCTATGGACTAACTTTGTTCTTTTCATGTGCACAGCGATCAAGTTTTCATCGAAAATGGTGCGACTTTCGAAATTGGGCTTTTTAGACAATTTCTCAGCTTCTTCCTTTTTTGTAACCAGTCTGACGTCCACATGATTTTCAATGTTTTCCATGGTTTTTCAAAAGACTGAATGGTTCATCAGCTTGAAAAAGTTCTTTTCAAAGTCTTTGGGGGCAAGAGTTCTTAAATGGGTGTTGAGATCAATGTAAATTTTCAGCCAAGCACTTTCCTCAAACTTGATGCCTCTTTGCACCTTTGTAATTTTCAGCCCCAATCGTTCGTACAGTTTAAGGTTCTCGAGATGGATGACGTAATTCTTTTTGTCGTTTAAATTTGGAACGAGCGTGTCCACTTTGTTGATGGTCATTCTTTCAAAAGGCAAAGGGTTATCGTTGTGCTCGTCGTGAAGACTTTCAGGGTAGACCATATCAGCTTCAGTCATCCATTCGAAACCGTGTGTGGGAAGAGGTTTGCTCATAGCCCATCCGTACAAGTTGTTAGCGTCCAAGTACTGGACGTAGGTGGACTCTTTGCTAGGGTCAAACGAATCCCCCATGTATTTATTATTTGAAGTTCCAAGCCGGTTTGAAATCATGCTGTTTCCACCGCGTATTCCTTTCTTAACCATCAGAAGCATGTCAGAATTGCTAAGAAGCTCCAATTTCACTTTTATTTTTTTTAAAGCGGCGTCCCATGCTAATCCGGGAGACGTGCAATACCAAGCGGGGTCAAGATCGTATTGGGTATCGCACACATCCCTAAAGTTTTCAAAGACATCCGCCAGTATCAGCACATCAGAGACGTTGTACAGGTTGTGGTAATCTCTGAATATTTTGCAGTGAAATTTGTTCCAAACCGTTTGTGCATAGTCTTCATCGCTTATTCCTTCGCCATTGAGCTTGGAAAAGAACGACTCTTTAGGAGGCTATTGCGTTTCAGAAAACTTTTTAATCGAGTCCACCCAATCGTAAGGGTAAACACCTTTCCTTCGCAATAAATCAAACTGCTTTCCAGAATAATATTTGGCAACGTTTTTGCATTGGTGATTGGTCAGATTTTTAGACAAGTTTTCCTAACTAGAAGGCATAAATCTAAAGAAATCAGACTGTTGCATTATTAAAATTCTTTTCATCCTCAGAGGTCATAACCATAGCTTTTTTAAATTTTATATCTTTTTTGTAAATCTTTCGGATGTCTTTTTCAAGCATTTCCTCAAATATTTTGGCGACGTCGTCCTTTTCGCTTATTGCCGTAAACGTTACAGGCTTTCCTCTATAAACGGTTTCATCAAAGCACTTGATGAAGTAACAGAACGAGCTTGGAGTGTGCTTTTGGTACTGCTTGGTGTAAGATTGGTCAGAGGTGCAGTTATCAGTATTGCACGCGCTTATTGGCTTGATGAAACTTTCAAAGTCTGCATAAACAACAAACGGAACCCTCATCGATCTTCCTTTGTTTTGAAACTGTATGATTGAATTCTTTTCAGGAAGTTCGATTCGGACAGAGCTGTTGTCTCGACAATAAGTCCAATGCTTGGAAAGCGCTTCTTTAGAGTTGTATCCCTGCAAGCAAATGACACAGTAATATTTCTTATGCTGATGAGACGATGCGTGCGAAGAAGCAAATCGGCTGAAATTTTTAATCAGACAATAGTGGTTTGTAGTCTCGTTTGAAATGAGCAGCAAATTTATTTTATTTCTTCTGTCGCAATGTTTTGATATTCGTAAAGGATAGGGGGATTTGTTTTCCAATCCAAATAAATTCACGCTAATGCCTTGATTGTTTTTCTCAAACTTTTTGATTTGATCGAGCTTGACTGGAAATTCAATTCCTTCCCAATTTAACTCTTTCGACTTTTCTTTGAGCTCTTCGTCAATCCTGTCACAGTGATCCTTTTTCATATTCAGCGCCCTGGTGATACACCATTTATAGCATTCATTGTCAGTTTTGTTTGTCATGTTGATAATTGCCTTTTTGCTCTCCAAAAATTTAACAAGCTTTATCCATGACGAAGCGCTGAGGGGATTGTAATTGATCATGTTAATATCCATTCTTAAAATGGCAGACACTTTCCAATTCAATCCCTTCTTGCTGTAATTAGCCATGTTTTCCAGGATTTCTTCTTTCGCTCTGTCATAAAACTCTCCCAAATCCGTAGCCTCCAGCAAAATTCCACATTTGGATGGAAAGGGGACAGTGCGAATGGTTTCCTGTCCAGTGGCAATGCTCACACGCGCCATTTCACACGTTAAAACAAGGTTTACTTTTTTATTTCTGTTTTCCCTAAGTATTTTCATTGCTGCTTCTCTCGCCAGGTCTAAAATGGCAGAGGCGTCTTGATAATTTCCAGCGACTTGATGTGAAAATTGCATGGTGACATATCTTAGCGCATGATTGGTCAATTTAAAATGAATGGGAGGTTTGTAAACTGCTGCACACGCAATCGATTTGAGAGCCATTGATTTGAGAGAGTCCACTTTTTTCTTCACTTCGTTTCCCACATTGCTCACTGTTTTCTTCACCGCCTCTGGAACGTATGGATCGATGGATGGAAGCACACGGTTAAAACTGTTAGCGCCCACATTTCTGACAGTCGTCGTCAACCTTGAAAATAAACCAGGAGTAAGCACAGGCGTTGAATTTGGAACAGGCTTGTCAAGGATATGATTTGATGGAACAGCTCTAGAAGCAACGATTGGACGAGGAGCAGGCACCGGTCTTTGAACAATCGGTCTAAGAGCTTCAACAAGATCGTTCTTTTTCATCTTGTAATAATATTTTATTTTTCGCTCTTTGGCGATTTCTCGCAATTCTTTAAACGTTTTATCTTCCATTTTATATACGGAAAAAAATTATTTAAGCCATCTCAATTTTTTTAAATTTTAAACAAGAGAATTTAAAATTTCATTTTACCCTATTTATAATTTCAACTTTATGTCCATCTCGATTTTCAAAGTATTGCCAGTTGCGTCCCGTAGCTTTTCTCAATTTGTAAGCGGATTTGTATTCAGTCACCTCACCCGTTTCGATGTGGGTCAGTTTTAAAGTGAAAGGATTATTTCTGATGTTTTCTAACCTTTTCCATTTAGGGTCAATTGGCTGCTTTTCTTGTTTTTCATGTATTCTCGGTCTTCCCACAGGTTTTACATCCCTCACATTTTCCATTAGTGCATTTTTATCAAAAAAATTGAATTTGAGCCGTTTTCTTTCAGCGACTTTTTTAAATACTTTTTCGTGTATATCATCTTTTTTCATTTGTGCAGAAATTTATTTAGCTCAAATTCAATTTTTTTTTAAATTCTCCCATGAAAAGAATTTAAAAGTCATTAGTGTGTCATTCCAAGACCCATAGCTTCCCCGCACCATATTCCGGCTCTTCTTCCGACTCTTCTTCACTTTTATCATTTCCAGGTACTATTTGATATGGATATGTAATTAACCCAATAAGTTTTTCAACTTCACGATATATTTTTTTTTCTTTTGCATCCATTCCATCCACATAAGACAAATGAAGATACAGGTCTCGTATCATGTTTCGGACGGGACGTATTTCTTCCTCAGGTATGTTTTCAACCATTTCTTTAAAGGCAAACAGGTATTCTTTTGGAAGTTTTTTGACTTTGCGCAAGAATTCAAGCAAACTTTTCGAATTGGTCGGAGCAGGCACAGACTTTGGAATCGGAGGTTCATCGATGGCTTTTAAAAGATCGTCCTTTTTCATTTTGTAATAATATTTCACTTTCAACTCTTTCGCAATTTGCTTCAATTCATACACCGTTTTGTTCTCCATCTTTGAAATTGTGTAAAAACTTTATTTAGCTCAGATTCAATCTTTTCAATTCTTTGAATCTCCTGTGGTTTTTAAATCCTTTTTTTTTTTTGAGAATTTAAAAATTCTTATTCATTAATTCTACTCATATTTCA
Organism: Hydra viridissima; assembly: GCF_058129835.1. NCBI lineage: Eukaryota > Metazoa > Cnidaria > Hydrozoa > Anthoathecata > Hydridae > Hydra > Hydra viridissima. Next base: position 12,095,289 of record NW_028324310.1, read on the forward strand.
AAATGCTAGTAGCTTCAGTGAAACTTTCAGTGAAAGTACAATACATTTCACGTACTGAATGATGAAACCTTTTACCTTCGAGAGAATGATGCACTGAAATAACTATTTTTAACATGCTTAAAACTTCTTCAAGTGGCATTTTTTCAAGCATTCCTTTTAGAGCGATTTTGTGTTCCTTTGGAAGTTTTCTAACGTTTCTTTGAAATTTGAGCAAACTTTTCGATTTGGTTGTATCAGAAGTTAACTCTGTGTTATCGTCAAAAGCATCTAAAAGATCATCATTTTTTATACAGCATATAGTCCAATTGTTGATCTTTAGCAAATTTGCTTAACATTTTAATTATTGCTGAAATTTATTTAAGTCAAATTCAATTTTTTCATTTCAGCTTATTTAGAATTTGCTGTTTTTTCAATTCCTCGAAAAGAATTGAAACATTTTTAATCGGTTTGAATCATAGTCCTAATTTTTCAAGTAATAAGGAATAAAAGTAATTGTGAAGGCAAAGAGCATCACGAGCAATTTTACGTTCTTCAGCAGTTCCTTCAACATCAAATAAAATTGAGAACCTGTCTCTGATGGCTCTTAGTTCTTCTATTGGTATGTTTCGAACCATTTCTTTATAGAAGCGCTGGTATTCCTTTGGAAGTTTTCTAACGTTACGCAGGAATTCACGCAAGCTTTTCGAATTGGTCGGTGCAGGAACCGGTCTCACAACGGCAGGTCTCGGAGTTGGCACAGGTCTTTGAACAACTGGTCTCGTGTTTTTTTATTGCTTTCACGAGCCCTTTTTTCATTTTTGAATAACCTTTTATTGGATGGCGTGATTTCCCGCAATTCTTTAAACGTTTTACCCTCTATTTTAATTTGTGTTTAAATTTATTTAACTCAAATTCAATTTTTTTCAATTCAGCACATTTTCTGCACATTTTCGGAGATTTTCACAATTTCGAAAATTTCATACACAATGTCGAGCGTGTTAAACAACATTGCCATTTTCAGTTTTCCGGGGATTACTTTTTTCTCCTCGCAGTCCAAATGAAGCGCATACCTGTCGATCGCTCTCAGCTTTTCTCCCTTTTTCAGGTTGTTCCATTCTCTGTTGTGCTCTTTGATTTTTCTTTCCATTCGCGAAAATTCATCCTCGTCGCCTCCTCACAAAAGTTTGTAAAGCTTGTCTTTCCTTCTCGCTGAAAGTTTCGGAATTTTAAAATTTCCGTTTTCGGTGACGTAAACAGAATCGCGAAACATTCCAAACACAAGAAGCTCGAGTGCTTTTTCTTGACCACATCAGACTCTTTCTTGCTGCACTCCAGAAAAAACGGATAAAAGTCATTCATTTTCTTATTTCAGAATTTCTATTTTAAATTCATTTTTGTCCACCTTTCCAGTTCGACTCTCCAAATATTTGCAGCCATGTCCCATCTCTCTCATCGCTTTGTAAAGGGATCCATATTCGATCACTTCCCCAGTTTCAACATGGGTCAGTCTCACAGCCACAGGGTTATTTCTGATCAGACGAAGCCTTTCATACTTAGAGTCTTCTACTCCCGGTTCCACTTTTACTCTCGGTCTTCCGACAGGCCTCTTTTCTTCCACATCTTCCATCAAATCATTTTTGTCGATCAGATTGTTTTCAATCGCAATCATCATCAACGCTACACAGTAAATAAAAAACCCGTTATATTTTTAAAAAACATAACGGGAGTTTTCCTCGCACATAACGGTTCATTGCCGTTATGTTTAATACTTAATATGTATGAAAATAACATAACGGTTTTAGCGTTATGTTTTTTCATAGCAAAATTGCCTTGAACATAACGGTTACATAACGCCAATTAGCCGTTATGTGAGAGGAAAACTCCCGTTATATAACGCGTATTTTACCGTTATGTTTAAAACCTGATATAACGGGTATTTATCCGTTATGTTACCCGTTATGTCAAATTATAATTATTTTAAAGTAGGTTTTTTGAAACCTATGATTAATAACAGAAATTGCTAAGTAAACTAACATTGAACATTTTTTATGTTTATAAAAGTTAATTTAAAAAATAAAACAAATTCATCCAGTTTAATTTCCTAATATATTTATGTTAAATTATTTTTCATAATCATGAAAATTATTTACAAAATAATTGAAGAAATTAACTTAATGACATTTATTAATTCAAAAATACTTCACATTGTTGTAAAAAGATTGCAAAAGAAAAATGCATTTTTTAGAAAGTAAAGCTGATCGTCCGAAGCCGCAAATATCTTGCAAACATCCCAGAAGCTGCCCAAAACAAGAAGGATATGTCAAATCTAGCAAATAGTAAACGGCCATCAAAACAACCACCATTTCACATGTACTGATCAAGGGCTGAACATCCATCTCGACACCTCTACGACTCCTTACTCCATATTCCGTTTTATTATAGATAACTTGTGGACCATACAAGCTTGGCACTCTTAAGTATTCATGTATTGAATCACACTAAAATATTATAAATACAAAATAAGTATTGCAACCATAAAAAAGAAACTATTATTAATACATTAAATGGGTTTGAATCAATGTTAAGTTTATATTTTATAGAACTGGCTTAATACCAAATAAAAAAAATAAAATAAAATTTACATCAACTTTCATAAACAATTTATCAGTTGTATTCTTAGAAATAAGTGATTTCTGGAGCAGCATTAAACTTTCAGTATGGGTTTGCGAATCGGGAGTAATCCAAATCAACATCTTTTGAATCTTAAGAGACGAATCTTTAAAAATAGGATACAAACGAATCGCTTCTTCCAGCATCAATCCAGGAGCATATATAACTCTTTTCGGAAATATACTATAAGTCTCGTTATTAAAAAGATGTCTGTTTAGAATAGACAGTGTTGAAAGTGATGGCTTTTTCTTATTAAGTTCATTCTAGGTAAAAGAAAGAGTTATATACATTCCTTATTTTATAACTATTTAATAAAATAAAGTAATGACCTGACACTTAATATTAATTATAACATTTCAAAATTTTTTGCGTCTAAGTTTACTTAACTAGACTATAATTTCTGATATTAGAATTAGAAATCATTTTTATCCAAAAATTAATAAACACAGAAAAAATCTTACTTCAACATCTTGTAATAGCTGTTCTTTATCTACAACTGATTCGGACAAAATTGGATTTAATGCTCGGCTACTATTATTGATGGAACTATTTACAACAGAAAAATGAGGAAATCGCTTAACCTTTAAACTATGACATTTACTAAATTGTCTTTGGCGATAATTATTAGGCAACTTTTTGAACAAGAAATCCTAATAGAAAATTAAAAACTTTAATTAAATAAATTGAATTAAACAACTTATGTATACAGCAGCAAATTTGAAAATCTGAAGTAAAATATAAAAATGATGGAAAAGGAAGGAGATCAAAAATGAATATTAAAATAGTAAATATTACAAATTAAAAAAAATAAAAAATATTATAGTATCAAAGACGTGATTCTTACCCATTTATGGCTGTAAGAAGGATATAAAGAAATGCAAGTAGACTTTAACTTCGCAAAGAATATTTTCCGTAACAATATTCTATTTTTGATATTATTATGATTAGGCGCATGCAAACAGCAAAAAGCTAATAAACAAGACATTAGCTCTCTAGATATCACCTTATCTTCAATAGAAAACTTGTTGCTCAGAAATAGTTTAATGTGAGGTGGAAAAAAATCAATGAGAGTTTGTTTAATATCACCATCAAAAGGGATTCTGTTAATCTAAAAATTTATTATTAATGTAAATGTTAAAAACATAGGAATAATAAAAAACATTTTGTATCATCATGTGAAAATTGACAAAAGAAGGCATTTACAACTACTAAAGTTGACAAAATAAAGAAAACAAATTAGACTAAAGTAATCATATTTATTGCAAATAATATAAACTTTTTATAAAATTTCAATGCAACTATATGATAAGGAATGGCAATGCTGGGGGTACAATATAGAAAATATTCCCTTCTTTAAAATAAAATGCTGGCCAAGGAAAAGCTAAGCCTTCAGCTGCAATAGTTCTAAAAGGAACTGTGTTGTCCTCAACAGCAGTAAAAAAACCTCGTAACACATTGTAATTAAGGCACTGAAGCTGTGAGGTAATAAATACTGTTTTTTCTCCTTTTACTTGAATTTCTTTAATAATAAAAGCAGAAGATTGAAAACCATCATGAAACCATAAAGACGATTCAGGACAGTATTTAATTCCATTAATCTGGATGCAGGTAACAATATTTTTTTTTTATAGTAACTTGATTTAATTCACAAAGAACTCCATTACTAATTTCTCCAAAAGAATTATAAAAAGATGCAACAGTGTTTAAAACCATACTCTTCATAGCACTTAAAGGCATATTTTTGAAATTAAAATGCCTAACATTTTTTATTACTTGATGTTTCCTCTCAAAAGCCATACACATGTGGTATCGTAGTGAACCAAATTGTCTGGATTGCTCAGGATAATGAATTAGAAAATGAAGCTTTGGTATAAACTTATCTGGGTATAAATTCATAAAAAGAGTATGATGGGCTGCAATTGTTTCTTCTAAAGAGACGAAGTAAGCCCCAGTGGTAACTGGAGAGAGACACATTTGAAGAATACGCAGCAGCTTAATAAGACACAAGAAATGACAATCAATAGCGATACTTCTTAAAAAAATTGGTAAAATACGACAAATAGAAAGAACTTGAGCACTGCCAAATTTCCCCTTAATAACCAAATCTACTATTACAGGTGGTTTTTCACTGTCTTTTGGGTATTGAAACAATTTTATAAAGTTGTTCAAGCTATCTATTGTAAAAAAACCTTTCAAAACCCCATGATTCAAGTAAAGTTCTATCTGCAAAGGTATAACACCTTCTAACAAATCATGCATTGGATCAAAAAGAACTTGCTTTGTCACATCAAATTCATTAATTTCAGATAGAACACTGTTAGATTGAACGCCATATAGTTTTGACCATTTTAAACGTTCAACTCGGGGAAGACTAGAATTATCTAGTTCTTTGACTCTCATCTTGTGTTCCTCTAAACTCCTTATTTTACACTGAGAATGTTTATTATAAACTAACATTTCTGACCTGGTTGAATTACAAACTCTACAGCACCTAACAACTTTCTTGCTAAAACCCTCTTTAAAACCAGCAATTGCATTGCAAGTTAATGAATCTCCAATAAAGTGTTTTAACTTTACCATGAATTTTTTACCATTAGCATTAGTTAAAGTTGAGGAATCAATCGATGATAGTTCATTTAGAGATTGTACCAAGTCAAGAAGAAGAGATTTCATAAAGCCTTTTACCTTAACAGATTTAGAACCAGTTATTGCTAAAGGGAATATTGAGAAAGATTTACTTAAGCAGCATTGCGGAATGTTTAACAACTGAAAATATAAAACCCACAACTTGTGCTTTCCTCTAGATTTGCCTATTGGATTAGTTACACCTAAATCATCTGAATACAATGAGATAGATATTTCTGAAGAATACTCTAGAAACTTATCATATTCATTTGATGTAAAAATAAACTGAAGTATTTCTTTAAATGGAATAAAACATCCATGTAAACTGTTTTTGTATACTAACTAGGGCTTGCAAAGTTAACGCGTTAAAAACGCGTTAAAGCGCTAATAATTTAACGCAAGTTAAAAAAATTAACGCAGATGAAATTTTTTAACTCATAAATTTTCATAAAACCCTAACCCTAACCCTGACGATTAGATTAGATCATAAATTATTTTGGCGATGCTAATTTTGGTTAGCATCAAAAAATAATTTTTGAGCAATAAAGAAATTTTTATACCACTTTCTTATTTCTAATCAATGTTTACTCATTGATGATGCCATTTTGTTTTATTTGTCTCAATTATGTCTCTCTTACCTTATAATTTTTGTTTTCGAAATTGTTTTGATCGCGTTGTTGTTTTGTTAATAAATTTATTAAATTTCCAAAATTTTAATATCTTATCCTGATGAACTTTATTTGTTAATAATTTAAATTATGGGTTCAAACGGCAATCAATCTATCCTCAACGGAGCCTTTATTTTTAAAGACGAATCAAAAAAATTGGTTATCTGTAAATATTGTTCCAAAGAATTTGCATATCACCGAAGTCTTACAGCGCTTCAGTATCATTTGAACAGTAAACACGTGTTCTTCGCAACTACTAGTAAAAATCAAAACAAGATCGTGAGTTCCTCAAAACAACTTACAATTGAGGACAGTATTAAATCACAAAATGGCGTAAATAAACAAATTTCTGCAGATAAATCAAAGGAAATTACGGAAGCCATTGTTTGCTGGGTTGCCAGTAGCTGTCGACCACTCAACATTGTTACAGATCCAGGTTTGACGAATGTCATTCGAACAGCAACGTCCGACTACAGTTACAATCTTCCCTGTCAAAACACAATTAAAATTAAAATGCAAACACTCTATGAAGATGAGAAGAAAAAAAAAAAAGACCTCGTAAACATGGCTACTAGTATAGCAATTACCTGTGATCATTGGTCTTCAATGGGTAATGTCAGTTACCTTGGTTTAACATGTCATTTGATAGATAACAACTGGATGTTGAACTCATTTGCCTTAGGTGTTCATCAAACATTGGACCGACACACCAGTGACAATGTTTCAACCCACATCGGAAATATTGCAGATGAATGGGGATTATTTGAAAAAATATTTTCTATTGGTACTGATAACGGTAGAAACATTGTAAAGGCTGTATCAAGTTTTCCCTTCAAACATCTTCCATGTTTCGCACATACCGTTCAGCTAATTATAAAATCTGCCATTGAAGAGACTGCATTTGACATAACACTAGCTAAATGTCACAGAATTGTTGGACATTTTAAACATAGTCCAGCAAATAATATGGAATTACATGAAAATCAGATTGACCTCGACCTGCCACAAGAAAATCTAATTCAGCATGTTGTTACAAGGTGGAATAGCATGTATGATATGCTGAGACGTATGTTGAAACATAAAAAAAGCCATCACAGTAACACTTGATGAGCAAAACCATTACTTACAGACTTTGACAGAAAGAGAGTGGGAAAAAATGGAGAAAATTGCTGATGTTTTGCAACCATGCAAAGTGGCTTCAGAATTGTTAGGTGGTAATAAATACGTATCTAGTTCGGTGGTTTTACCAATTATATGCCACTTATCACGTGAAATGGTTGTTCAAGATGATGATCCTCGTTACATCGCGCTATTTAAAGAAAAATTTGTAAATGAAATGGAGCGCAGATTTAATGATTTTTCGAATGATAGTTGGTTGCAAATCTCGTCAGCATTGGATTCAAGATTTAAAAATTTATCGTTTATAGCTTCAAATGAAAGATCAAATGTCTGGCAGAGATTATCGAAGCTTCTTGAATCTGTTCCAGACCTCAGACCAGTATCAATAGAACAAGAACCAAAAGAGGTGAGCATTTTGTAGTAATAAATTTGATATTGTTTTTTTATTGAATTATTCTAATGGCATAATAATAGATTCAAAATTGCATTTATTAAAATAATCGTTTTAATGATAGATAAAACTCTATGAGTGCTATAATATTAATTGAAATAGTTAGATAATATCTATATGCTTTATTTATGGTAATATTTGAATAATTATTTTGCAACAGCCATCAGCAAAAAATTTTAAAATGGCATTCAATCTACCAGATCTGGATGAAGTTGAGTCCCCAAGTGAAGATGAAGTGAGTCGATATCGAAAAGAACCCTGCGCCAAAATGGATTCAGATCCTCTTCAGTGGTGGAAGCTACATCAAGGTTCATATCCTCGATTAGCAACAATCGCAAAGAAATATTTGTCAGTTCCAGCGACTACAGTTCCATGCGAAAGACTGTTTTCAACCGCTGGATTCATTGCAGACAAGCACAGATCATCTCTGCTGCCAGATTCATTGAACATGTTATTATGTTTAAAAGACTGGCTTTAAGAAATTTTTTGTTTCAAGTTTTTAAAATATTTTATTTTTATTGGTTGTATTAGAAACAATATAAACTATAATTAGAACTTTTTTATGATGTTTTATCATTTGCATGCAAATAGATCAAATGATTTAAAAAACTTTTCCTGTTTGTTTCCTTTATTTATTTAAATTATAATGTTCGATTAATCGCGCGATTAATTATGATCAAAAAATTTAATCGTGCGATTAATTGCGATTATAAATTTTAATCGCATGCAAGCCCTAGTATGTATGTATGTATGTATGTATGTATGTATGTATGTATGTATGTATGTATGTATGTATGTATGTATGTATGTATGTATGTATGTATGTAATATTGCTAATTCAACTATTTTCTTGGTCCCTTGGAGGCTTCAAGATATTAGGAGTTCACTGTATTTGTATGTTGCTTAATAATGTTCTTTACTACTATTTATTTAATACTTACCATTTTTAACTTATTACTATTCTTAAAATTAATTTTATTTTATATTGCGATTATTAAATAATGTTAAATATACTATTTGTATAATTTAAGTTTTCTAAGTAATAATAACTATATTACTGATTTCTACAATAATTAACAGTTCAAAATGATAAAGGCTGTTGTTGTCAAGTATCTTGGTGAAAAGAAAATTGTTCTTGCTAGTAATAGCAATATTGCAGACTTTTTAACTAATGGTAAGCTTATTTTTTAATGCACATTCTTTGTTTATTCAATCTTCTTTTTTTTTTTAATCAATCTTCAAATTCTTTACAGTTCATTTTTGTCTTCATACTAATCAAGTTATTATATATGCCAAAAACAATGGTTGAGCTATTTAATTTAAAGTTATACTTTTTTAGCTTCTAAAAAGTTTGATAACAGTGATATAAGTGGCATCATGTGGAATGAATGTGAAGTCGATTCTGAAACATTTGTTGCCATTTTAAATGAACAAAATCTAGAAGTGGAAGTTGTATCCTTAGCAAAAAATAATGAGCTCAGCACTTTTGTTCAAAGTTTAAAGGGATTTTCTCCTGTTAAAGCTGTTTTTTCAGCTGTAGATAGACACTCTGATCCTGTTTCATTTGATTTTAACAACCAACAATCCGTTATTCCTCAACTTCCAACTGAATCAACATTATACCAAGACTCTAATTATGAAGATGTACTTGAGGATTTAGATGTGTCTTCAAGATCGCAAAATTTAAGTTTAATATCAACTGCTGCACAAGTTGCTGAACCATCAAAATCAAGTGCTAAACCACCTGGATCTCAAAAAGTAATTTTATCTTGTTCTAATTGTAGTTTTCAAACAAGTAAACAATATGTAATGATATCACATCTTAAATTACATGGTCAGGAAGGTTCAGTTGTATGTGAAAACTGTTTTTCAAAATTTAAAAGTGTTAAAGGTTTTAAACTTCACAATAGAAATTGTTTTGCTCCTTTTGATACTGAAATTGAAGTAATTAACAATAATAATGATTTTAATATTGAAAAACCGGATGATTTTCAATTTTTGAAGGAGAATAGAAAAGATCAACTTGCTGCATTAGCTCTTCATTTGCGAGGAAAATATCGATGCTCTGAAAATGTGGTAAACATTATTTTTTCAAGCTTGCAAAATATTTTTAATAATAAATCACAAAATGAAGAGATTTCTACAATTTGTAAAGAACTATCAACAGAATATTCTAGAACAAAATATTTTCAAACTGCTTTTAAAATGCCACAAATTCAGTTAGTATTAGGGCTTGCATGCGATTAAAATTTATAATCGCAATTAATCGCACGATTAAATTTTTTGATCATAATTAATCGCGCGATTAATCGAACATTATAATTTAAATAAATAAAGGAAACAAACAGGAAAAGTTTTTTAAATCATTTGATCTATTTGCATGCAAATGATAAAACATCATAAAAAAGTTCTAATTATAGTTTATATTGTTTCTAATACAACCAATAAAAATAAAATATTTTAAAAACTTGAAACAAAAAATTTCTTAAAGCCAGTCTTTTAAACATAATAACATGTTCAATGAATCTGGCAGCAGAGATGATCTGTGCTTGTCTGCAATGAATCCAGCGGTTGAAAACAGTCTTTCGCATGGAACTGTAGTCGCTGGAACTGACAAATATTTCTTTGCGATTGTTGCTAATCGAGGATATGAACCTTGATGTAGCTTCCACCACTGAAGAGGATCTGAATCCATTTTGGCGCAGGGTTCTTTTCGATATCGACTCACTTCATCTTCACTTGGGGACTCAACTTCATCCAGATCTGGTAGATTGAATGCCATTTTAAAATTTTTTGCTGATGGCTGTTGCAAAATAATTATTCAAATATTACCATAAATAAAGCATATAGATATTATCTAACTATTTCAATTAATATTATAGCACTCATAGAGTTTTATCTATCATTAAAACGATTATTTTAATAAATGCAATTTTGAATCTATTATTATGCCATTAGAATAATTCAATAAAAAAACAATATCAAATTTATTACTACAAAATGCTCACCTCTTTTGGTTCTTGTTCTATTGATACTGGTCTGAGGTCTGGAACAGATTCAAGAAGCTTCGATAATCTCTGCCAGACATTTGATCTTTCATTTGAAGCTATAAACGATAAATTTTTAAATCTTGAATCCAATGCTGACGAGATTTGCAACCAACTATCATTCGAAAAATCATTAAATCTGCGCTCCATTTCATTTACAAATTTTTCTTTAAATAGCGCGATGTAACGAGGATCATCATCTTGAACAACCATTTCACGTGATAAGTGGCATATAATTGGTAAAACCACCGAACTAGATACGTATTTATTACCACCTAACAATTCTGAAGCCACTTTGCATGGTTGCAAAACATCAGCAATTTTCTCCATTTTTTCCCACTCTCTTTCTGTCAAAGTCTGTAAGTAATGGTTTTGCTCATCAAGTGTTACTGTGATGGCTTTTTTTATGTTTCAACATACGTCTCAGCATATCATACATGCTATTCCACCTTGTAACAACATGCTGAATTAGATTTTCTTGTGGCAGGTCGAGGTCAATCTGATTTTCATGTAATTCCATATTATTTGCTGGACTATGTTTAAAATGTCCAACAATTCTGTGACATTTAGCTAGTGTTATGTCAAATGCAGTCTCTTCAATGGCAGATTTTATAATTAGCTGAACGGTATGTGCGAAACATGGAAGATGTTTGAAGGGAAAACTTGATACAGCCTTTACAATGTTTCTACCGTTATCAGTACCAATAGAAAATATTTTTTCAAATAATCCCCATTCATCTGCAATATTTCCGATGTGGGTTGAAACATTGTCACTGGTGTGTCGGTCCAATGTTTGATGAACACCTAAGGCAAATGAGTTCAACATCCAGTTGTTATCTATCAAATGACATGTTAAACCAAGGTAACTGACATTACCCATTGAAGACCAATGATCACAGGTAATTGCTATACTAGTAGCCATGTTTACGAGGTCTTTTTTTTTTTTCTTCTCATCTTCATAGAGTGTTTGCATTTTAATTTTAATTGTGTTTTGACAGGGAAGATTGTAACTGTAGTCGGACGTTGCTGTTCGAATGACATTCGTCAAACCTGGATCTGTAACAATGTTGAGTGGTCGACAGCTACTGGCAACCCAGCAAACAATGGCTTCCGTAATTTCCTTTGATTTATCTGCAGAAATTTGTTTATTTACGCCATTTTGTGATTTAATACTGTCCTCAATTGTAAGTTGTTTTGAGGAACTCACGATCTTGTTTTGATTTTTACTAGTAGTTGCGAAGAACACGTGTTTACTGTTCAAATGATACTGAAGCGCTGTAAGACTTCGGTGATATGCAAATTCTTTGGAACAATATTTACAGATAACCAATTTTTTTGATTCGTCTTTAAAAATAAAGGCTCCGTTGAGGATAGATTGATTGCCGTTTGAACCCATAATTTAAATTATTAACAAATAAAGTTCATCAGGATAAGATATTAAAATTTTGGAAATTTAATAAATTTATTAACAAAACAACAACGCGATCAAAACAATTTCGAAAACAAAAATTATAAGGTAAGAGAGACATAATTGAGACAAATAAAACAAAATGGCATCATCAATGAGTAAACATTGATTAGAAATAAGAAAGTGGTATAAAAATTTCTTTATTGCTCAAAAATTATTTTTTGATGCTAACCAAAATTAGCATCGCCAAAATAATTTATGATCTAATCTAATCGTCAGGGTTAGGGTTAGGGTTTTATGAAAATTTATGAGTTAAAAAATTTCATCTGCGTTAATTTTTTTAACTTGCGTTAAATTATTAGCGCTTTAACGCGTTTTTAACGCGTTAACTTTGCAAGCCCTAATACATACATACATATATTGTTATTATTATTATTATTATTATGATTATCAATATTATTAAATAATATTAATAATATAAATAAATATATAATATTAATCATTAACAACTCAAATGTCGTTTAAATGCTAAGAAGTAACTACCTTGAGAAAATAAAATAAGAAAACCAAAATAGTAAAGACCTTATAAACAAAAATTGCAAAGATTCTTTAAACTCGCGCTATGTTTTACTGATAAAATAATCTGTTTAACATAACGGTTAAACATAACGCTTTGCAAATATATATTACTATACTAATGATTTAAGCACCATTTACGCATTATAACACTTTCAACACTATTTCAACTTAACATAACGGTAAACATAACGCCAAAATTTTCGTTTACCGTTATGTAACCGTTATTTTTGCGTTATGTTTTTTGCTGTGTACATGTAAAATTTCTAGAAAAAATGCAATGGAAAACCAATATCATTATCTGCTGTTACGTAGTGATCCAATAGTATCATCATTCATCTTCAAAAATACTAAATCTATTAGTGCTGTTAACTTAGATTCTGAAGTTTTAAACCTTTTGCTTGATGAACAATAAATATTTTTTAAATAATAACTTTTACTATATTACTAAATTTTGCAAATATTGGTTTATACATGTGTGTGTGTGTGTGTGTGTGTGTATATATATATATATATATATATATTTTAGATCTTTAAAGTATATATATAAACTTTAAAAGATCTCAAGTTATAAAAATGCTAAAATGAAGTCTTGCATTTGTTGTTCTCAACCCTTCCCCTCCCCGGGCTTTTTCTAATGTCTTTTTTTGAAACAATTGACATAAAACCAAAATGGAGCAAATTCGAGCAGCTAAAACATTATTTGTTTTATACACAATACGTTCATAATAATGTGATAGATATTTAGGAGGAGTGAAAAGTGAACATTTTAAGCTTTAACACTTTTTGTAACCGGGAAAATACATATTTTAAAATTTTTTCTCCTTTCTTCAAAAACCAAAAATCGAAAGCTAAAAAGTCGAGTTATTACTTCTTTTTTGATTAAAGCCATATTAACAATAATACAAGAAAATGAAATTTTAAAAAAGTTTACAAATGTTGTATAATAATATAAAAATTCTCTTATTTAAAAAAAATACAAAAAATTCGTGAATTATTCTGGGAATTTTTATTTTATTTTTTAAGCGCAATAAATCACTCCCAAAATATATAAAGGGCGTATTAAAAATTCTGCAAAATAATTTTTTTCAGCTATTGGGTTGTAAATATTCTTTCTAAATTATAAAAAATATATATATTGGAATACTTTTGAAAAACGACTTTTGGCCACATTTTTGTGATTTGGATTCATAGTGCGATGATAGTATAAGTTACGTTGAAAATCCGGGAACCAGCGATGTTTGGCCGTTTTTCTTAAAGCTGAATGTTGACAATGATTTTAGTGAGCACGTTCTTTGTTCGAAGTGTAAAGCTCTACTAAAATGGAAATCTCGAGTTGGTACAAGTGGTTTGAAAGCTCACATAAAGTTGTGTGTGGGGAAAACAGAGTCGCCGAAAATAACCAGGTTTGCTATTAAAAAAAAATATCGACTAAAGAAAAAACTGAGCTGGTTAATGTAATTTCGAACATGTGTGCTACTGATATTCGGCCATTTTCAATTGTAGAAGGTGTTGGTTTTAGAAAATTTGCAGAGAAATTAATTTCAATTGGAGCTAAACATGGAAATGTTTCTGTTGATGATATTCTTCCTTCTGCTCGAACTGTTTCTCGTTAGGTTTTTACTGAAGCAGAAAAGAAACGAGCTGAGCTTAGAATAGTGTTTGAGAAGAAACGTTTTGCTGTAACGACTGATTTGTGGACACACGTACAGACAACAATACCATACATCACAATTACAGTACTCTATATCAACGACCAATGGAAATTGTGTTCATACATCATTGCAACAAGATCAATGGAAGAAAAACACACAGGTGAGATTATTATAATTTTTATTGATTTAAATACTTGATGGTTTCCAAAATATTTATTTATTTAAACGAAATGGTTTTAAAAATATTTCTTTAATAATATTAAACCACATGATTTGATTAGTATTTCTTTTTTAAAACCACATGGTTACAAATATGTCTTTTTTAAAACCAAATGGTTTCATAAATATTTCTTTACTTAAGTTAAACCACATGATTTCATAAATACTTATTTGGCTTGTCGATTCTCTTCTCTTGTCAATTTAAAAAGTAGTTTATTGTAATAACTTTTCACAAAGCTTTCATTAATGAAAATCTTATTTCAATGTTATTGGTAATGTCAATCTTGTATTTTTTATTTTAATTAACGTTTCATAAATATTTTATTATTACATTTAGCTGAGAATATTAAATCCGTTACCAAAGAAATTCTAGAAGAAATGGGAGCTTGGCAAAGTGACAATTATTATGTAACTGACAATTGCTCAAATGTTAAAGCTGCTTTTAAAGATCAAATTTGGATTCCATGTTGTGGACACAACCTAAATTGTGTTTTGGTTCATGGTCTAAAAGTGAAAGATGCCCTGCTTCGGTTTTGGAAATCATTAGTCTTATTGGCACATGCAAGGAAATAGTGACACATATAAACCGTTCAAAAATTCAACATGAACTACAAACATCGGTTAAGTAATCTGTTTCAACAAGGTAGAATTCTCAACTCACTATGTTGCAATCCGTGTTGACAAATATTGAAGATATAACAACTTTGTCAGCAAGAGAACAAGATAAAAAACTTCAAAGAAAATTGTTCGATTTGAACGAGATTTTATTGAAAGATGTCATCACAGTGTTAACACCATTTGATACTGCTACTAAACATCTTTCAACAGACAAAGAATGTTCTTTGCACATGGCTGTTGCAACTAAATATCAAATAACAAAACATTTGCAAGTATCTTCTACAGATAGTAATATCATAAAAGACTTTAAGACACATTTAAATGACACGATGAAGCGCTATTTTCCAATATATGAAATGCATAGAATTGCAACTCTTTTGGACCCAAAATTTAAAAGAATTGCAACTAAAATAATGACAGAAGAAGAAATCAAAGAAGCACTAAACAGTTTAAACAATATGGTAGATGAATTGCCTCTAGTCAGACCAGCTTCCTTTGACTCGAATCAAGATACTTCTCTTGAGCCACCTGAAAAAAAAGAGGAAAATACATAATGACAATTCAAGTGAATTTTTTGTGGATTTATTTGAAAGTGAAGAAGCTGCCATCAATGAAGTTGACAGCTACTGGAACAGCACAGATTCTGAGAATAATATTTCTTCATATTGGAAAAGTAAAACAGGACTCTATCCAAATTTGTCACAAGTAGCACAGTCAGTGTTGTCAATTCCAGCAACTAGCACATCATCTGAACGTTCATTTTCAATTGCTGGAAGAACACTTGACGATAGAAGAACACAACTTCATCCGGATTGTGTCGATGGACTGTTATTTCTGCATAGTTTGTTTCAATTGCTGGAGGAACACTTGGCGATAGAAGAACACAACTTCATCCGGATTGTGTCGATGGACTATTATTTCTGCATAGTTTGAACAAAGAATAGGTATAGTAGGTATGCATAATAATATATCTGAATCAAGGACAGTTTTCAAGTATTAATAAAAGTGTTAATGAAAACAGTTAAAATACAAGATGTTGATATTTGAATTATTATATTGGATGCGGTGACTGGATGGGGAGAAAAGCGGTAATGATGGGGATGGGATGGAGATGGGGACAAACCTGATGGGGATGGGGTGGGGATGAGGATAAACCTGATGGGGATGGGAAGGGGATGGAAAACTGTGTATGCGAATGGGGTGGGGATGGAGAGACTTTCTGTCCCCGTGTCACTCTCTACAGCACACCCAATGAAATCCGTCCGTGCTAGAGTCCCCCGTATTGACAATACCGCATTCTTTTCTCCTTGGTTTTTTAGGCAACTCGTTTCTGACAAAAACACCCCTAAAGTTTTTTATTTTGAGCTTTTTTGCTGCTTTTATCAGCTGAAAATTCGTCAAAGCTACATTAGGCAAAACAATTCCTTCCACATTGATCATTTTTAAATTCGCGTAAAAATTTAAAAAAGATCATCGTCAGATTCCACTTCTCCCAAATCCAAATCGTCACCCATGATGCTTTGAAAAGAAGGCGCATTTTTAGTGATAACAACTTCGGAAAGTTTGACTTGGATGGATTCAATCTGCGAGCCTATAAAAACGCCTTCAATTTTCAAAGAGGCAATTGCAAAGCACTTTTGCCGAACTTATTCCAAAGGATTTGTTTTTACGAGCACTTTATTCTCCTTGACACACTTTTCTTCTTTTGTTCTCTTTTTGTAAAACAATGAAGTGACTTCAATATTTTTTTCATTTTTCTTTGTAAACAACTTTCCGAAAAAAACGGGGGCGTTGTTAGATCCTTTGTGCTTTAAAATGGACAAATCTTTAGTGATTATGTTTTTTGTTCTTCCTCCTTTTTTCAACAAAGGCGTCATTTTGATGACTTGCTCGCGAAGAAATTTTGATATTTTTTCAGTCACCTCAATAAACTTTTCTTCTTCTGCAGTCATGCCATTTTTTTCGTTGAAACCGAAAAAGGGCATGGAATATCCCGTCAGTTCATTCGTTTCCAAACTGTGGCTTTCAAACACACCAAGTGAAAACAAATGGGGAGTTCTTAAAACGACAGGACCTTTTCCCGACGAATATTCATAATACAGCGGAATCTTTTGATACTGAATTGGCTTTGTGGCTGAATAAATTTCTCCAACTGATAATTTGCTTTCGTCAAAATTTTCAATCGTAACAAAATCTTTTTAAAAATACAATCGTAACAAAATCTTTTTAAAAATAAAAGAAATTTTTTGGAATCATTTTTTCGACTCGTGTAAAATTCTTCTAATATCTTCATATATTTTTTCTACTCTTTTTCGCTCTTTGATTTTATTTATTTTTTTGCGAATATACTCAAATATATTCTCTCTTACAATTTCGCTTTTTACAAAATGAACTCCTCCGCACTTTATTTTCAATTTAAAAGCTCAACTATCATGTTGACGAGTAATGGTAAAGTCCAAATCATTTTCAAAGCTGTAAATTTTGTAATGGTATTATTCGTAATTGGGCGTATTCTTATATTCTTCTTCATAATCATCGGTTTTAAGGTATTCTTCAATGAAGGGTTCAGTTAAAACCATCTTAACACTTTCCATTTTTTAATGGAAAAAAAAAAGATTTATATCATTCGAGAGCAAACTGATCAATTCTTTATTATCCACCCACGAGTTGAACGAGTCTGGATATCCTAGCCATTTAACCAATGATTTGTTCTTTGTTTTGCGAATGATTTTTTCAATTCTGAATATGTCTTGATGTGTCTTTTGCATTTCCTTCTCGTAAAAAGTGCCTTGAATTTCTTCACCGTTTGCGTCGGTGATTTTATACGTGGGTGAATCCGTGTACTGAATTTTTGACACTGTGAAACCCTCTTCAGTCCATCTCGGAGTATACCCTTTTTCAAAATTGGACTTCTTTTTAGTGATCCTCACTTTGTCACCCATTGAAAATTTTGGTTCTTGTCTTTCAGTTTGCACCTTTCCATATAAATTAGGTTTTTTAGACCCATACAGGTTTACCCATACCTTATTTTTGTTCTTTTCATCGCTGGCTTCAACTGGAGCCATTTTAATGGAAGAGTGTTTTTTATTGTTGTAACTGCTCACCATTTCATCTAAAACGTTATTTATTGGTGTTGTTTGCTGAAAAGTATTTGAACATTTTCTCTTTCATCGTTCTGTTCCATCGTTTGACGATACAACTTTTTTCTTCGTTTTCAGTGGAGTATAATTGCGCACCCAGCGCTTTCACATGCTTGTTATAAAATTCTTTTCCTTTGTCTACCCACATTTTGGAGCACCTTCTTTTTTCGAAGATTTTACTCAAAGCTTCTGCCACATCAAGACCCGTTTTGCTTTTTAAGGGTGCGATCCATCCATACTTTGAAAACACGTCAATCACCATGAGCAAATATTTTATGCTGCTGTTGAATTTTGAAAACGATTGCATGTCGACCAAATCTACAGCCTATATTTCATCAACGTCATTCACAATCACCCTTCGTCTTTTGAAATGATGAATCACTGGTTTATGAAGCTCCTCTGCAAGCTGATCGGTCCATTTCATATCACTCGCGGGCATTTTTTTTTTCAAGACACCCAATCCAAATTTATCTTTGGCTTTGATGACGGGAGTAATGAGCTTTCTTTCGTTGATTTCTTTTTGCGTGGGGTTGGGTATGGAATTCATTTCTTCGAGCATCATTTGATTTGCCACATTCCTGTTCTGCCTGTCGTTGAAATACTTATAAGCAAAGTCGTGATGATACGCTGCGTTGTCCACCCTGTCCAAGGGTTTGCTCCATTCCTGGTATATATTGGTGGATGTAAGCCTTTTATCCAAGTTTGTGCCTAGCCCTGCAAAATTCATGCCTGGAATGTGCATTTCTCCTGGAAATTTAGCCCACGGAAGCTTGATTTTGCTAGACAGTTTGTTAAGCGATTCCACCAAGTCTCCTCCTTTTGTCGACGATACAAATTTATTTTTGGATGTTCCGCAAACATCACAAGTTCCTTTAAGCATATTACTGTTGTTTCTGGACACTTCGTTTCTCAAATGAATCGTTTCAGTTTTTCTTTTGCATTTGACGCAGTACATTTTACATATAAAAATTTTTTTATTCTAAAAATGGAAGTGATTGATTTATCATGGAATATCGGTAAAAGTAAAAGGACCAACAACAAGCTTTTGCCAAAGAGCATAAGAGGAATCATCATCGGAAAGTCCGGCTGCGGAAAAACAACTTTGCTGCTAAATTTGCTGCTTAGACCGGGATGGCTGGATTACAACCATTTGCAAGTTTTTGGGAAATCTCTTTTCCAGCCTGAATACAAAATACTCAAAAGCTCGTTTGAGAAGAAATTGCCGAAAGAGATTATTCTCGAATTGTTCAACATTCAAAGAAATATTGAAAAAATGAACGCAAGTCCTGAATCAGTCATTGAGGAAATTTCGAAATATTGGGACGGAGAAACAGATATGGAATGCCAATTTTTTGAAACAACGGACGACGTGCCTGAACCTGATGATCTTGACGCCACGAAAAACAATTTAATGATTTTTTACGATTTGCAATTGACCAAACAAAACAAGTGCGAAAAATATTACATCTGAGGAAGGCATTCCAACGTCGACTGCTTTTACCTGGCTCAAATTATTTCATGCTCCCCAGACAAACCATCAGAGAAAATGCAAACTTTATTTGCCTGTTTCCGCAAGATTCAAAAAATGTCGACCACATTTACAGAGACCACGTCACTGTTGACATGAAAAAGGAAGAGTTTAAAAAGTTTTGCAAACATTGCTGGTCTCAACCCCACGGATTTATCGTCATTGATTTATCTTCCAAAAAGGATCATGGAAAATACAGAAGCGGATTTGACGATTTTTATTTTCCAAGTGTATAAAAAACATGTCGGGATTTTATTTACTTGCAAAATCGAAAAATGATACACCCACAATAGGAAACAGTTCAGTCAAAACACACTTCGAAGGACCCATCGAGCTGGATTTGAACAAAAAGTATGATATAGCTCTTGTGTGGCTCGAGACTTATCGCAGTTACCCAAACATCAATTCTAAAAATAACGTTTTTAGGTGAAGTCCGAACGCTGGCACTAATAGCTACACCATTTACATTAAAGAAGGAGTTGATAAAAAAGTAAATAATGGTGATATATCTGATGATATCTGAAATAAAAACCATGAATTGACATAAGCTCAAGACCTGAAATGTTTTGTTAAAACAACTGCTTTTCAAATGACAATTGACAAAGTTGAAATAAACGAGATTAACGATTACCTTCAAAATGAAATGAAAAAATAAGTTGGAAATTTTACAGAGCGGACGGAGTGATTATTACGGCAAACGAATCCACATTGAGAACCGTATTGAAATTTGGAAAGTCAGGAACAACGACAAAATATTGGGTGGATTTTAACGTGAATAACAGTTTAGCGTCGCTCCTTGGATTTAACAAAAATGAATACACCTACGTGGAGAAAAAAGAAGATTCTGCCAATCCTGATAAAGTGACAAGTTTTATCGACACCTACGAGTCTGAGAATATTGTGAGGATTGAAGAAAAGTTGGTGCTCAGAGTGACCAACGACATTATCGGCTCGTCTTATTTGGATGGAAAAACTACAAACGATATTTACTCTTTTTATCCAGAGTTTAAGCCCGGTGCGAAAATTGTGGAAAAACCTTTTCACTTGATTTACCTTCCCATTGTGGTGAGCAAAATTTCAAGAATGGAGACGCAATTTGTGGACCAAAATGGAAACTTTATCGATTTTAGAGGGGAAGACATTATCGTGAAATATCACATTAGAGAAAGAATATCCTCAGTGTTGTCCGACCTTTACACGAGCAGCGCTGCCGATCGGTAAAAAAATAGATCCTTTTGATCCGAAAAAATTTTGTTTCTTTTGCTAAAAAAATGAGCAATTATCAAAAGATTAGATTAAATATTTAACATGGTCAAGCTGATAAAATAAAAAAAAAGCCGTTTACGATGAAAGCGACGTCAGTATAAGGCTCACTCATCAAGGTTTGGACGGAAATCACATCCTGGCAGTCACAAAGTCTCAATTGAACAAAATTAGAAAAGCGTACGGAAATGGCACTGGTGTCACACTTAAACTGAGCAAAAGACAGCTGATGCACAACTCAAAAATAGAAGGAGGATTTATTGGTGCATTACTTCCTTTGTTAGGAATGCTCGGAAGCACTCTAGCCACAAGAGTCGTCCCAGCTCTCGCCACAGGACTGCTTGCAGGTGTAGGCTCCTCTGCTGGTTCTGCCATGGTTGATAAAATTGCAGGACGAGGCGTTGTTTACATGAACAAAAATGGAAAAGGAATGAAATTGACTGCAGCAGGATCTGGCTTATTTTTAAGTCCTTGGTCTAAAAACACATCAGTCGATTGAGATGGAATCTTCTTAAGAAGCGGCAAAGGATGTGAATCCGTTGGATCCGGTTTATTGCTCGGACCAAATTCTCTCTTTTCAAGCATCCCCTTTTTAAATTTAATTCTTTAAACACATTTTTAAAAATTTTTTGTTCTTGTCAAATAAAAAATTTAAAGAAAATACACTTTTACCATTCCAATTTCCCCGGTTGATAAAATCATCAGCGGTTTATCCTTTTCAACATACACATCCAGCACGCTTGAAAAAGAAACAATTTTTAAAATTCGAAACAGCCGCACAGATCGATGCACGCGATGAACTTCCATTCTGTCCGAAATATTTTCTTCTCCAAACTTGAAGTTTTCTGAAAAAATACCCTGAGTCTCCATTGAAAATATCAACACTCCTTTCTCCCGAGCCACTCTAAATTCCGATGTCGGCTTAATCATCTTACACATGTCGCTAAATCTTGAAACCAAAATTCTCATCTGAGACTCTGCAAGAAAAGAATAATGATCAAACAAAATCACGTTTTGAACGCTCTCCGTCGCCACCTTAATACTGTATTCAAACTGGTCTGAAGATCTCACATCAATCATCAAACTACCCGAATTGATGATGGAAAGAGTTACCGTGCTGTCACTTTTCATCGTTTTAAACGCCTTGCTAATATAACTCTCAATACCCACATGCAACGGCTCTTCAAAATCAAACACATACTCCTCAAACTGATCAGCAAAAAGATCCACTTCAAACATCAAATATATCGTTGTCTTTGTCTTCACATGAATTCCTCCTTTGTTAATGCTCAAACTCACCATCTTCATATTATTGAACAAAAGACCAAACAACGCTTTCAATTCACCTGCATGCTTTGTTCTCGCAAGAAACATTTTTTTTAAAAAGAATTTATTCTTTTATGTCATTACAGATCCCCATTGATATAAATTAACACGAACATTTTTTAAAATTAAGGTAAGTTAAAAAGGTAAGTACCCAAAAGAAATTAGCACGCATATCAAAATATTTACAAAAAATGCCAATGGCGCAGAACCGGGATTTTTCTACTACTAATGTGTAGAGCTAATGATACTTAGAACAATAATATTAGTAAAATATATAATAAAGTATATAGTATTTGTATAGTGAAGAATGCTGAATGTATTTTGTAGTAAAAAGATGAGAGTATACTCTCATCTTTTTATTACAAATTACATTCAGTATTCTTTTCCTATAAAATAACTCTACAATAATTCCTTTTTATTTTATCACTCTGCTGATGCTTTTTTAACAAGTTACAAGCAGTCCATTGCTGAAAAATACCAACAACATGAATGTTTTAGATATTCAAGATGTTAGGAAAGTTTCTCATAATTGTAGTCGTGAAACTCAAAATACTCCGTAATCCTTATAACAAATTCTTTTAAATAACTTGAATACTAAATTCCTTAAAAAACGGTTTTTTGGTTTAATCATAGAGTTTTGTTTATGTATAATAATCTTTGATAAGAAGTCCTTTTGCTGATAATTTTGACTGTAAAGTTGATATTTATAATAAATTACAATTTTTTTTATGTTGTGCAGTATAAGATGCATTTAATATAAACTTAGAGCTGAATGCAGGAATACACTGCATTTCTATATTGATTTTAAAAAAAATCTAAAATAAAATAATTCATCCCATTTCAAATCTAAAATATACGACAGGTCACAAAAAACTCAAGAAAGAAAAAAAAAAAGTTAATTGAAACAATAATTTTTTAAAGTTACACAGCCCATTCAAATTTTTTTATTTTATATAATATTAAACTCATTTTAAATGAATGTAGGGCTGAATGCAAGAACACACTGCATCTCTACATTGACTTAAAAAGCCTAAACTAAAATAACTCATCCAATACCAAATCTAAAATAATAAGCTGATCACAGCTGGCTGTGATAAGCAGAAACTTAAAGAAAAAATGTTTTAAAAAAAAAGTAAACAATATTTTTATCATATATTTATATTACTTTCGTGCTACGATTTATTTTCTAAAAGATATGAAACTTTCTATAAAGACCCTGAAGAGATATTTAACACTTTAGGAAAACATCACAAGATTTTAAAAGATCTGAGTCTCTTATTTACATAATACTGTTTCTATTTCTCTAATCCCTTTGAGAATACTTCTTAATCCCCAGGCCTAAACACTCCCAATTAGACCTCTTCAATATTAAATTAACCTAAAAAAAAGATTTTATTCATTTCATATTTATTATGAAATGCAATGTTGGTAAATAAAAAAAAATTGGTATATATACTAAGAGTCAGCGTTTGTTACGTTTTTTCTTCGAACGATCATATTTTTCGTTTCAGAAATTTCATTCCAAACGATCGCGAACGCTCACTTTTCACATCAAATTTTTTTTCAAACGATTCCGATCGCGAACGAGCTTTAACGAATTTTTAAGAAACTTTTATAAAATTTCGAACTTTAACGAGCAGTAACGATCTAAATTTTGTTTAACTAAAATATATGATGTTTCAAATTAAATTTACTTATTTTTAGTCAAATTATTATTCATAAATTTAAATTAGAAAGCTTGGTATCATGAAGAAGATTTAATTCAGTAGAAAGTTTTAAGTTTCTAATAAGAATTCACTTGAAAGGTAGCGACGTGAAGTGTTTATGAACAAAGATTGGCGTACAGCCGAGCCAGTTGGGCCAGTTGGGCCAGTTGGGCTTGGTTGAGTTTCAGAACAACCTGAACAAGGTTTTATAGCTGGACCTGTTGCTGGCGGTTGAGTTACAGCTGGATCTTAGCAACATTAAAATCGCATTCAAACTTCATAAAAAAAGTCCACAAGATTGGATTTCTAGCTCGTGGCGTGTTTAGCAGTCATCGGAAAAAGTTTTTCAAACTGAAATTTGTAAATATTTCTGACAGGAGCTTAATTTTTCGTGTCTTCAAAAGTTGAAAACCCAAAAAGTGATACGCTTTCCCGAAAAAATCGTCAAAATTAAATTATATAGTAGTTTAAATTATTAAACTGCTAACTTTGTTCTCTTTGCCAGTTTTTACTAGTTTTTATTAGTTGTTAAAACAAAGTCAGCAATGATTAAATAATGACAGTATTAGTTTTATTAGTAATTAGAACTAATTAATTCTAGAAAGTCTACAATTATAGTTAAAGGTACTTGGAATCTTAGTAATAGCTGATTAACACTTATGGTTCTTAAAGTTTTATTGAAATCAAAAGGTTTGGTAAAAAAAAAAAAAAAAAAAAAAAAAACAAGTTATGAAAGATTCACAAAAATAAAAGGAAAAAAATTTGTTAAAATTCGGAAAGTTCCGCTATTGCTTGCTAAACTTCGCTAAAACTTTGGAAAAATCACATAAGTTTGTTAAGTTCGTTAAAGTTTCTTAAAAATGCAAGTTTGCTAAAACTCGAGTTACAACAAACTTAAAAAATTTTTGATCGTATGATTCGAACGATCGCGATCAAAGTCCAAAACTTGGAGGACGCATTTCAAACGATTTTATCGTAATTGCTCGTTTGCTATTCTCGTTAATTTTGTGGTCGTTTGAAGCAAACTTAGAAAAATCTCGTGATCAGCTAGCAGCATTTTAAACAAACATGGCGGGCATTGAAGATAAACCAAATAACGCATACACTTAATATATACGCATGCACTAACTTTAATGAATATGTTTTGTGTTAACACATTGAAACGCTTGAAACATAACTCTAGTTTTTTAACTAACATAACTAAAGCATCAGTTTAAAAAATATGCCTTCAACAGTATGAAATTTTTCACATTGCTTTAAATATGTATTTGATTGAGTAAATATTTGCAATTTATTAGTTTAGCTCGTATCTTTATGAAATCTTTTGTAGTATCAATGAGATTTCTTTTTAGGCCAATGCGAACACTCACTAAAGCTGATGAAGAAAACAGGTGGCTAAGTTTTATGAATAACTCCGAAAAGCTTTATGATAATAATGTTTACGAACCAATGGATATTGATATAGACGATATTCCGGTGAACTGTTAAGAACCTATGTATATGGATATAGACGATGATCCCGTAAACAACAACGAGCCCATGAATATTAAACTAAAAGATAATTGCTTGTGTTTCGGAATACAAATAACGTATGTTTGCGAATGGTACAAAAAATACGCAACTTTTCAGTTCCAATACAAATTTGAATGTTCAGTGATGATATTATTGTAACATTAATCAAAACTTTGTTTACGCTGGGAAATTCTAACATTTGTTTTTAGCAGTTTCACTGGAATTCGAATCTGATGATGAAGCAAATATTAGTAGATAAACTTTTACTGAAACCCGAGTGGAAGTTTTTTAGGTTTGAAGAACCCAATTTTTAAAATTTGATTAAAAGCACACGGAACTGCTAATAGCTGTAAATTTTAAACTTTAATATGTGTTGTATATGCGAACGTTTGGTTTTTTGTTATTGTTAGTTTTGTTATTGTTAGTTTTTTTGTTATTGTTAGTAAATTAAAATAGCTATTTTTCTACCCTTATTAAATCGATGTATACAAAAACGTTCTAATCATAAAAACTATGACTATAACATTTGGCTACTTTTTAAGGTCAATTCACTAGCCTAAATGGAACAATATGGAACGTGTTGTATTAGTTTTATCTAAGACGTTTTTATGAAAACATGTTGCATGATATGCTATGATAGGCCTAAACAAATTGTTAAAAGGCTAATTGGGTATTGAAATTGCAATACAAATCTCACCTGCAATCAGTTCCAACAGTAGTAGCAGGTACAGTTCTTCCTTTGAAGTCAATGTACTCTTTACCTTTCGCTCTAGCTTCTTTAATAACATTCCTTTTCCACATAGCCTCATTTTTAACCTTTCTTCCACTGCTAGTACTAGTTTCTTCATCCATTATAAGTCTTTTTCATTAAAACAACGAGATGAATAATAAAGTAACCCCAAATATCCTCAAACTTGTAACCAAAACAAAACAAAGTTGGATTAAAAACATCTGACAGCTACCAGCAGAACACAGCTGGTTTTCTCAGTGCTGCCGACCAAAACCTTCTAAGTCACTGACGTAGAACCTTTTAGTTTACAGACAATATTTCAGCTTTCTATTCAACATGTACCGAGAGGTCTGACTTAGAATGTTTTACTATACAATGGTGGAGCTGTCTTCAAAGAACAAATTTTCATCAAAAAGTCAAATGTTAAAAAAAAAATGACTTAGAACGTTTTTGTATGCATTGATTCTATTGATAATACAAGCTTAGGGAATCCAATTGGTAGAGGGGATACCCCCACCAATGTCATCGTTATCCTTTCTAATTTTGTCGTTCCCACTGAAGTATTTATCACTTACGTTTGCGGTTTTTCCTCAAGATTAAAGAGAGGGAAAGGTGCTTATGATGGCATTTTGATGTACCTATGATGACATACTTAACTTTAACGTTTTACTGAGTCATTACCTGAAACTTCCAATCTTCATCTCTAAGCTCAAGATTATCTATTGTTGGCATCAAGTTGTTTTCCAAGATATCTATATGTAATCTATAGTTGATTCTACCAGAATATGTTTGGCACATACCAATACCTTTGTAATTAAAACACGACCAGATACCAATAGAGTCTCAGCCTTTTTGTGATGTTGCTATGATATACCTGGAGTGGTATATCAGTGGTATATTCTCATGAGCCATTACTTTATCTGTAATATTACATTTACGATTAACAAGCTCAAAATTCTTTCATCACTCCAAACTACTTTTTTCCATATTTCAATGGTTCAATACCTTCTTTCATTTGAGTCTTCTTTGCTTATTATATGATGATTTCTTTGTAAGTTAGCCTAGGATCCTTTCTGACTGATCTAAAAATGAAACTGTTGTCTTGTCTAGTTATTGCCAAAGGTCTACCAGACCTTGACTTTTCTCAGACACTATGAGTTAATCTTGGTGTTTTTGACGCAATTTTCTGACTCCAATAAGTGCAGCTATTTTTCGATTGCTCTACCTTCTTCTAGATGAGCAATTATTTTTCTTCTTTGTTCTTCGATTATTTGTTTTTTAACCATTTTGGTATTTTTCTTTGAGCAAAACTAACTTAATTTTTGTTAAAAATTTAAAGAATGATAAAATTACTCGAATAGTTTCATATTTATACCTAGACCTAATTTTAATTTATAAATTTATAAATATGTAAAAAATCACATCATTCGATTAGAAAAAAACGGTGTGAAAAGATCGGAAGTAATGGAGGTATAAGGTTTTTTAGAAAGCGTGTCTAAACTTTTGAACAATGTAGGAAGCAGATAATTTGATAACATTATTTTGTTAATTATTATATGAAAATGTTAACACGTTGGTTGTAGCTTACTAAATCTTTTAAATTAACTCATATATTGAAAATAATGAGTGCGATTGAACTTTTGAAAACTACTATTTATATATATACATATATATATATATATATATATATATATATATATATATATATATATATATATATATATATATATATATATATATATATATATATATATATATATATATATATATATATATATATACAGTGGTGGCCAAAAGTCTTGGAACAACATATTTTATGTTACAGTAAATATTTTAAGTAAAATAAATAAAAAAAATAAATAAGTTCTAAGTATTTTTTTAAACAACATTCTCTTTGAAAATATACCTCAAACCTTCAAAATTTATACTTTAGATCAAAAATAAATTTTTTTGGTCGTTAAATGTTTTGTTCCAAGACTTTTGGCCACCACTGTATATATATATATATATATGTATATATATATATGTATATATATATATATGTATATATATATATATATATATATATATATATATATATATATATATATATATATATACATATATATATATATATATATATATATATAGCGTCCAAGGTATAAAAGCCAAAGGACATTAATTTTGAAAAGAAGAAAAAAAAAATTATATAAACGTTTTCATATTATAAAAGAAAATATAGTCCCTGAATATCCCAAGGATTTATACGATCAAAGCCACTCTCTATCTACTTCATTTCCCCTCTAACTAATCTTTTGATTTTGGTTTGCTTTTCTTTATCATATTTATATATATATCTTTCTAAATATCTTTATTATATTGCACAAATGTATTCTAAAATTATAAATTTTTGTTGAATTTAATAATTATGATTGCTTTGTTTTTGTTTTTTTTTTTAAATCCTGTTATGTAACTATTTTTTACACTACTTTTTTAATAACGATCATTATCTTCCTAAACAAGCTCAAATTAAAAAGCTCAGTTTAAAATGTCTAAACATTCCAAGCACCTAATCAGACCGTCCGTACAAAATGTGCAATTCAATCGAAACAGCTGTCTAGTAAAACGTAGAGATTTTGAATGTCGACTACCTAAACAATGGGGGCAGTTAATATAGTTGAGTCCAGCACAGTTCATGCAGGATTGGAGACTATATGCAACCTTGTCAATGTAACGAACCAAGTTGTAAATTTGCCCTGTTTCCAATAAAGCTTCGACTCGGTCTCGGCCACCAACATGTTCGCCTTTTATGATTACCTGTGGCGGAATTAGACCTTTAAATTGTTTTTCAAAAAGTTTTCGATTTTCTTGGCAGCATATATCACGCTCTTCTGTTTTTACCATTAAAATTCTAAAAACCTGTCTTACATATAGACAATCAGATCGCGTTTTTCTTATAACTCCCAAACTAGTTGTATAAATAATGACTTTTCTAAATTCTGGTTTTAAGCCAATGTTACAGGTGTGAAGAAAATTATCGTCCGTTTCTTTATTATTAAACTGTCTTACTATATTCGCCACTCGTGATTGTAAACCACGCACAGTACCAAAGTCACTTCTTATTTCGCTTAACGTACAGGCGATACAATTTGCTTGTTCTTCATTGTTTTTAAAGTCGTCATATTCTGAGTCATATCCCAAAAAATCAACTTTATCATAATAAAAATCGAGCTCTCTTAGCTCGCTATCATTTATATTACGAATGTTGTGAGTTATAACGTTTTCATCGAAATAATTATCTACCCCATCATCAGGTATTATTTTGCCGTTATTTTTGTTTTTTATATATTCATATTTTTCATGTTCGGTGAAATCATTATTTTGAAACTCATAGAGTTGGTCTTGTTCATATTCCACTCTTTTGAAAAGCTTTTCGCGAAGTACAAAGTGATCGCTATCATCAAAATAAATCTGATCCTCAGCTACTTTATCGGTATTTTCGACTTGAACAGACCTAATAATGCGGCAGTTTGATGAATTCGATTTTACAGTTGAACTTGGAGAACCAGGAGAGCCGCTTGAGAATTCCTCTTGTTCAGAATTCGTTGTAGATGGAGAAGATTTAGTATTAATCCTATAAGGTTGATAAGAATACTTAGAGCCTGCGTTTTTTAAACTGAAGCAAGCATCTTCATCCATCTTTTAAAAGTTATTTCGTTTGAGTTTCGTCAAGTTTCACCTAGAGAAAATATATAACGACATCCATCAGCAGATATTATTGCATACATGAATAAGCATTGAAGCGACATGAATAAAATGTTAGATTCTGCTCTTTCAAATTATTGACGCGATTCATTTTCGAAGCATTGCGACTTTACCAAAGTCACTTGCGGTTTTATATTATCGCAGTTCAAACTATTTTTACAGGTGAATACACATTATCATTGAATTAAAATTTTTTTTTTTGAAATATCAGTTTTTGAATAGTGTACATATACAGGTATAAAGATGCCATTAATTTAAAGATATGCAAATTATGATTATTATTAAATTATGATAATTATTATTAAAAATATGCAAATTCAACGTGAATAGTGTAACTCAGGGTGAATTTTTTTTTGTAAATTATACAATTTTTATTTTGAAAGATTTCAGCAGGAATTTTTTGAGGTATTATCAGAATGTAGAAGATAAAGAACTCATTTACAATTCATTTGTAAATCTGCAACATTTGTTTTCGTTTATTTATTAGACACAATACAAAACCACAAGTGTAAATATAATTTAAAAATCGGTTATTAATATATGTATTAAATTTTAAAGATCTAATTATTCAAAAAAATTTGAAAAAAAAGTTAAGAAAAAGAATTTCAAGATATTCAACTTTGTTTTTCTGAAAATTAAAAAATGAAGCTTCACAAAAATTCGCAATCATTTAAAGGGTATTATTACAAGATAGCTTATAAAAGATTGTATGAGATCTTTAGCTTATAAGAGATTGTGAGAGATCTTTAGCTTATAAGAGATTGTGAGAGATCTTCATTTAAAGAGCGTAAAGAAGTAATTGTTTCTGTTGGGTTCATTCGTACTCATGATGGTAGCGCACAATTTCCCGCATAAAAGTTCCCTTGATGGCAATACAGCTGCATTTTTATAGCCCTGGAAAACAATCTTTGCCACCCAAGTAAATCAACAATAGCAAATGCGGTAAAATTTAAGAATGTGTGCATTCAACCGGATAGTAAGAAGAAAAAAAGAGATTGGTAAAATGCTAAAAGTTTATCGAGTTTGGTGATAGAATGCAGTTTAGTATTGTTTAGTTTTACATCGCTGTGTGCTGTGCTACTCATTGCATCCAACTGTCGCAAAAGTGACAAAATTTGATAAAAATTTTAGACCGCCATTTTTTTTCAGACAGATAATATACAAATATGTCAATACACCGAATTATAAGGTTTGCTATAAAGGAAACAGTTTGAGAGACCAACCTCTAAAAGTTGCATCCGTGCAAGGTTTAAAGCTTTTGAAAATTCATAATTTGGAAAGGAATAAGATGGTTCTTTAAAATTAAATATTTTCCAAAATCCCTTAAAGTTGTTTCCCTTAAAAACTAAAATATGGCTAAAAAACTATGTAACCCCTAAAACCCCTAAAAACACTGCTATTTGAACTTTTGATACAGATATCTGTAGTTCATAAAAAAAATCATTTCCAGTGACAGTATCAGTTGTTTACAATTACAAGTCTATAGCAAAAAATTAAGTGAAAAATGAAAATAGACCATTGTTTACCATAATTGCTAATTCTCTGTTAGGTGTTCCATTAATTGATATAATTTAGTAATATATAAAATGATTTAATCAAAAAATATTGATATATTCATTACATATTTTTAACTCTGAATATATTATTTCCATCGTACTAATTCAGTGTGGTGATTTCCAGTATAAATAAATGTGCAAAAAAGCAGAAATTACTGATTTGCTAAAGGAAAATTTATGTAGTAAAGAAGGATGCTCTCAAACACAAGTTTCAAGTCTCAAAAAATATATAGAGTTACAGTACTGTTTAAAATGTTCTGCAGCGCCATTTGCAAAATGGTCTGGGTTTTTGTAGCAAGTTTGATCGAATTCGAAAAACAACTTGTCAACAAAATCGTCTCATTTTTGCTATCAATATTCGTAGCCCGTACACAAGCTCTGCTCCTATTGTTCATGACACTAGAAACAAGGGCATTGAGGTGAGCTCCAGAGCTGTAAGATGACATCTATAGAGCAACTTTAATCTTTTTTCACAATGTCAGGCTCAAAATATTATCAGGTTCAAACAGCGACCTTCAGGTGTTCATTTAAATCCAAAATATACCTTGAAAACTGTAAAACATCAACTTATAGTTTGGGATGCGATAATTTTATGGTAGCATGGACCTTAATGCATGATGATAGCAGTAGCACCTTATAGAACTGAGATTTTTTGGAATGGGAGGAAGGTTAACATAGCGAAATGCATTGAAGTTCTAAAGCCCAATGTTAAAATCCACTTGCAGTTAAGTGGCTGCTCAATCTTTCAGCAAGAGTCAGCATTACGCCATATGGCAAAAGTGTTGAAGAAGTGGTTTGTTAACCATGGAGCAAAAACTTTACCTAGCAGGCCTTAGAACATGCGACATGAATGTTATCATGCTGGCCTTAGAACATGCTAGAATGTTATCGAAAACTGCTGGAATATCATGCAACGAATAGTTGTAAATCACTTCTAAAACTAAGAGAAAAAAAGCTGTTGAGGCAATTTAGGATAACAGAAGTATCTAAAAATAACTGCAACAGAAGCGTTTACTCTAGCTAAAATTAAAAAAGCCTATTTATAAATGGGTAAAATTACCAGGAAAAACTCTGCGCTGCAGAAAAATCTCTTCTTCTTGAATAACATCAACTTCATTGTCCTTGAAATCCGGGTCTTAGAATAGGAAAGCTTCTTTTCAACTAGTCAAAAGTATGTTCTACAATAATCCTGTTCTTAACACGCTTTTTGTTAAAATTTTTTTCTTGATCTGTTTGAGGATTTTCGAATAGATCATCATAAAAGGGACTATTCCATAACCTAATAGAAAACCTTGATTTTCAAGACTCCTAATAGACCCCTAAAAACTTTGGTTTTAAGACTCCTAATAGAAAACCTTGATTTTCAAGACCTTGAATCTTATACTGATCCAGGCCAAATGACTTACACACTCGTAAATACAGCTTTCTCATTAACAGTTGCCTACATGTAAAAAGATATATTAAAGAAAGAAGCTTTGGTATATTTAACACTTTTAATCAGAAGTTTTAAATTGTTTTTAACAAATTCATTTTTTTTGCGTTCAAAAATGAATAGCAGATTTATAAATTGACTTGCACATTAATTGAAGGAAGCCCTCTTTTCTTGATATGATGTAGACGTTGATCTCTCTTCTCTCTTCTTTCATCAGGAAAATGTCTATGAAGTTTTTCAATCTTTACATGGGCACAGTCTATTGCACCTATTGTACAGGGAAAAGCCGTTTTGTTAGCCCAAGCAAGTTTTGCTCTCGATATTTGATCCCTAGTATGTGGAAAAGCTATTCACTGAGAAGCCTTGGTAAAAATTTTCTTAAGCGAAGAAGAAATCGTCTTCGAAACAGTGAACAACGGTGAATCCATGTTTACTTTGCAATCCCAGTACTCAGTACTTTCACCTTACAAATGATCTGCCATCCAAGAAACATAATCGTTAGTAAATTGATATAACTTATGATATTCATTAGTGAGAGTTGAGGATGACCTTCAGATATTATAAGTTTCAGTTTATCGTTCCGTAATAATCATTTGAGCCATTTATGTTAAGAATATAGCACTGACTGCAGAATTTATAATAGAAAATTATTGTAATTAACATATAAATGTATGCAATATATAAACGCGTACAGAAAAATACAAAAATATTGAACTTAAAACAAAAATTTTATTTTGATCATTAAATAAAGATATTGATAAATATATTGGTTTTAACTTTCATACTCATTAATAAATTTTCATTAATGATAAGTCGCCGTGAAATGCGCCTAAGAAACTCTTGTGTACCTGTTGCACAATACGGATTCAAACACTATTTTACGTCCCAACTTATTGCCATACCTTCAATTGGTAAAGATATTTAACAAATGCAGCTCTTGATTATTTCCAGTCGAGAACCCGCAAGTAAACATAAATCTTCACTAAATTTAAAAAAAGCATCTTTTTTTTAACCCTTCCGTTCATTTTCAAAAAAAGCCGAAAACTGTAAAGATACTCGTCGATTTATAAATATAAGAAAATAAAATTAAGTAGTTATCTAAGTAAATATAATCAGATATTTATTTAGATATCTACTTAATTTTTTTTATAAATATAAACTTATACATACATACATACATACATACACACACATACATACATACATACATACATACATACATACATACATACATACATACATACATACATACATACATACATACATACATACATACATACATACATACATACATACATACATACATACATACATACATGCATACATACATACATACATACATACATACATACATACATACATACATACATACATACATACATACATACATACATACATACATACATACATACATACATACATACATTAGTTATGATTTATTATTGTAATATATATTTTACTTTTTAGACCAAAAAATATAAAATGTTGACATTTTATCAGATTTTTATTAACATGCTTTTTTCATTATGTTCATTTCTTCTTCTTTTGCGAATGATTCCTGGGGCAAAAAACTTGTTCTTGCGTGCAGGCCTTAAAGGAAAAGATATGAGCAAGAAAGAAAAAATAGAAATGTAAGATTCTAAGTTTATAAGAGATAGCATTTTTAAATGAGTACAAATAATTTTGCTTGTTCTATACTCTCAATTTTTTCTTCTCATTACTACCTTAGATATATCATAATGGAAACTTAAGTGATTTGACTCTTTAATGTTTTAATTACTTTGTTTCAGAAAACATATTTGTAGTAAGTAAATAATTTTTAATGTATATAGATTATGCACTTAATTCAGTTCATTAGTTAAGCAAGTAAAAGTTGTAATGAAATTTTTTTTAGTTTGGTAGCAGCACATGTGTTAAGAGATTTTTTTTTATGTATATATAAAGTTATTGTTAAACATTTTATGTTAACAATTTTTTTGGATGTATTGTTTTCTAAATAAATGCATATACACCAATGTTTTTTTTATTGAAAATGTTTCTTACTATATTTGAATAATTTCTAATTAATAAAGTTTTATATAATTTCACTGTTGTTTATATTAGTGGACTAAACAATGAAAATAAAAGCTGCTATCGCAAATAGTTTTTTTGGAGTTTCCATACCAAAAAATAAGACTTTGTAACTTTTCATTTTTAGAGTATTTCTGAATCAATGCTTTGAAACTGATAGTCTTCTTTCTATTTCTCATAGAAAAAAACAAACAAACAGTTAACATTTTTTAATAGAGAATTTAATGGAAATTGATTTAAAACTTAGTCTACCTTAAATTGATTTTTGCAATGTTTAAGAACTTTGTATGTTATGGGTTTTTTTTTTTTTAAAGTCTACTATAAAAAGATCATAAATCACAGAATTTAAGTTTTAAATCACAAATAAATTTTAGAGAATTATTTTAGTATCAAACAAAAAAGAAAAGCCATATCAAATTTGGTTTTTTTTATATGTTTTTAAAAACTAAACTCCTATTGTGCTTATTTATATTGAGACCATTATGTTAAATCTTGTTTTAAAATGTGAATATTCTTTTTTCATTAACATGAACATTTAATTTGAAACAAAATAAGATTAGTTATTCATCTCTAAGTCAATAAAGACTTTAATTGTTATATTCTCCTTTCTTTTTTTTTACAGACCAGAGTCTTTAGGTGCTGTTTGTGGAACAGTATTTTTGGTGTGTATGTTTTTATTCATACCAGTTCCCTTTATAACAAAGTGGTTAGAAAAAGATACAAGCAGTGATTTTCCACATAATGAGGTATTTGTTTTATAATAAATGCCTTCAAAATAATGATAAAAGTTTTGATATTTTATATTTTATTAAGCTTTTCAACAAAAGATTAATGGAAATTTATTTAACTAATTTCTTTCATTAAACATTTTTCTCTATTCCACACTTAAATTTGATATAAAATCATAAAAAGACAAATATCGTGTATACCTATTAGAAATGTTGTTCATGTTTTTTTGTGCAATAAATCACTTTTGCCATTTTAAGCTTTGTTAGGGTTTGGTCGTGTAAAGTTATTATTATCAATAGTAAGATAAAAAAATATTCCAGATGTTCAAATGTTTCCCACAAATTTGTCAAAAGATATTCTTGCCATAGGAAGATGTAAAATTATAGATTATGTTCAATTTAATGAGAACTCTACATTTAATGACAAAAAAGAAAAAATAAGGGATTAATAAATAAAGTTTAAAAGTAAAAAGTTTATAAGTTTAAAAGTAGTAATCTTTTGAAATATCATTGCAGATATTCATAAACCTATTTATTTATTTTATTAAAAAGTTCAACTGAAAATGATGTCAGTCATGAACTTAATTAATACTCATTTTTAGTTTGTTGAGTTTGTGGCTGCTTTGCTCTCTATATGCTGCATGATTCTTCTGGGATTTGCTGATGATGTGCTTGACCTTCAATGGCGGTACAAGCTAATTCTGCCTACAGTTGCATCCCTTCCATTACTTATGGTGTACTTTGTAAATGTTGGTTCTACTACAGTTGTGGTTCCATCTCCTTTGCGCTTTTGGTTGGGTTT
The DNA here is from genome assembly GCF_058129835.1 of Hydra viridissima. Taxonomy (NCBI): domain Eukaryota; kingdom Metazoa; phylum Cnidaria; class Hydrozoa; order Anthoathecata; family Hydridae; genus Hydra; species Hydra viridissima. The sequence goes on from NW_028324310.1 coordinate 12,131,861, forward strand.
GCACTTTAATTTAGGTTAGATTTCTTTAACTTTATTCAAAATAAACCTATTTTATAATTTTAATGCCGTTGGAAAGAAGCAGATACTATGTTCTGAAATATGTGCATTATGAATAAATTTTTTATTTGGGTCGTAACAAAACTTTTTAAATTTTTTATTAAAAATATAAATTAATCTCTTTATTAAAGATATAATCACACTATGATTACAATCCTAGCCCAGGATTGAAATTAGAACCTGTATTTAGTAACTATTAAAATAATCACTTATATACAACAAACTTTTTTGACTTTTATAATAAAATACAGGGTCTTTGTTTATTTTAGTCATCAAATTGTTATTCTAGTCATTAAGCATATTATTTAGTCAACAATCTGCTTCATCTATTCACATGTAGGTCACCTTTTATCTTCCTATAGATTTTCACTTGTTTTTAATTTTAGACATTCCTATTTTAGGTGTGTTTTACTACATCTATATGGGAATGCTAGCAGTCTTCTGTACAAATGCCATTAATATACTTGCTGGTATTAACGGTTTAGAGACGGGACAATCATTAGTTATTGGATTATCCATTCTTCTTTTTAATATGATGGAGTTATCAGGGGATTCTTGGAAAAGTCATCTTTTTTCCATTTACTTCATTTTACCCTACTGCTGTGTTTCTGCTGCATTATTATACTATAATTGGTATATCTATGTGTAACTTTAGCAACATATCTATTACTACGTTAATATATTAGGTATCTTGTGTAATTGAGGTTTTTTTAAATTCAATTGACTTAAAGTAATCTATACTGAGTTTTCTAGATGTTTGGACATCAGTCATTCAAACAAGTTCTGGATATTTATTTGATTAAAGATCTTAGACTATTTACATACTTAAAAATTTAAGGAAAAATTTAGATTACAAAAAACACTCAAGATCAGCTTAAAAAAGTTTCAAGTTAAAAGTATTTTTTTGTTTCCTAGGTATCCTTCTGCAGTATTTGTTGGTGATACATTTTGCTATTTCTCTGGGATGACTTTTGCAGTAGTGGCCATTTTAGGCCATTTTAGTAAAACCATGCTACTTTTTTTCTTACCTCAAATTTTAAATTTTCTGTACTCTATTCCTCAGTTGTTTCGATTGATACCATGTCCAAGACATCGACTGCCCAGGTAGGTTTGCAGATGTTTTGAGCTTCTTTACTTTGAATTACTTTCATATTTTGCTGCTATTTTAGGCGTAATGAACATTCTGATATTTTAGGTATAATGAAAATTTAGATAAGCTAGAAATGAGTCGGTCAACTTTTAAGTCATCTGAACTGAAATTTCTTGGGTCAATAATTTTGCGTATCTTCAAATTATTACATATTGTGGATGTTGAAATACATGTTAAAAAAGATGAAAGTGAGGAATATATCCAAGTCAATAACATGACACTCATTAATTTTGTTATCTTGTTATTTGGACCATTGCATGAAAAAAGTTTGGTGAAGTTATTACTTTTTATCCAAGTAGGTTGTTCAGATTTTTATTTAAGGGTTTTGTGAATTTTTAGAAAATATGAAAAAAATCACCTAATGAAATCAATGTTTTATGTGATCATGTCAAATTTTAATCGTGTTATTTTTCATGTTGTAAATTGTTAAATCTTGTTTAGATATTGGGAACTTGTTTGGCATTTATCATTCGTTATCAAGTTTCAAAGTTATTTTACTAAAAAATAAAATTTTTGAATTTTTTAAGGAAATGTTGTATAAAATAAATATTATTAGTAATTTAAGTATTATATTTTATTATTTTTTGACCTTTTCTCTGCATCTCAAAATTAAAAAAGAAAGTTTAAAATAATAAAATTTTGAGGCATTATCATTAATAATGCCTGAATGTCAGAATTTCAGCTTTTTTTACAAAAAAATGATCTGAAAAGTTCTGACTGTTCTAAAATCAATTAAATACCAGTTACAACTGTTTATTTATTGGAGCAAATAGCCATTAATGAATTTGGTGTATAAGTCTTAAAGGGTAGATATTTTTGCTAAAGCTATTACTGTTATTGCTAGCTACTAATACTGATGGATTATGATATTTATCTCATTTTTAACACTTTACACTTTGTATTTATATACTTTTTTCTGCTGTTTTGTTTAATTGGTCAAGAAATACAAAAGCAAACCTAATTTTTTCCTTTTTATTTATTGATGTTAGATCTATAGTTATATTTGTTCTACAGCTCAATTTAAAACCTATTGTTCTGTATATGCAATTATTACTTTAAACACATCCAATAGCCAAGCTGCTGTAGTGGATGTTGTGAATACTTTTTATGAATGTTGTTGTAAAAATAGTTGTTTCACTTTACACTTTTTTACACTCAAAGTTTTTGTTTTAACTTAATATTTTTCAAATTACTGCAGTTACAAGCAGTAATGATTATATAATCTACAAGCAGTAATGATTATATAAATTACAAGCAGTAATGATTATATAAAAAGTGTAATTACAAGCAAGTGTAAGATGTTTTGATTTCTTTTTTCTTAGTTCTGTCCTCTGTTTAGATTTAAAATAGCTTAAACAAAAGTAAAAAATTACATTATAATGAAATATTAAAATGGAAAACGATAGTGTATATGGAAAAAATGGCTTCAGTAAAAAAAATCATATTGCAGAAAATACAAATAGATATTACAACAACAAAAGTAACAAGTCACTCAATGAAGGATTCACCTCTACCTCAAATCAAGCAAAGAAGTTGGTCATTAAAAATTTCAAGGGTATGATGTGAATTTTTTTTTCTATTAACAAAAAACAGCAATGTGTAATTTTTATTATGTTGTTATAGCAATCTTTTATTTTTTATTTTGTTAATATAAAACCAACAACTTGTTTTTTTCTTTATATCGATATAAAACAGCAACATTAATTTTGAAAGAGTGTTAAATAGATTTATAATATATTAATAGACTGATTGCTTTATCTTTACTGATCTTGGCTGCAGCAATAATCTATTTTGTATTTCAATATTAAGTTGTAATTTTTTTTTTTTTTTTTTTTGTAGTTTTCCTTATATTATTACTATAAAATATGTATATAAGATAATTATAATATATATATAACAATATATGTAAGATTTAAAAGATTTTAATAAAAAAGCTTTTTTTTTGTTGTTTTCTTAGTAAAACCTATTCTTCCTGATAACTACAAAGATACAACATTTGAAAAATTAAAAGATGCCATTCGTGCTATTCACTTAGAGCGCTCTATTTCATATACTCTTGAAGAACTATACAAAGCTGTAGAAAATCTTTGTTCACATAACATGTCGGCTCAACTGTATGAAAGACTCAGAGAAGTTTGTGAGGCGCATGTTAAAACTGTTGTTGCTGAGTTTTCTTCATATCCTTTTTTTTTTTTTGTGTATGTTCTTAAAGTAGTCCTAGTATAAGTTTAAATATCAATTTACCAATTTTAAATATTATTATTAATTTTCTGTTAAAAATTGTAATTAACATTAACACTGTTATTATTATTACTATTACAACTCTGGTTAGTTGCTTATAAGGTTTTTTAAGATGTGAAAAAATTTTCACTAAAGTTTTTCTGTAAGTCGAATGGTATTTTCTTTAACATAATTATTAAACTGATATAATTGATAATTTTGTATTTCTAAAAAAAATGGATAAACTATGGGAGTCACACTGTAGGCAAATGGTATGATACTATTATCATAATTATCATAATTAGCATGATTGCACCCTTACAACATTTTTTATTTGTTTTAATAATTATGTTTAAATTAACTCTGAATAATTTTCTCTTTTTTCATTTTCATAGACAATGATTAGAAGCATATTTTTGTATCTTGATCGTGTCTATGTACTTCAAAATTCAACAGTTCTTTCAATATGGTAATTTATAAAAACTTCATATGAAATAAATTTTCAATCTTTTTTTTAAAAAAATATATAGAGAGAGAGTCTTTGTTTTCATATTTTAATTTTCTTTAAAAGGGATGTCGGTCTTCAGTTGTGGAGAATACATATCATGGGTCATACTTTTATTCAATCAAAGACTGTTCAAGGCTTACTCTTTTTTATTGAAAAAGAAAGGTAAAAACTGAAATGCTTTTTATGGAAAAATATTCTGCTATTTTTACTACAATGTGATAAAATTGTGTACATGCAGTTTAATTAATTGTAACTGGCAAGCTTTCACTGGAATTTGAGGAAACAGCAAACCATATTTCAGTCTGCCTTTTTGAATTGAAAACAAAATACAGGCACTCTGGTATAAAAACCTCTTGAAAATCATCTACACATAAAAGCTTCATTATTCAATTATGGTGATCAAAGGCCCAATTCAGTCTATTTTTCTTATTTTGAGGCTAAAATTTTCTTTTCTTACAGCAACTCAAGCAAGTTTGTTTGTGTACCATAGATGATTTTTAATTTTGTTCATTTTAAGTTGAACTTCTGTGCTGTGAATCATGTAATTTATTTGCTGATAACAATATTCTTTGATATAGCTTTCAGCTTTGTCTATTGCTGTACAGCGCAATTATCAGAATTATTTTTCTGTATTATTTTTTTTTCTATTGTGTAAGCTTCAAATATAAATCATTTTAATGTAAAATTTTTTTATTTTTATTTATTTATTGTTTTGTTAATTATATGTTTTAATTATTAAATAAGTTTAATCTTTAGGTTTTAAACAGTTGAATTAGTTTAAGGGTGGAAACAATGCCCAGCAATCACATTGATGTTTTTAGTAACATTTGTATGCTTTATGACTATTTGTTTGTTGAACTAAAAGTTAGGGTGGGCCTTATTGTCTCATCCAGCCAAATTGTTCCAATGTATTTTTAGAAAAATATGCATAAAGTACAGATTAATGCTGAATCAAAGTTAATTAGATATTAAAGGCCAGTGAGTTGTGGAGGATAAAATGGTCACCCATATTTTGGTAATGTTGTTTTTAATGAAACATCACTGGCAGCCATCTTTTTTTTCCTGCTATATTGACTAAATTACATGTATTCACCACTTTAATTTGTTAAATTTTGAAAAGTTTCAGAAAGTATCACATATATCACAGAATTGTTATCAGAAAAATATTTGTAAAAGCTTTTTATACACTAATTACCTTATTGTTTGATTTCTATGGAAAGATCTGGTTGACTGGTTCAGAATTAGATTCTTGTGTCTGTTATAGTATTTCTCTTTTAAAAAGTTTAGTAACAAAGATGATTGATCTAAAGTGGAGTTCAGAGATGTGGTTTTGACTGTTGACTCCAAACCTTCTTATGTGAGTCCCTACAATTATTAAAACAAATAGCTGTGGTGGCAGTTAATAGTGTTACACATTGAATATTGATTATCCAAGGTGGTCATTGGTTTTTATGCCACTAACTGGCATTGTATATGCATACTTGGTAATAATAGAATGCACTTTAAATATAGCATACATCAGCCTCAAAAGCAATTGACTGCAAAGACAATTTTAAACTCCAATACTATCTGCTTGTAAAGGTTCATGTTAGAAAATTCAAGAAGCAACTGGAAGATCTGCATACCCTCTCATAGCAAGCAAGGAAGGATAGCACTCATCAGTCCGGGACTAGCAGCAATGCTAGATAGAACTAAGGTGTCTGACTGTAAGGCACTTTATACAGTATGTGCCAAAATTGTTACCATGTTTGAACAAAGAAATATTTTATTATTTTTTTTTAATAGAAAAGCTGTGAAGAAAAATGAAATTTTAGTTTTATCAATTAAATTTAAGCAGAGGATCCAAAATCAAGAAAAAACAGAGTCGAGAAAAAACTCTGTCAGAGTCGAGAAAAAATCAGAGCTTTGATAAAACTTTGATATAAATTTAAAAATTAAGCTATCTAGTTGATAATTAAATATTGTTCTTATTTATTTTAATTTTATATATTTCGATTTATAATTCATAATAAATTTTTAAAAAATTTATATTTTTATATTTCTTAGTACTTAAATATTTTTCTGATCACAATCTTTAACAAACAAGTTTTTTCTAATAAATGGCTTTCTAACCGGCATCGGTTAGGAAAAAGGCGTGAACTTTCAGTTAAATGCCCTTCCGCGGTGCTCTGTAATAAAGACTTCTTGAGGTACCTATAGTAAAAACTAAAAAAAATATGAAAAAAGTATTTATTCTGAAGATCTTTTAAAATGATATTTTAAGAAGATGAAAGCATTTATCATTTCATCAGAAAGCAAACTACGAAACATTGTGACAAATCTGGAAGACGAGGAGAAAACTCTTTTTGCTTCCCAGGAAGTTGCTTGAATTCTGTGGATGGCTAGTTCAAATTTCAAAACTGTTTCTGATTTCACACCAGTTACTTTGTATTCTTTTAACTGATCGGTGAAGGTCTTGACTTTTTTTGGCTTTTTAGCTGTTGATTGATTTTGATATAAAACTTCTTGAATTTCGACAAAAAAAGATGTCAATTGTGATGGTTCTTCTTGTTTGCTTTTAGCGCGATCATCTGTTTGGAAACTATTTTCTTTTGTTACAAATAGTTGATCAAATAATTTTGCAGCATAAACTTGAATATCTTTTTGGAAGCGTAAAAAAATGTGTGGTTTTTATTTGACTCAATGATACCAACAATGTTTTTACAATTTTCATATCTGGAGATTAACGCCTCTGCAAAATTAGAACTGATGTCATTTTCTACAACCTTCAATTTCCTTACTAACATTTCCATAATGATGTCACACTCCAAAATTGTTGTATTTGGTTTTTCCAATCGAACTGCAGCATCAGCAATGACTTCCAATAAGTCAGACAGCGATTTTAAGAAATCCAAGTCAATATCATCTAACATGTTTAAGCAGTTAAGTTCTTTGAGTGTTTTTTTTACAGCTTCTAAGCAGTCCAAAAATCTTTTGATCATCTGAAAAACACTATTCCATCTAGTGCGGTTGTTGAGCAATAGTCCTTTGTCATGCAAAGATCCGTAAACTTTGTGTATTATTCTTTTAAGAACTTCATATCAAAACGATGAATATTTTAAACACTTAATTAGTATTCGAAGTTTCTGTAGACTTTTTTCGATATTTCTTCATATTCAATCTCATTCTCCGAATAGTCAATAAGAAGCTCTCCTTCAGTCTCTCCATCAGTTTCTGTTTCTGTTTCAATATCCGATTCAGTTTCTTTGTTCACAATTTTGCGACAACCTTTTTTAGCGTATAGCAAATTACAAACACTCAAATGAATTGAATGGTTCTGGCAGATTTGATGTGGAAACTTAAACATGGTACCCAATTTCACCATCCAGCTACAGCCATCCGTAGTTTACCTGCTTTTAATTTTTGCATTATCAAAGTGTTTAATGTTTTCGGCAACTAGGAGACAGCAATTTCACCATTCCTAAACAATATGTTTGGTCGTGATGAACATTTAAATTGTAGTATCTTCTACCTCTATTGCTACACCATTTGTCACCTGTTAGTCTAAATTTTTCTCCTTTTGCTTTCAATGCAGCCAATTCAGCGATCATTAAACATTTGGCTTCAGCATGAAACATCTTAATTTTTTCTGAAATTGTGGACGCTGACTTGGGCAAACTATGCCCATAATTTTCAAGAAGCATTCTTAGTGTTTCAGATTGAGTTATGGACTTAATCGAGTATCCATCAAGAGCTGTCAACTTGGCAAGAAGGTAGTTTAAGGATATCTTAGTCAAAACTGGTCTGGAACTGGATGGTTTTAAATCTATTTTCTCACAACTTTTGACGTGACCAATTAGGCCGTTTGTGTTGCTTCCTGGACAAGCGATTCTTTTATGGCATTTTTTGTAATCTCCGTATTTCTTATCATTTACCACAACTTTATCAAAGTATTTCCACGCTTCCGAAACCATTTTTCTTTATAAAAGACTATTAGACTTAAGGTGGAGAAAACAATTTTGATCATACAATATACGACATTATTGTAAAAAAAAAGTATTATATGTTTAAAACTTACCTTGTCATTTTAAAACCAGTTTTTGTATATATTGTAAATAATGATCTTGACTAAAAATTTTTTTTTTGTAAAGGTAAACTACTAAATAGTTAAGATACATTAACTAATATTACACACGCATAATATTTTAAAAGTTACTGTTTACAATATCTTTGCCTAAAAATTAAAAAATTCTTGCTTTTTGACAAAAAAAGATATTTTATTATGCATTACATTTTATTATACTGCAACTGATTTTTGTGGATTTAAAAACTTCTATTATTAAAAAGATACTATTATAATCAAAAGAGTTTTTGAAATAGTACAATGGAAAAGTACGAAAAGTATGTTCTATTATATGGTTTGGAATAGAATAAGCTTTTTTTTTGAGGTTTTTTCCACCACCACCTGTCCCACTGTGCATTACTAATTGCTTTGCGATGCAAATTAATGATGATATTGAACAAAGAGAGCACTTATATTTTGAAAACAACATGAACTATTGTAAAAGCAGCGCAGAAATAAGATAAGAATTTAATTATTTTATGAGTAAAAATTGATATTTTCTAAAAATCTCGTCGAAGTTCTGTCGAGGTTTCTCTATTTCTCTCGAACTCTGAAACTCTGAAAAACCGAGAAAAATCCGACGAGACTGAGTTCCGAATGGATCCATTGAATTTAAGACTTAGCTAACTGAAAATATTGCTTTTTATTAAGTTTAGAGGATATTGAATTTTTTTAAAAATTTTTATGTGAAGAGCTAATGGTGACAATTTTGTTGCAAATGAAAGTAATTAACATATTTGTCACAGTTAATTAGACATATGGCATAAATTAACAGCCTTATGACTAAAATGATTGAGTTACTTTTCACAGATTTTCAACGATTAAATATCATTTAAAGTTTGATTTTGTTTACAAAACTTAAAAAAAGTATTGTTATTATCATCATATGGGACTCATGCTTCAGTGCGGACAGTCAATAGAGAGGTCAAAAGAATTGGTTTTCTATCCAGAAGAAAGATCAAGAAGCCATTGTTAGTTTCTCGTCACCGCCAAGCTTGTTTAAATTATGCTCGACTTCATGCACACATGACTTTTGATGACATTTATGACTGGATTTGGACAGATGAAAGTAAAACTGACATGTTTGGATCAGATGGTATAAGATATACTTGGACAAAGCCTAATTCACCATTATTGCTTGAGATTTTACACCAACTGTTAAATATGGTGGAGGAAAACTCTTGTTTTGGGGATGTTTCTGTGCTCGTGGAGTCGGTGAATTAGTGAAAATTAATGGAATAATGAATGCTGATGACTATATCAACATCCTTAAGGTCGGATATGTCAAGTCCCTTTGAAAATGGGACAGAATTGTACATAACACAATGTTCATGCAAGACAACAACCCCAAGCATAAGGCTGATAAGACCATTAAATTCCTTCACGAGAAGAATTTGAAAGTCGTTGACTGGCCAGCACAAAGCCCTGATCTTAACCCACTCAAAAATTTATGAGCAATAGTTAAACAATGGGTCTACAACTTTCCTACTCCACCTAAGAATAAGGATGAACTTTGGGCTCGTGTACAAGAGGTTTGGTACTCAATTACACCTGAGGAATGCTGAAAATTGGTTGCTAGTGTTCCTGAAAGAATTCAGGCTGTAATTAAATCTAAGGGAGGATACACTCTATTAATTTACTACAATATATTATTTGCTTTCATTTGCAACAAAATTGTCACCATTAGCTCTTTACATAAAAGTTAAAAAAAAATTCAATATCCTCTAAGTTTAATAAAAAGCAATATTTTCAGTTAGCTAAGTCTTAAATTTAACTAATAAAACTAAAATTTCATTTTTCTTCACAGCTTTTCTATTAAAATATATGTAAAATATTTTTTTGTTCAAACATGGTGACAATTTTGGCACATACTGTATATACTTGTAATATCCAATGTAACTACTTTATTTGCATTTGAAAAGAATTTTCAATGTGTTTTGCCCTAATGTAATAACAATATTATAATGCATTGTTAATCAAATTAACCATATTTTGGTGTGTAATTTTTTAATCACAAAGGAGAAAGATGGAGAAAATGTGCTACCAAACTGAGTCAAGGTAGACCTCAAGTTTCTTTGGCAGATGGCATTTGCTGACTTCACTTCTAAACATTCTCATGTTCTCTTTGAACATACAGAACCATTAGATAGCTGCCTCACCGGTTAAGTGGTACCACGAGGAGGGCTCAGGAGCAGTCAAACAGGATATAGAATTGTCAAAGTCCATGCAAAAAGAAAGAGAGAGTTAGCACTGATACAGGAATTGAACAGCAAACCCATAATAAGAAACAGTTTCAACAGTCTCACAAACTTGTATAATTCTAGTTTTTGAAGAAGTTGTTACATTTTATCAAACATTTTTCCAATTAAGCTACCTCTAAATGTAAATATTGGTTAACCAAGTTTTTTCAGTAGTGTTTTTAAAGGAAGAATTTGGGAGGATGAGACAAAAAAATCTGAATTTTCATTTTACTGCATGTATAAAGAGCACCCTATTAAGTTTGAATTTTTTATTCATTAATGCACAGGTTTGTCATAATAGTCTTACTTTCAATATATTACCACAGTTTCTCAATAGTTATATTTTTTACTGTGATCTTCCAAATGGTCTCAAATGTTTGGCCAGTAGTACATATAGTAAGTGAAGTAAGAGATAGTAAAATAGATCAAAAAGGCATATTCAAAATTTGCCTTAATACTTATAGGCTGCTTTTGCATTCTAATGCCGCATTTTTGATAAAACTTCAAATATTTTTCCAAAATTTTTTTTATATGCGTTGCATATGCTTTAGCATTTACTTGATTTAAGATTCTTAAGCATTTGATTGATTTAAAATTCTATCTGAAAAAAAAAAACAGATCTGATAAATATTTCACTTTAGTAGTAAAATATTTTTTTAAATACTTTTAAATATAAAAAAAACTTTTATTTTTTGTTGTCAACATTATGCTGACTTATGTTAGTTAAAAAATTGTTGCTACACTTTCTTGCTAAATACACCCATCACTGAAAGTTTGTCATATTGATGTTTTTATTTCATTTCTTTAATGTGTTTCTACACAGTATATTTTTTTTTAAGTAAAGCTGTACTAATTTTAAGGTCTTTTCAGAGTTATGATGTTTGTTTTATAGTTTTTAAAGATAGCTATTTATATTCTGTTGTTACTTTATTTTGATTATTGGATATTACACAATTTGATGCTTTGTAGGAATGGTGAGGCTGTAAACAGAACTTTGCTAAAGAGGTTAATAAAAATGCTAGCTGATCTTCAGGTGTGCAGATGCTTTTTTTTATTATCAACAACAACAGTGATTAACTGACTAAATTTTAAGCATAATTTAAGATGATCTAAGTTTTTGTGTGTTTTTTTTTTTGTGTTTTGTTGATGCCTAACAGTGTTGCTTTGGCAATAAAGTGAACAAATAGAGTTATGATTTAAAAAGTCTAAAAAGGGAAGCAAAAAGAACTGAAATGTTAGATTTGATCCTCAGGGGTTTAAAACAATATGCCAATTTTTGCACTAAAGAAGTTTGGTCTTCCTTCAGCCCAGATTTGAATCCTCTTAATCATACAATATGGAGTGTTGTGAAGAGCAAGGCATACAAAAAGCCCTATTTAAGTCTTAGGTCTTTCAAGTCATCCATTACAAGAGCTAAAACCTCTATGTCAAAGGAATACCTTATCAGTACTTGCTAGGCCTTGTCCACAGCTTGTCATTGAATAAAAAGGTGATCTAATTAAATCTTAAAGTTGGCAAATCATTTATCTCAAACTTTTCTCAAACAAATAATTATTGTGAGTAAATTGTAAATTGTATTTAAAGTAAATAAATATCAAAGGAATTAATAATCCCTCCAATGTTTATTCCTTCTAATATTTATTAATCATTTTTCAAATTCAATTTCAAAATCAATCCAAAAAAGATCATTATTAATGATTTTTTTTGGCTTTATAATTTCACATTCTAGTATTTAGAAAAAGTCCACCATTCTCTGTTGCACCCTGCACAAATATTCTTTTTTTCTTCTTCATTTTAAAGTCCATAAATGAATACAAGTTTTAGAATGTAGTGAACAAAAATATTTTGATTATTATTGTAGTTATTTTGAATATTTTTATAACTGTTGCACAAAAGTTTTGCAACTAATCAATTTTAACATTTTTTCATATCTATAATTAGTTTTGAATTGAAAAGCAAATGTTTTGCACTTGGTGCAATCCACTTGGACCATCATTAAAGATTTGATTTTATTTAAGGTTTAAAGTTGGTTTTATTGGTAAATTTTGATTTTAAGTAAAAATTTCATTTAAAAAAAAATGTAGATTTTTCAGACATTTTTTAAAGTTTATATTTTTCTTCTACAGAATATTACAATCTTATGTCGTAAGGCTGCATTTTTAAAACAATTTTCTAATATCTGATTATCAGTCAAGCAACGTTCTGATTTAAATGCTATAACACTAAACAACTGCTATAACAACACCCCAAACAAGTGCTTTAATACTAAATAAATTCTATAATAGTACCCCCAAACAACTTCATCCAAAATAGTAGCTATTTCTTAATTTCTTCATCTGTTAAATATATTTATGCGATCTAAAGTTTCAGGTTTTTAATAAAAGATGAAAGTAAGTGAGTATTTATAAATGAGTTCTCTGTAATTTATAGATATATTTCTTACTTTTTTTTAGATGTATCAGCAAATCTTTGAGCCAGTTTTCTTGAAAGAGACAGATCAACTATATTTAATTGAAGGGAATTCACTAATGGTTAAAGTGGATGTTCCAAATTATCTACAACAAGTGGAAAAGCGACTAAAAGAAGAATCAGAGCGTCTAATTCATTACTTAGAACCATGTACCAGGTAACTTAAAAAATAAGAGCAAATTTTTGTTTGTAAATTAAGTTGTGCACATAAGTTTTACATTTTAACTCACTTAATGAGACAACAGTTTGTTGCACTTTTGTGATTGATTAAGTAACATTTTGAAAAAAAATTTTCTAGGAAAGCTTTGATCAGTTCATTAGAAAACCAAATGATCAGTCACCATCTTACTAATATACTCAACAAAGGATTCAACTACTTGATGGATTGCAACTCAAACGATCACCTTTCACTTATGTATAATTTATTTTCAAGAGTAAAAAATGGGCTCGATAGTTTATGCGAATATTTTGGTGCTTATATAAAGGTATAAACTTTTTATTATTATTTGTTGATATTATTCTCAAGTTTCTTATATTTATTTAGATATTCGGTTATTTTTTATATTTATTTAGAAAGTTTGTTATTTTTGTGCAATTTTATTTACATTTTATTTATGAGAACATTACAATCATCAGGGTTATTTAAAGAAGGTTCTGTCCGTTTTTTCTTCTTAATTTTAGCCATTCTTAAAGGTTCCTACAGAGGCCAAAAAGGTCTTACTTTGAATAACTTTTCATTATTTTCCTGTAAGCTAAAATGTTTGTGGGAATTTTAAAAGATATATACCTAATATTTGTATTACTAATAAAAGTTTTTTTTCTTTATAGTTTACTTTTTGTCAATATATCCTCCACATCCCTTGATTTTATTAATTTTTGTTAGAAAAAAAAAATTAAAAAACAACTAGTATTAGAAAATTCATAAAATGGTATAAAAGATACAAGAAGATTAACGGAGGATTACAATTAAGGAGTAAAGCAACAAACATAAAAGAAGCTATATTTACCAGGGAGTGACGGAAAAAAAAAGTAAATTGTCAGGCAAAATGTAGACCTAGACTAAAATTAAATGTGGTTTTTTTTTAAAAAAAAGTTTAATTAATTTAAAAATAGCAACAACAACTTTGAATAAAACAAATATAACACTTGAAACTCTGTTACCAAATTTTTTGTGCTATCAGAATGTTTGATAACAGTATATATAAAATTAAAAAAAAGTGAAAAAGTTCTTTTTTATGCTTTTTTTTTTTTATATTTCTTTTTCTTGTTTTATGAAGAATAGATTTTTTTTGCCTGATAATTTTTTTTTTCTGATATTTTTAACATTAGTTATTTTTAATTGATTTGCATAAATATTTATTTTGTAATATTATGTTTTAGGTAAAAGGTCTTACAATAATTAATGATACAGAGAGAGATAAATATATGGTGCAAGAATTACTTGATTTTAAGGAGAAACTTGATGTTCTAATTGAAGAATCATTCATTAAAAATGAAAAGTTTGTCATCACAATGAAGGTAATGAAGAATTGTTTTTATTTATGTACTTTTGGTATTTGAATTTTAAATGTTAGTTATAACTTTAAAGTGAATTTTAATACTTTTTCTCAATAATTTCGGACATTAAGTTTAACTTGTTTGACAATTAAATTGATAACAGCTGTTGTTATAGCTTCTTGAGACTCACTTAGTCAAAGTATTGCATACTTTTCATCTATCATTGAGTGTTTAAGGTGGTGTTTAACAGTAATTTGAGATTTGCCATCTTTTATTAGCATTTAACTTCTTTTGAAACTTTGTTAGTTTCTGTTGTAGTAAACTCGTTTATTTCTTTCAAAAAAAAAAAAACTTAACTTTACCAACTAATGTTTTGGCAGTCACTCAATATCAATAAAACAAATGAAAATACAAACAGAAACTCATCAGTGGCATTGGAGTTAGTAAATATCTGTTTAAAAATGCTGTGACCAGAGCTTCCATCACATCTCTATTTGTTAATTAATGCAAATAATGTAGAAAGGGGGGCATTGTTAGGAGGTTTAAATTATACTACTGGATAAAACTAAATGTTCAATAGTTTTATCCAGTATGCCCTGAAGGTTAGTTTTGGCACATGTTTCTTTAATAGAAATGTGCTCTTCTGAAGAGTAACATAACCTTTCCAACTTGCATAAAAAACTACGATAAAACAGAAACACTTGGTGTCCTGTCTTTAATGACCACTTTCTGTTTATGATTTTTTTTCTCTTAAAATCTGGTTAAATGGTATTGAGAACGCTGCAACAAAAAATGTTTTCATGAACGAAATTACATTTTAATGTCACTTTAACTGCTTATGAAAAGTTGCACTGGAATGTATTAATACCTCAAGTTGTTACCAATGAAAGATTAATATTGGGAAAATATCATAGTTAGTGGATTCATTGAACTGCTTTTTGTCCACCTTAGCTTGTATAAAGCAATTCACTATGCCCTGGCTCAGTTCATAGTTCTTTACAGTTTCCACCATTAATAGATTTTTTTTTAAATTTATTTTTTCTTATTTGTCTTTAAACTGCAAAATGATGTCATCATATTTTTCATCTTAATTCTTGATTAATGAAACTTTATTTCTGATACTAGGACTCCTTTGAATATTTTATCAATAAACGGCCAAACAAACCTGCAGAACTTATAGGTATTACATTTTTTGTGCAATTTTATGCTTAACATACTTGTTCTACAGTTTTAGTTTGAATTGCTAAATTTTTCAGTATTTTAAGTGAGCAAAATATTGAATGGCCAACTTGAAAAATAGTTTTTTTTTTTTATTTTTTTTAGCAAAGTTTGTGGATATTAAACTCAGAGCAGGAAATAAGGTTGGTTGGTTGCTGGAAGACATACCTTTTACAGATGTTTGTTAATTCAAACAATAATACATCTAGTGCAGCCTGTTTGTTATTTGTTTTCTCTTTTACAAGGAGGCTACAGAAGATGAACTTGAGAGAAGATTAGACAAAATTATGATTCTTTTCAGATTTATTCATGGTACAAATTAATACCTTCATTAGTTAGTTTATATTATACATACATATATTATGATGTGTATATGAAAGTTTACAAATTTGTACATGATGGTTTTATACATGAAAAGCTTCTACATTTAAATACCTTTCAATAGATTTAAAAAATGCTCAGCTGTTTGAGATCTGAAGCCTTTCAACAATTTCAAGCTTTTTGCCAGTGATTTGATTATTTGGAAAATCCAATTCAATATTGCTAAAAAAAATTGCTCAAGGGTTCTGTTTTAGGTTCTGTTTTAGTTTTAGATGTATCATTAAATGTTGAACAATTATGTTTTTAAGCATGAATTAAATAAACATTAAATGCGTTTTTAAAATATGGCTATTGATGCAATATCAAAGATCATCTTGTTTAAATTTTTTTAAGTAAGTAAATAGATAAAAAAAAATAGAGGGAAGTAGCTAGAAAAATATTAAACATTTGGTTACCCAAAATGTAATGTTTATAGTTTGAGAGTTATTCTAATTGTTTTTGTGGGAGACAGTTCTCCAAATTGACAGTCAGGTTGAATTTTTTCTCGTTCCTGATTTATTTATATTTAATCATTAGTAAACACAGTTTATATTGTCAAAAAAATAAGTGCTACATATGTATATTATCAAAATTAAAAAGTATAAATTTTTGCTTTTTTTTTCTCTAAAGTTTTGATAAAGTCAGTCATTATGATAATCTAAATAAGCCATTTACGGCTGCTTTCCAGATAAAATGATCATGTGCCAACATGGTAGCAGATTTTAAATAACATAATTGTGCAGTTTGCATGATAAGTAAAGGTATCAGATCAAAATCCCTAACTACCATAAGACCCTCAGTACATTGAAAAAATTCAAGAATATATCTGACCAAACTTTGATTCCGGTTTTGAAATTTGATCTTTACTGATATTATATAAAATTCTTCAGAGAGAATGATGTATTCACTATCAAGTAAATAATTTACTTTAGGTAGAAAGGGAAATGAATTTGATAGAAAATATTTCAGGTAAATAAAAGTACTATTGAGAAACCTCTTTACAGCTCTGTATCCAGATACATACATACACACATACATACATACATACATACATACATACATACATACATACATACATACATACATACATACATACATACATACATACATACATACATACATACATACATACATACATACATACATACATACATACATACATACATACATACAATTATTAATGTTTTGTACATCTTATGATAGTATTTATGTTGCCTTCAAGAAATCCAACTTTTGTAGATTGAATTCTTTTCACTAATTTTTTTCCTGACACCATTGGGCAATATTTAATTGTTCCTGTGATGCCATCAGGCAATATTTAGTTGCTTCTGTGATGCCTTTGGAGCACAAAACAATTATCAAGGTCACACATCATTGATAGCAAAAAAAATGTACTCAATAGTCAAGCAGTATAGCATACCAGTTACATTTGTGAAGCAGTTAAAGAAATATCTGTGGCTCTCTCCATCTCCTGACCTGAATGCATTTATTTAATGCATTAATACTTTAATTAGGGTTACCGTCTATATTTGCACATCATTCACAACACTCAAGATATTGAGTACTTTGTTTGTGAATTCTTTGCTCATATCTCCATGATGTTTGTGAATTCTTTGCTCATATCTCCATGATGTTTGTGAATTCTTTGCTCATATCTCCATGATGTTTGTGAATTCTTTGCTCATATCTCCATGATGTTGTACTGTCATGAAACTTTCTGCATTAGAGGAACAGTTTGGTATAATACTGAATATACCATACTGTTCCTCTAAAATTCACTTAGTTCACATTGACTTTTGACAAGTAAACCACCATACCTGCTCCTGTTTTTTATTTAAAGTCACCTCAGGTTTTACTAAAGGAGATAAAAGATAATAAGGAGATAAAAAAATCATATTGTTTTTTTTGTGGAACTATTGAAAGATCTTATAGTTAATGAAAAACCTTATGAATGGGAT
Organism: Hydra viridissima; assembly: GCF_058129835.1. Classification (NCBI taxonomy): domain Eukaryota; kingdom Metazoa; phylum Cnidaria; class Hydrozoa; order Anthoathecata; family Hydridae; genus Hydra; species Hydra viridissima. Next base: position 12,149,640 of record NW_028324310.1, read on the forward strand.
TTTAATTACTATTAGCATTTTGATATTAGTCAAACTGAAACAGTATGATTTTTGTTGCTCTATCAATAGCCAAGCATTTAGAGAGTTAAATTTAGAATCAATCTTCCAGATTTAATGTTAGTTTGTTTTATAATCTAAAACTTAAAAGGCTTCTAAATACTTGAGAGCTTTTGATGCAGCATTAAAACTGAGTGCCCAAAATTACAAAATCCAGGTTTAAATGCACGCAATATAACTTTATAAATTAAGTTTAATTGCTATAAAATGCTGCAAGGTACTTTAGTACTTCTGCTTGGTGGTCTTATAAATAAAAATTGTAAAGTTGTTTTATGTATAAATGTAAATGAAATAAATAGTTTTTTATGATTGTAATAAAGAATTGTTATGGTTACAAGTCTTTTTTTTTTTAGGAAAGGATGTTTTTGAGGCATTTTATAAAAAAGATTTGGCAAAAAGATTACTCCTTGGTAAAAGTGCTTCTGTGGATGCTGAAAAATCAATGTTATCAAAGTTAAAGCAAGGTTCATTTTTATCTGATTTTTTTATTTTGTTTGTTTTCTACAATTTAAAAAAATTGTTGTAGCTATAAATTATATAAAAAAAGAAAAACATTTTTTATATTAAAATGATTATTCTTTTTTTTTTTCCCCTGCTTCTTCCCATCATTATTTTTTAGTATATTTTATTATTTATACTTGTAATATTATATATTATATAATAAATATTATTGATACTTGTAACATTTTATCATTGTTGTTGCTGCTGTTGCTGTTGTTATCATTGTTAATTTAACTATTATCCAAGTTTTTATGAGCATGTTAATAACTTACAAAAACATGGATAATAATAAGCTTAAAAAAATGTCTTTTACTCAACAGAGTGTGGTGGTGCTTTCACTGGAAAGCTGGAAGGGATGTTTAAAGATATGGAGCTTTCGAAAGACATTATGAGTAGCTATAAACAAGTTAGATTATCAAATTATTGATTAAAGTTTAAACTCAAAAATGTTAAATATTTCAATGGAATTGTATTATTAAATGATGAAGTCATGTCTCAAATTTAAGTGCAAACAGATTCTCATACATTTCATTTTACTTTCACTTACTTTAGTTTTGATGATATATAAAACTAAATATAATACATATTATTATGATACATTCTTTGAGAGCTAAAAATTTATTTTCATAGATTCAACCTCAACTGTCTGTTTCTGGTATTGATTTAAATGTAAACATACTAACAATGGGATATTGGCCAACCTATGTTCCTATTGATGTACTTCTACCCAATGAAGTATTATTATTTTCAAAATCTTTTCTTTGTAGACTGATGTTTAACCATACTGTTTCCTTCCTTTAATATCAGAAAGATTTTTTATGTTTAGATGGTAAAGATTCAGGAAGTGTTTCAGAAGTTTTACTTGAGTAAACATAGTGGAAGGAAGCTACAGTGGCAAACAAATCTTGGGAGTTGCACAGTTTCTGCATATTTTCCATCAGTCAGTTGATTTTGATTGTATTTTTATGAACTTTATATGCTGCATGCTTAAAATTTTGCACCAAAATTATTCTCATCATCTGACCTTCCCACCCCATCCCAAGTCTCCTGCCCCTTTTTTTTTCTTCTTTTTGCTTTTGTTTTAAAAAGTATGAATTGTTCTGTTAGGGAAATCATGAACTACATGTCTCATTGTTCCAACTATTATGTTTGCTTCAATATAATGAGGGTGATGAATTTATTTATGAAGATCTTCTTGCAGCTACAGGAATAGGTTATTTTCAAAAACATTACTTTAAATTTTTTTTATCATTAACCTGTAATTGAGGCATAATTTATTTTTTAATTGAAATCATCTTTCTTTTTTTAGTATACAGCTTTACATTTGTTTGATTTTTATTTTTTAGAAGAGGGAGAGTTAAAAAGAACTATACAATCTTTAGCATGTGGAAAAATAAGAGTACTTCGAAAATTACCACAGGTAAATAATGTTTTGTAATTAACACATGAAACATGTTTTTAAAATTCTTTTGTAAACATTTTGATTTTTGTTTTTTTTAATTCAGTTAATTTTATTTTTTATTTTTTTTTTTTAGGGCAAAGATGTAAACAAAGGGGACAAGCTTATTTTCAATAAGAAATTCTCGCATAATTTGTTTAAGATAAAAATTAACCAAGTTCAAATGAGAGAGACAGTAAATGAATTATTTTTATTACTTTTATTTATTTATTATGTCCAATGTTTTATCCCAACATTTGTATCCAAGTATTTTAATTTACTAGTCATTGTAGTGCACAGTTAGTACATTTAACACTTTTGTAAGTCCAAATGTTAAAAGTAAGATTTCTTTGTGGAAGATATTTGTTATATTAGGTAGCCTGTAGCAGTATCCTATTTACAATAGTTGTATGCCTAAATTAATTTATAACTACTGATTGTCAACCTTATTGTTTAGTGATTAAAAAAAGCACTTCTGATGAAATATTACATTTTTCTTTCTCTCTTGATTCATTTTTGACCTTATCATACATCTTATCTATTTGTTCTTTACAAATGTTTATGTTTTCCATTTTGTTCTTTAAAACTTATCTGAAGTTTCTCTTTCTCTTTATTCTAGTTGTTTTGTTTAATTTTTCTTAAAGTATATGTAACCTTTCACAAAAAATATAAACCATAAACTGCATGTATATCTTTCATAAAAAGCTGGTACAAGAGAGCATCGTCATTGATGATGCAAGATGGCCTTGTTACAGAAACAAATTACAATGCCACACCATTGCACAAAATCACGAGCTGTACTTAGAACTGTCCCAAGAAAATTACTTTTATTTGGTGAAATTCCTATGCACCCAGACTCAAAAAATGTAAAAATTTAAGTCCGACTATTTTGTCTGCAAGAGAAACTTCATTTTGAACTTTTCACTAGTTTTCTCGTCATGTGGAAATGACAGCTTTTCAAAATTTTGCATTTTTTTCAGCACATCAAAAAAATTTTTCTTTGTAATGTTTACATTAAAAAATATTTTGCTTTCTATTTTCTGGGAAATGACATTTTATTTTTGAACAGAACAAATAACACAAAACTAGAAGAAAAATGTAAGCTTTAGTTTAAAACAATTTTTTGAAATACTTAAAACACTTGTTTGAGAAGTTTTACATGAGAAAAAATGCATGTAAAATAAGCTCATACAGACATATAAGGAGAAAAAATTGCACATATAATAATCTAAAATTTATAATCGTCTAAAATTAACAATTTAGAAATGAAATCTTCTAAATACTTAAACATTTGTTCTTCAATATTTTTGGGAGAAAATATTGCAAGACAATTGTTTCATGAACCTAGCACTATAACTGCAAATCTTGTTCAAGTTGAATACTGGATGTTCAAATATTGGCATTCAAAAACTAGCTTCCATAATCAACTAAGTTACTCAATCAAAAGTTGTAGAACCAAACTTTTGATCCAAGTTTCAGTCTATGGGATGACAATTGCCTGATTTTTTCATCCATAGCAATGTTCAAAGGTCTACAAGAAAGTTGTTGTAAACAATCAGACTCTGTTGTTGATTTTAAAAACTTGGCTAAATTCATCAATGAGTTTCTTTTGTCAAGAAAAGTTTTCTCTGAGCATCTGATGGAGGTGTTGGATTCTTGTCTTGGAATGTCTGCCTTGGAATCATTGATCTTGGTTTTACCAATAATGCCATTCTCCACCTTTAAAACAACTTTTTTCAATTCAAAGAATTGCAAAGGACAGTGGTGTCAAGTAGCACATGCTTGTTGCAATATCTGATGAACTTCCAGAAAACTTCCACAATGTTAAGTACATTTTGTCACTGGTTCAAGTATATTGAACTAGGTTTATCATTTCATGTGACTTGAAGCTTGCAAATATCATTTGTAGACTTCAAAACCATCCAACCTCCCATCCATGTACATGGTGTGATTTGGATTCAAGTTGTCTTTCCAGCTGTGGCATCCTGAGAACATATGGATCACTGATGAACTCTTATCAAGCATTCTAAAAGATCTGGTGGCGATATCAAGAAACCCAAAGCTTCTGGTAGTGGTGGATGAGCTGATTATCTCTGGTTCAGCCAACTCAATGATTTTAGAGCTTACATCCCCTATGGAGTTGCATCTTCTTGTTGTAGTTAAATACTTGTACAAAACTTTGAAAGTTTAAACAGTTTGTTGATATGAAGAGACCCTTGGTATATTTGACAAACAAGCTACCAAAGTAATTCATCATCAATTCAGTGTCCACTGGCAGAGGTACAGGCAATCTATGGATCATTCTGACTATGCTAATAGGTCTGCATAGTTGACTACAAAAGTAAACACTTGTGAACAGAAGAAAGTAAAAATAATTTTTTGCAGGCAAGTCCTTTTATTTAAAGAAATTTTTTTTGAATGCTGTAAAAAATGCTAAGTTTTGAAAAGCTGTCATTTTTTTTATCATGTGCAGAAGATAATAAAATTTGAAATGAATTTTCTCTGGTGGGCAAAATAATTGGGTTATCCACCCAAGTTAAAATGCAAGAGGACCCTTGTCATCTTTTTGACGCTGTTCACATCTGGTACTCACTGATAAACAATGATCTGACCCAACACTTGGTGCTATCAAAACGAGGTTTGGAGCAGCTAATTGAACCCTTTTACTTCCTGGTTTACATGATGGATCACCACTACCTTGATAAGTGTGATTCATTTTTATTAAAAGAAAAATTGGTTTTCCTGAAGTATGGCAATCTTTCCGGAGTGAATTTGTTTCTCTTAGTAATTCTCTTTATAATCATTTCTTAATTAGAGAAAACTCCAAAAATATAGAACAGTAGCATTTTTATAGCTTTGACAACTCTACCAATTAGCTATTTTGAACCTACTAAAATTGCATAGCTAAAAAGCAAAGGGTTTTTAGCTTTTATGTTCTACTTGACTATTTGATTGTCTTTTAAGATAATGATTCTCTTTTGTAGCAAGAAGAAAATCAATTAACAAACGAACAAGTGTTCCAAGATCGCCAATATCAAGTTAGTTCTTTGTATTAATCACAAATGGATTAAAAAAAATTTTTTTTTTAAAAAAAAAAAAAAAGAAATAGTTAAATAGAAGTTATGTTCTTTTTTCTTTTTATTTCTTGATAAACTGTAGTTTCTTTTAACTTTCTGTTTCTTGCAAATACTTGCAACAACTACTACTATTAAAACTTCAGTTACTTGAAACTAACTTTAGATTGATGCAGCCATAGTTCGAATATTAAAAACACGAAAAAGTTTGGCCCACAACCTGCTTGTGACGGAGTTATACAGTCAACTTAAGTTTGCCGTAGCCGTATGTTGCTTTTTTTTGCCGTAGCCGTATGTAGCCGTGCTTTTTTTTTTCACAGCGATTTTTTTTTGTGCTGCACCATTTAAAATATTACAAGAGCTGCGAAAGCTACGTAATATGCTCACTTATTACTGCTAAGCACTTTGTTTAAACCTAATCGTAACTTGGCGCCATTTGCTTCACTTTTTATTTGTTGTCTCTATTTTACTTTCTTTACGGCGCCTCATTGTCATTTATATTCATTTTTTTAAAAAAGGTGTTGTCGAAAATGGATATATACCATTCAAAAATGTCAGATTATTAATAAATTTTGAAGGAAAGCATTATAGCGCATAAAAATTTCAAGAAACCAGAAATATTATTATTATTTTTTTTTTTTGTAGCCTTCCGATATAAAAAAACGAATCGAAAGTTTAATAGACAGGGATTATATGGAGCGAGACAAAGATAATTCCAACACCTACCACTACATCGCATGAGATTGAAACAGTAACCTAAAACAATAAACCTGCGGAGATGTGGATTGTGTTCAATCAAATCTAATCGTCAACGAGCGATTCTACGCAGATTTCTCTCCAAACATGGTTGTAGTAAACTTAAATACCATCTCGCTGTTATTTAAAACTAAAAGTTGAACCGTTAGTTTGTATTTATTCGGAGTAATGACAAAATAAATCCCATAATTCTCTATGCGAAAAGCATTTACTCACGGCTTTGAACAATTCCCTTCAAATAAAGTTTAAATTCTCAATGAAAATTGCATCACAAACTTTTTGGATCTCAAGTTTATCTCTCTAAAGAACTTAACAATAATGAAATTATGAAACTTCCGTCTATCAGTTGATATCATCATCATCATCATCATTCCATGCTTCTATTTGTAAGAATAAGGCGACAGCAAACAAACTTAATGAAGATTAATTCTTAATCTTTTATTTTACGCTGGTCAAAGAAATTAAAGCGATAATACTAATGCCGTCTGTAAACCAGCAATGCTGGAGTAGTCAAGTAACATTCTCCTTTCCTTTTCTTTTTTTTCTATTTTGTACAAGATTTTTTTATTTTAAGAGTTTGTTCAATTTAATCGAGTATGTTTGGTTTTACTCCAAATTTTCTAGGGCTGAATGCGAATTAGAGATGAGCATCTTTTTACGTTTACGAAAGTCTTCAGAAATGTCAAAAAATTACTCATCCATTCTTTGCTCGGAAAAATCTTACTTCAAACATAAAAAAATATTCCACATTGTTCCATTACAGTCCTCAACTTTTCGAGGAGAATCCTAAAAAGTGCGGTAGAAACTTTTACGATTAAAACTTTTAATTATCATAATTAGACTTAGCGTTTTTGTTTACGCAAAATAAATACGACTATTTTACGCAGAAATTACGGTGGTTTGTATATTCAAAAATTATAAGACAATCTTGTGTTAATAACGAAAGAAAAGACAGGGTCAATACAAAATCGACGTCTGCACGTTAAGGATTATTTGAAAGGTGTCTTGCCTAGAAACTTGAGAAGAGATTTACGATTGCGATTAAACGAAGTTGCGTCAGTTTAATTGCGAATGAGGAAAATTTTGATCTTCCAAAAATCGATTAATTGCATTTTTCGTAGAAAACTTCATTTTTTGATACGTAATCTACGATCAAATTCTAACTAACAGAATTAATTGTAAGATTCAATCGTAATAATTTGTATCTTGCGTCAGTTATGAAACTAAATTTCTACAGCCCTGGTATCATTAACATGTTAAAATCCTTCATATGGCGATGGTTTGGTAAGATCGACGAAGGTGGTCAGATTCCAATTGATGACTCGTAAGAGAAAGGAAACACTAAGGTCTCGGATTCAGAAGAAGAGATGAAAGCAGTAAAGGAGCAATTGCTACTCAAAACACCTTTCAGTCTCAACAATAGAGGAGCACTGAGACTGAACATGTCAGAACACCAGCCAAGAAAAAACTGAGAAAATACGACTAACCCAAGGCAGTCAAATGAAAAGTTACGATTGTTATTAGAAGATGTATGTACAAACAAGTTTAACAGTTTTTGCATAGTTTAAAATTCTGAACATTTTTATGACAGCTTCAATAAAAGTGAAACTGTTCTAATGTATGTGTATGTGTTCTTTAACAGTACGTTAAAAACAAATGGGTTTGCAGAAAAATCTTCGATAGTTATCGTTAAAATATTCAGTTTCGAAATTTTATGGGAAAGGATCGTAATAAATTAATCGATGGTTCTCGTAATTTTTAACGGAAATATCAAGCAAAATAATTGATTTACGTAAGATATAACGAACCTTTCGAGCGAATTACTCGAAGTTACGTATTAATTGAATCAATTACTCGTCGGAGTTTTAGGGTGGAATGCAAGAACCGAACTTGAGTCAAGTTCGACTTGAAATCTCAAGTTCGACTTTGTCAAGTCAGACTTGAAAAATTGACTTGAGCGAATGCGTAAACGAGACTTGAAAATTTCAAGTTCGTGCTTGAGAAAGTCGAACTTGAAAAATAGTCGAGGCGTTGAATTTAGGGCGTTTATCGGAAAATGCACTTCGCAACCAATAGCGGTAATGGATTTTTTTTACGGGAAAAACCTTTTACTGAAACAAATTCCGTGTAATGATATTTGTATAGTATACGATTAAATAAAAAGTTAATAACAGTAAAAAAAAAAAAAATTCTTGCTATGTATTTTTCATCAGAAAAACAAATTCATCTTGGCACTTTCAGTTCCAAATCCTAAGTTGTTGGTAAACAACGGTTGGTCATATGTACCACTTAAGTGATCAAGACAATTTCTCTTGATTTCTCCATTTTAACAGATTCCATTTGACTTAAAATACATGCAAATGTTCTAGAAAATGCAGAATCTTATTTTGACGCTTTTTGGGGATGATACTATACTACAATGTATTTTTATTTATCTTTTTACTAATACTTTAATGAAAATAATGGTTTTTTTTTTAAAAATACAGAGAAAATTACTTTAAACAAAATTAGTTTTCTCAATACTAATACTACATAATACTATGTGTGTGTGTGTGTGTGTGTGTATATATATATATATATATATATATATATATATATATATATATATATATATATATATATATATATATATATATATATACCTACACATATATATACCATTAACATATGTAAGTATACCATTTACATATGTAAGTCAATAGAGATCACATATGGAGACAGGTCTTCTGAAATTATTGGGCCACTTATAGAAACAGAAAAGAAAACTTTTAAAAACCATTGATAGCATCTTGCTCATTAACACATGAAAAAGAACAAAGTTTAACGTTAAACAAAAATCTCTTAATAAAAAAAAATACAAAAAAGCAATATAATGAAATTCATGATCTTGATAAAGAACTAATGCAAAAACAAATAGAAATAGATGATATAAAAAAAAACTCTCTCCAGAAAAAGCAACAATACAAACAAAACTTTGTGAAAATTTTCACAGTTAAAATTTTCACAAAGTTTTAAAAAAGCAACACAACAGAATTATTCTATGTGAGGATTATTATTTTCTAACAATATCAGATCCAAATTGTTTTTGGAATGTTTGAATTTATCACTTTATTTTTTATTGAAATTGTTTTTTTCATATATAATACTATTTTGAAATATAAAATGTAATTCTTTTGAAATAATATGTAGTATAAATATTTGAAAATAATGTTTTTGTTATTAGACCCTTTATCCATTATCAGACACAAATTTTTTTTAAAAAAAATAAGTCTGAAATTTGACTTTTGCTTTGTTTCTGCAAAAATATCTTTAGTGAATGCTTTAGCACCACATTCTTCATTGCTATTTTGTATTTCATTGCCTCCACAATAATCATTTTGTAGAAGGGCAATGTTGTGAAGCACAAAACAGGATATTATTATAGCTATGGAGTTTTGCAGTTTTGTTCCTAAGGGAATGTTAATGCAAGGGATTGTTTTTTTTTGATATACCAAAACAATATTCAACAACAACATTCAACATGTGTGTACTTCTCATGTTGTAATTGTATCTGATTTCATTTTCATTTTTGGGTTAGAAAAAGTTGTCATTAAATATTGTTTATAAGGATAGCCAGAATCACCTGAAACATGAACATGTTGGCGAGCTTCTAAAACTTGTTTAATAGCTGAGTTAGCAAAAACAAATGAATCCTGAACAATTCCAGGCCATTGAACACAAGCAGATAAAGTTTCATTTGAAGCACCTGCAATGACCTGGCAATTCAAAAAAAAATCCCTTTTTGTTTTGATAAATTTCTGCACTTTCTCCACAAGGAATTATTATAGGAATATGTGTTCATTAATTGCTTCTATACATCCTGGGAATCCTTGAATTTGGTAAAATCTAAATAATGGTTGATAAATATAAATATTTTCTTTATCTAAGAAAAGTTTGAAGTTTGTATGAAATAGCAAAATCAGATATCCATGAAAACTTATAAGCACTTTTGCTAAATTATCAAAAAATCAGCTTCTGTTGGAAACTTTATGTACTGATATCTTTTGTTAGCCATTTGAATTGAAATGTTCTAAACCACTGGACAAACAGTTGAGTTTCAGCTCTTCCAAATCTCCTATTATTCTCTAAAAGAGTTTATTTATTGTTATAATCATTTGTTGGTATAAAATGTTGTTATTTAAAAACGTAATGTAAAATCTACAATAAGAAGGTGCCATTTTCTGATACCATTTCTTGAATATCTACTCACTTGGAATGAACCAGTAGCATAAAACCGAAATGCAATAGCCAGTTGTTGTACAGTTGAAAGAGGGCACCCTCGATTGTTAACATTGTTGTTAATAATGTCATTAGCTAATATTAAAAAGGTTTTTATTGGAAAATCTGTAGCACCTTTTAAATTCTATACCGTGGTAAACTTCTAAAGGATTAGCTCTGTCAATAATAAACCTTGGTATGTGACTTGGCTTATTTTTTCTTCTTCTTCTTCTAAAATTCAGCTCATACCGATTCATTTTTGAACATTTAAAAAAAAGTTTTTTTTAATACTTCATGTAATTGTAACTACTTCTCATGAACTCTCTTTTACTCCTTTTACACGTATCACCTCTTTGTATAACTGCAACTATTTATTACTAAATGGAATTTACTTTTATACTGTATCACAAAAATGTGCCTTAATCAACAGCCTTTTATAATGCTAGGATGTTCGACATTTCAAAAAGCTAATAAACATTTCTAATGGCATCAAAATATGACATGTTGAATCATTACATACGAGTTACAGGATGTTTTAAAAGACACACGTTTTCGCAATGTTAATATTCAGTTTTCTGTAATGAATTCATTTAAAAATATACTTTCACAATGTAACCTTCTAAATTAATTAGGTGAATATGCCCAAGTAACTACTTTTGCTTGTTAAAAACTCATTTTCATACTTGCAAAGGTTGTAATAAGTTATATAGTAATAGTAAAGTTTTGTTACGCATCAGCAAAATGATAATGGCGGTCTGTTTTTTTTTTTCAAGTTTGGTTTCAAGATTGGTTTGGAGCAGACTTGAAAAAATGACTTGAAAATTCAAAAATTCTCGTTTTTCAAGTCTGACTTCAGTTCAAGTTCGCTTCTTGCATTCCGTTCAAGTCAGACTTGAGATTTGAAGTCTGACTTGAAATTTCAAGTTGGGTTCTTGCATTCGGAAGGAATTTTTGCTCTCTCAAGTCTGGTTTGAAGTCAGACTTGAAAAAGGTCTATTTTTAGCGGTTTTCAAGTCTGACTTGAGTTGAAGTTCGCTTTGTGCATTCGCTCAAGTCGCACTTTAGGTTTGAAGTTCGACTTCAAATTTGAAGTTCGGTTCTTGCATTCCACCCTTAATTCCGAGTAGTGCGCAGAAACTTTCGGCTTCGATATCTGTTTAGGCAAAAATCAAAACCGAAAATTATTTTTCGGCTACATTCTTCTTATTCGATATCGGCTTAACTTTCGGTTCAAACTATTACTGTATTAAATCGAAATTTTGATTCGGAGATTTTTTTCAGTTTAGATAACTTGTTTTTACATTAGTGTGAGATAATGGAGATAATGATGATTTTCTAATTAAATTGGTGTTTTAATTTGGAGGGCAAAATTACTGTGTTAAAACACCAATTTAATTTTCTAATAAAATTGGTGTTTTAATTTGGAGGGTAAACTCAGTTTTAAAAGCACGTTACATAATTCGATTCAAACTAACATCCTCTTTAGATAAATTAGTTTAAATTATTTTTCTCAAATCATTCTTTAAGTGGACTTCAAATATTAAAATCGTCGGGTTGCTGGCAGAAGTTGGTAACTAACATTTCGGTGTTTCTGAGATACTTGAATTTTAATATTTGAAGAACTCTATAAATCAGGAATCATAAGAAAAACACATGTTGCATACTTCAAAATGTTTATTATTTTACAAAGATACAAATGCAAAATAATGTTTTTCACAAAATAAGGAGGTTTTTATAAATTTTGAGAAAAATCAAAAATTGGTTGCATTTACTGACTTCTGCTTGTCAAGAGTTGAGGCTTATAAGAAACTTAAGTGAATGCTTTCTAATGATATAGTGATTAAAATAAAGGCAAACCTATTATTTTGTGGCAGACAAAACTACTTTTAATCAATTGTTGATAAACAAACATACTAATAAGAAGAATTTTAGTATTTAAGACATATTTTTTCAATTGTAAACTAAAAAATTAATGCTACATAGTAGGTGACATCCATTCGTCGTCTTCAGAGTCATCTTCAACAGACTCTGGTGCCACGTCTTTTGCAGTTTGACTGACGGGTAGATTATGGTACCATTCTTGTACTTCAATAGGAATTATTCCCAATGTACACAATCTTTCCAAGTCATTCTTTTTTGCCTGTGATATGGGCAGTAGAGTTGAGTATGCCTTATTTCTGTTGGCATGCTGAATTGCCGACCTCTGCCCTTTGTAAATACATTTATATACGGCGTGGTAAAGTCATTACGATAATGGAAACAATTTGGCTTAGATTTTTCATACTTTAGACATTTTATTTTCAACCATTTAACGGTAGCACAATTCTCATCTTTGTTACGGTTTTTTATAATTTTTTTTGATAAATCAGACAAATCTAACATATCAGAAAATGTCAGTTGATGTACATTGAATGGTTTAGCATTCTTTCGTTTCGTTGAAGACCGTGCCAATCTGAAAACTGTCACCCAATCAATTATTGAAAAATTTGGTACATTTTTCTTTTGAGCTTCGATTGCACTGTGCATGAAGTCAACTTTCATGTGAGTATGTCCAGTTTCTAAGAATTTGTGTTCAATGTAATCGAAATGGAGTGTTTGCACCACATACATAAAAAATGCAGCTATGTGTTGATTTCGATTCTGACCTCCACAGCAATCTGAAAAAAAAGACAATTCTTTAACAGTTTTTGGAATTTTTTTCAGCCAGAACCACAAGGCACTTCCTATTTCCGAACTACCCCTTTTCCCATTCATTTCTATCCAAACATTGCAATATCCGTCATTAGGCAAGCGTGATTCGTATATCGTCAAATTGTAGACACAGATCTTGCGAGAGTAGTACAATTGAGAAGTGTCACTAGACGGTATTTGTAGCACACTTTGGAGATCGAAGGTTGCAGATAAAATAGACGGATCAATGTTCGATCGCTTTTTGTCCGTAGCTTTAGCTAACCGAGCATCTATTCTTTTTCGGTGAAGCTGGTATTCTGTTGACAATGTAGGTTTAGCTTCATTAGAGGCACTGTCGTGATTATTACATGTCACACATTGATTCTTCTTGGGTTTAAAAAACGAATAGTTGTAGTTCGATGAAAGTACTCGTCAGTACGATATTGTTGATACTGGAGATTTATTCTGGCTTGCACACTCTGTCAAGTAAAGCTCGAACATCTTTGCAATTGAAAGCTCAAGGTACAGCCTTTTGCTCCATCGACGACAATAGTGTGATTTCATTACAGAAAACTTTTCTATGTGTGATTTAACAAAATTTATAGAATCTGCTGAGGTTTTATTTGACGGAGAGTGTTTACCTCGTTTATCTGGTCCTTCAAATACTCCCATGTTGCTCCGTGTTTTAAAAGCGAGGATGATAGGTCCATTAGAAATACTTAGTGTATTTTTAAAGAGAGTTTGACAAATTCTCACCTTTGCGTCACTTTTCTTGAAGAAATAAGACCTGGACAATTGTCGATTTCCTTTTGTTGTTTGCAACTTCTTCCTTATAGGTAAATTTTGCTCTATATTACCAATGTAAAAATCCTTTTGTCTATCATAATCCAATGACCAGAAAGTTCTACATATTTCAATTCTTTCTTCTTCAGTAAATACCTGTGAACATTTGAAGCGACATGAATTATTACATACCACTTTTGGTTGCTTTGCTGGTCAATCATTTCCTTTCCTTGATTTATAAGATAAACATTTTTTGCGTTTACCTTTTTCTACATTGACCGACCAACTTTCTGGACGAGATATTGTCCAGCGAGTACGTTTACGAGTACGTTTGCGAGTACGAGCAATTTGAATTTCATCATTATCAAGTGTATTTTCAACTGTAACTGTCTCACTGTTGCCATTTACATAGGAAGTTTGGTCGCTGTGTACGATAGCATCATTGTTTACTATAATTTCGCTTGATTCATTATCCTCATTAACCACAAAAATCTGAATATTATTAGGCACAAGATCCGCACCATTTTCGCTCTCATTTAGTGTGCCTTCACTAAGCAGTGCTTCATTACCCTGAAATTGAATGATATAATTATGAATTCGTAATATTTCAACAAAATGTACCAATTGCCATAGTGTAAAAACAATTATGGAAGATGTGAAAAGATAATAATAGATAAATACTTATAATGAATCTTCTTACTTTAATTTGATTTGTAATTGTTAAGTTATGATTTTTACTTGATCGGAATTTGAGTATTGATTTGGTACAAAATTTACCACAAAAACGTCATTATTACTGCAATCATAATAGTCCACAATAATAGTATTACAATCCTCGAATAATGTAATTTCACTAGTATCCATTTCCGGCGTTAGCATTTTTTCTTTAACCTGTAAACGAAATTGTTATTACAAAAATTATAAAAAATTTATGCACCGATGATTAAATAAGCTCACAGTAATACTGGGGCAAAAGGATTGAATCATTTTCTTCATTATAAAACAATTATACTCACATGAGATGTCGTGGATTGGTAGCAAGAATCATCATTTTCGGAACAAGTTTTTTTCACAAGATTCACCATTTTTAGTGTTCTTTTACTAACTTTTTCAGTAATTGACATGTTCTTTAATGTTACAAAAAAATTGAAATGAATAAATTACGTTTTACACTGTTTAAAATACACCAAATAATATGAATCTTCAATCAAAGCAAAAAGCACACACCAATTTGACAGGAATGGCAGTTGGATTTAATGGTAAATGCTGCCACCATACGGGAATATTTTCAAAATATGTCAGGCAAAAATAAGTAAGTGACTTTACCAAGTAGTGTTGCCCATAGTGTGAGCAAAACCTAATCCCAGAAGTCAGTAAGTGATGTTACAAGTCTTAACCCGTTCTATTTTGATCTTAGGAGCACTTACATTTATTTTGACTATGAAAAAGAGTAATTTATCCTTATAATATCACTTACAAGTTTTTACCAGACGAAGATATTGACCAAATGATAACAAATATCAAAAAATATCATTTTACGAAAAAATGTAGTTCCCAACTTCTGCCAGCAACCCGACGAAATGCGTTTACATGTTCCACTTTTGTTTAACTATGTTACATATTGATCGTTGAAATATAAGTAAAATAGTTACTTCAAGTTTTTTCGGCATTAATTTTGTTTTTTAATTTTTGGCACACCCAAAACTTGAAAACACACCCCATAGTCTGTTCAAATACTATTCCAATCAAAGAGTATCAGATCATTTATTCATTCAAGTATAAATTTTAATTTGTTAAACATCTTTGGCAGCATTTAGACAACTTAAAGGAAAAAGTCATTGAACAAAAATAGTTTTTTTGTATATATTGAGAAAACTAGTAACGAGATATCCACCGACATCCTAATTAAAGTTAAATAAGGAGTTCATGTCGAGACGCTGGTCATGCTGTTCTTAATGCAATAGGTCACCCAACTAAGTTCATCGTTTGTGAGAAAAAATTTTTTTTCTCTCTTTGCTGTAGTGGGGTGCATCATTTTCATCGGTTTCCATTAAATATAATAGTTATGAAGTACCACAAGAAAAATAATCCAAATCAACAACCATTTATCAATTCTAGAGCTTATTTAAAAAAAAATCTTTTTAAACTTTTTAAAAATTTTTTATTGGTAAATTAGTAGTTTTTAAATATTCTGTTAAATAAACTAATAAGATGAACACAGTAATAAAAACAAAACCAAAAAAGTGAAAATATTTTTTGTATATTATCGAAGCAAACAAATGAAAATATATCTTTAAAAATTACAATTATAAACTAGCTAGATATTTTCTATTTTGGTATCAAATGAACTGCAACAAAATTTTTGTTGAAAAATCTTTTTAAAAGATTTTTTTTTAAAAAAATTTAGGCCTCTAAGTCGATTTTGTCAGTGTAGAAACTTTTAAAAAAGGATTGCGGCTAAACTTCTTCGTGTTTGTTTGAGTCTAAAAGAATTATCGGAATACAAGATTAAATAAGTAATAAATATGATAAATACAGAATAGTCATTATTGAAATGCAAAATATAATTTAAAAAAAAAAAAAAAAGACTATAAAACGTTAAAGGTCCGTTGGAAATAAAAACAAAAACTATGTACAAGTTTTTACAAACCATAGAATCGAAAAACAGTTTTTTCTGCGTGCTACTTTGCTATTGTGAGGGAAACAATATTATGTTTCTTATATATTTACACTTTCAACGTTTGGAAAAAAGAACTGGTAACGATAGAACTCAAAACAATAACAAGAATGAAAAAAATAAATTTGTCGCTTTCTTTACTGTTGTCATAAAAATAATCAACTTCGTTTTTGTTTTTTACTTTCAAAAAACGGCCACAAAACGCGCTAAGAAATGAACACCGTTTTCTTAAGAAAACTACTGCCCAAGTGAATCCGCTAATGAGTATCGTGAGTCAAGTACCCATTTTGAGCTTCAACATTCTTGTTAACATCGTAGCTGCGTTTGAAACTTCGAGCTTTTTCGTAGTATAAAATATACTTGCAAATATACTAAAAGTAAAACAGAAAACAATGCGATAATAATAAAATAGCAGTAAGCATAAATTTGACTTCAAAATGAAAGAAAAAAAAAAAAAAAAAAAAGACTGAGATTTTAGAGAGATTTTAATAACTTAATAGAAAGATAACTGGGTAAGCACCGTCAGGGTAAATACAGCTAAAGAAATTTTGAAATATTAAAGAACGAGTTATTAAGTCGGGTGGTATCAGTTAAGACTACTCGAAGTTTGTTGAGCTTGAGTGATCGTACTCAAGAAGAACTCCAGCATGAGTGACCGTACAAGGTTTTTGGGGACACATCCTGAGGAAGCATTTAAAAGAGCTTGGTTCATAATTCTTTTGTATGAAAAGAATCTTTCGTAGCTTGAGTTTATACAACTGACCAAAAACACACTGATAAAGATCTTTTAGCATTTTTTTCATTAGTCTGCTTTTACTCTTTTACTTAATAAAAGCAGGCGTTTGAGAGAGAATATCGATCCTAAAATGAAGACCAAAAAGAATACAGATTTAAGCAGATAAAATATCCTCAAAATAAAACAACTTACCGCTGATATTGATTCGAACCCCAAACATTTAATACGAAGATCCATGCTAAACAGAAACCTTTTTTTCGTAAGATATACATAAAGAAAAAATGATGCAACAAAAAGGTATAAAAACTTCTACTTTTCCTCTTCTTCATAGTTTTCATAAGTTTTTTTAAAAATGATTTCAGGATTTCAGCATTTTAATGAAATAATTTGATGTTTAAAAATTAATTATTATTAACTATCATATACAAGCAAACCTTACTAGCTATAAAATACCCTCCAAAAGCACCCAACATAAAAAAACTGATGTTAACAGGCAAAACAAAAAAAAAATTATTTGAAACAAAACTAAAAAAAATTACCAAAAAATTATTTGACCATATGTACCAATCCCAGCAAACGTGTGCCACAATGCATGCAGTTGTGTTGTTGGTTGAAGAAGGAGAGGCAAAGTACTACGCACTTCTCTAAACAAACAACCAAAAAAAATAATAAAAAGGTTATCCAGACTTCTCAATTTTTATTCACAAGACAAAATAAGAACTCATATAAGAGAACCAAAAGTCACACAAAATGTATAAACAAAAAACACATCAAACAAAAACACATGTATAAATAGAAAACACATGTAACCTGACTTTAAAGCAAAATTCATTATCAATATTCCACAGAATAAACCCAAAAGCATAGCTAAAAAAAATCACAAGTTAAAAAATTATTCGGCTGACGTTTAATGTGACATTAAATGTTTCATTAACAAAGTTATAAAAATCGTCAGAAAACAATAAAAAGATACCCATGAATAAAAGATACCCTTGAATAGATACCTGGCTGATGATAGCATAAATAATTTTCGATTTCCCTGATATTTGCTAAAATAAAAGAGAAAGTTTCCAACTGAAATGGTTTCATGATCAGACAAAATATATTTTTATTTATGTTAAATACATTGCTGTTACAAATGAATGTAATTTTAAAACTGTTTCAAAAACTATTTATCAATGAAAAAATATATCTTTAAGAGTAAATGTCACTTACAGACAACCTCGGACATTTAATAAAAATAATGAAGTAGCAAGCAGACCATAACTCCACTAAAACAGATTAATCTTAATTAACTATAAAAAAGAAAAGAAAGAAAATCAGGACCATATTTTTCTTTTTTGTAATTTGTAAATAAACCAAAAACTTAAAACCAAACACTTTACCAAGAAAATCAGTGGATTCTCCAATAAGATATATACCTAAATATGTAAGTATAAGTGAAAATATATTTCTAATTACATGTATGAGGTCAGTTAAATCCAGAAGAAAATAAAAACTGCTGCATTGGTTCAGTAGAAAGAATGTGCAGCTTTTTATAGCATCTTTTCCAAAAAACATGTCGTATCAAAGAAACTTAGTACAGATAATTCTAACGAAAAAAATAAGAGGCAATATAACTTTGAGTAACTTTTTAAAAAGAAATTTTGAATTACTATGAACTATAATGATCTAATGTAAATAACATTAAACATTTTTTCTACCAGAGTCACAACTAAGGAAACGATCATTAAAATGGTTGCTTTGCAAATATTGAACTTGTTTTCTTCTCCTTTCATTTCCAATCTAAAAGATTAGAAAATATAAGGCAATATAAGATAAGAAAATGCATGATAACAAAAAAAAAAATAATTACAATAATTGGATAGTTTATGTAGCAAAATTATTTAGCAATCTTTTTTTAAGTAGAATTAATACAAACTAAATTTCAACGTTATAACTTTTTTTTTAAAGTAGTTTATTTTGTGTTTTAATCTTGTCATTTCACTAACTGCAAATTTTGGAGATTTTTATGAGAAATACTTTTTTTAGGGTTTTTAACGACTATTTTAATTTTAGAGAACTGTTATTTCTGAGGAAATAGTTTTAGATATTGGTCTCAATATTTTCATTAGTGTTTTATTACTGAATTTATTTCTGGATACATCAGTTTAAAAAAATAAGAAAATAGTGACTTGCCATTAAAATACACTTACATGCAATATAGCATAATGCATGTGCCATATATCATTGGTAACTCATCCAATAACTAAAACAAAATCATTTAAATTAAAATAAAAAACGCAAAGTTTTGCTGAAGCAAAAATTTGAATGTAGGCATACCTGAGATTGATATAATAGAGTGCAGTGGAAAGCAAATGAACCAAATCCAATTACTTTAACAAAATTTTAAAAGCTCATTAACATTGTTTAATTATACTCTTAATATAATAAATGCAAAAAGGGGTAACTTTTTTAACACCAACAATTTAGCAGCATATAAGATGCTAAACTTTTGATGCTGACATGCACTGTTGCAAAATTTTGAGATATTGATCTACTAACTTACCCAAGAGCACCATTTATACTGGGTGAAAGTAAACATATTCCACTATCAAGAAATACAAATTTTGAAATCTAACCGTGATGTCTGTAGAAATAAATCCATTTTGAAGTTTTGGTTCCTAAGTTTTTAGGCCTGTTCATACGAAAGTGAAAAATTACCATAAAATTCTTAAAATAATTAGCACTTCAATGGAAATTGGTGGGAATGTAATCCATAGGTATGCCTTTACAGTTTCAAGTAAAAATCTTTTGTGGTTCTGAGTTACAGTTGCTTTAAGTGTTCAAAAAAAGTCAAATTTTTACACTTTCACTTTTTTACACTTTCACTTCAAACTGTTTTCTATGACAGCAATTTTATGGAGTCTGTTGATTAGCCAATGTTATATATAAGGTCTATAAGAACTAGGGAGCAACTTTAATCATGTTATTTTTCAATTACCCAAGAAAATCTATGTGAGAAAACCATTTAAAACTACAAAAACTGCTCAAAAAACAAAGAGTAATGCAGCTTTTGATTAAAATGGGTAAGGTTATGGTCAAAAGTTGCCCAGTTTACACCAGTGAATTGATTTCAGCTAGAAAAATGACCGAAAACAAAGAAAAACCAGAAAAAAGTATTTTTTATAAAAATTCTATTGAGATTTTTCCTTTTTTTTGACCTTATGAAATTATAACTGTTGCTTGGTGAAATCTGTAAATTATTTTATATATATAAAGTTACACACAAATGTTTTCAACACAAACAAAAATTAATGAAAAATAAAAAAAAATTTTGGAAAAGAGGAAATTAGATACCTATTAATTTAAAATTTTTTTTACAAGAGAAAAATAAGAAAATCCAGAAAAAGACATGAAGGTGAGAAAGCAATTTATAATTTACATCTTTTTTTCGGCCATTTTTTCCCCTTTAATTGTCTATTTTTGACCATTTCATTGGTTGTTTTTCTTTTGGCTTTATTTTTTAGTCATTTTTTTTTTTTTTTTTTACTTTTTTAACCATTTTGGTATTCATTTCTTTTAGCTTCCTTTTAAGGTCATCATTTTTTGCTAAACTCTTAATTTTATTTTAAATCAAACCATCAAAATGCTGAACATCACCAGAGATCATGAGCAAAGAAAAAAAGTAGTTTGCATGCTTTATTTTAGAAAGTGCTCCAGGCAGCTGACAGCATTTCAAGCAGGTCCAATTTCACAAACTTATGAAATTAATTTTGACATTTGGGATGCAAGAATTCCCCAAGGCATCTGTGAAACCTGTCATTTCATCATGAGGAGGAAAGATGATGGTAAGGATGTTACTCTCCCCAAATTGTTTGACTTCATGTCCACCTATACAGAGTTGAATCGCAGAGACAAGAATGTGGCTACCTGATTTGACAGATTGATCAATTAAAGTTGAATGAGAAACACTAACTTGATGATAAATCACCATCAGTCAGATGCAATAATTGTTTGTGTCCATTAGGCAAAGGGTTTCCTCACAACTGATTAAAAGGCTGCTGAACATATTGTTAAAAATGTGACTGCTGCTAAGCGACACCATCACAAAGGACAGTACTCCTTGTAAAAGCTTACAGAGGACTGTCTTTCCCCATAACTCCGGGTAAATTAAAAAACCATTTAAATTAAGAATCTCAGATAGAAAAAAAACTCAAATAGAAAATACAACAAATAATACTCAGTTCTTCAAATGGTGATTCATCAACAAATCACATTGTTGCCTATCTTGCCAGACCTTACCAACAGAGTTATTTCTGCTCAGAAAGCTTCTTTTAAATTGATTATAAAGCTGGAGATTAATGTTGATTAAGGCTTTTAAAAGGTTTGTCTTGGCATTATTGAGAAGTCACCATTCCAAGGTCAGGAAAAGCTTTTGACACAAAGAATTGCCAGAACCACAATTCTTTTGCTGGGTGTAGTCAACCATTTGTTTAAAACACTCTAGAGCATTTAGTCTGATGCTGACATGTGGCCTTCTTCCCTAACATCAAACAGACTCCATACCATGGAAGGCAATTTACAGAAAATGAATGTCGGAAACTACTCAAAATTGTTGTCTGTCTTCAACAACTAGCAGAATCCAAGTCAGCTTATTGAGTTTTTGGAATCATTGATGCTCTGAGGAAATTTGATTCAGTTCTGAAAAGCTAATTTGGCTCAGTGCTGAAAGCTGAACTTCTATGAAAAAATTGACCAATTCAAAGAATCCTACCTTGCCCTTCCAAGAGCCAGCTTTTGAGCATAAACTTACCCATTTTAATCAAAAGGTGCATTACCTCTATTTACTTATGTAAGCAGTTTTGGTGATTGTGCACATAGAGACATACCTATGAGTTACCAATTTTCACTTTCACATGAACAGGCCTAAAAACCTATGAACCAAAACTTCAATGGATTTGTTTTCGCATTCATCATAGTTAGTTTTTCATAATTTGTTCATCTTGATAGTTGAATATATCTACCCAGTATAGGTGGTGTTCTCAGGTCAGCTAGTAGTGCAATATCTAAATTTTACAACAGTGCAAGCTGTGTTTCCATACATACATACATATATATATATATATATATATATATATATATATATATATATATATATATATATATATATATATATATATATATATATATATATATATATATATATATATATATGGAAACACAAGGGTGTTTTTTGATATCATACTGCATACCCTCTAAAAATGATCACACATATGAAGGTATTCTGTGTGCAAAATATTATCTATAAATATTAAAATTAACCCATCCCTCAAAGACACTCAATTTTTTGATGAAAGCAAACACTTGTACAATACTTTGCTATTACAAAGACTACTAGTAATGCAAAAGAAGTATATATTCTTTATAGTAGCAAATTTTTTCATACACTTTAGTATTTATGAGTCTATCCTACTAACCAAAAAAACCTATGTTTGAGTCCACCCTATTAACAAAAAAAATGTTGGCAATGTAGTCTAAAGAATGACATTAGACATTAAGGATTACTTCATACCTCTTTGGACATCTAGTTGAAAATATTATTGGAGCAGTTACCAGGAGCCCAAGTTTCAAGAGTAAGCATCTTTAAATAGATTGTTTATATTTTGACAATAATGGCAAAAAGCTCTGCAATATGGCACTAGACACAAGGACTTTATACCTCTTATTGGACATCCAGTAGAAGATATTACTGGAGCAAGACTACCAAGTGTGAGCGGTGTACTGAAGAATCTATTTTTCCACATCAAAAAGAAAAAAATGACTGTTTCTGAAAGTGCTAATACCACGCTTAATAATGTGGAACAGTTCTGGCAAAAATGCAGACTGCCGACACAACAGAAGCTTTACATTGTTAAAAAGATTAAAAAACTGTATGAAGAACATCTAAACATCATTAGAAACATGAAAAGAAGCAGCAGTAAAGACAAGATCATACAGGAAAGCTTTGCTGCAAAACTAGATGATTGTTTGACATCAGTAATGCTGACTCTATGCTAATTATAAAAAATGAAAAAGACAGGGAGTTCCTAAGACTGCAGAAAGAGGGAAGAGTAGATTCCATTGGAGGCATAGACAAGACACTGGATGATAAAGAAAGAAGAGCTGAAGAGAAACAAAAGAAAAGTGAAGCCTAGAACATGTCAAGAAAAGAAGAACAAGAGAAACAGTTTGAAAAAGGTGACATTACCAGCAGAAAATTCATCAACTGAGGAAAATTCGGATGATAGTGATGAAGATGAAGTTCAACTTAGTAACAGTAGGCTTAAGAAAATTAGAATATTATCGCAACAAATATGCTCCACATTAGATAGAACAAAAACCAGCATTTAAAAGTCCACAATGATTGTTGCTTCAGTTTTGAATGAAGCTTTTAAATCTGAACAAGCGAGGAGATTTTAGAGACTTAAAGATTAGTGTGTCTAGTTTACAATTGAATATTATGTTTTTACGCATTTAGTGCAAGTTTTTTATCGTCGCATTTGATTTTGCTAGTTAGTATATTCAGATGGATCATTTATAGTCATTTTAAAAAATAAACTCGTATGTAAATAAATGAAAATCTACAGCCAATTTTGTATTATCTAAAAGCACTGTGCATTGAGTGAATCAAGAACAAAGCAAAAACAGAGCTCATCAAATTAAAGTTTCTTTTATTCCATCAAAGTGTGTGGTACAACTTCAAATGATCTAGTGGAGCGCCTGCCAGAACTGCTGACTTCACTTGCTGATGGAAATATGAAGCTGCTAGGGGTTCCAGCTCTTTCATGAGGAACTGAAAAGGATACCAGTCAGGCTGTATATGAATTGCTTCATTCTTGGAATGCACATTCAGAGGGTACTGGCATGTGCTTTGATACAACAGCAGCCAAAACTGGATGCAAAGCAGGGGCAGCAACACTGATAGAAGAGCTGCTAGGGAGAAATTTATTCTAGCTAAGCTGTAGACACCACATGATGGAAGTCTTGCTTTCTGATATCTTCACAATATGCTTTGGACCCTTATCTGGTGCAGACATACCTATGTTCAAGAGATTTAAACAAGCCTGGTCTACGCTTAATCATCAGATTAAAAAAGACACAGCACAGCCTCTGATACTAGCCACAGCTGAGGTGAGACACTTCTTCACACACCAGTTGAAATTTCACATTCCAGAGATGATTATCTTGAACTTCTACAGCTTGCAGCTCTAGCAGTTGGAATTGAGTTGGAAGTAAGCTACACTGCTAATTTCAGTGATTTTTACTTCAAAAGTTGTAAAAACATAAAGGTTTATAAAATTCACCGATTTCTAGGTGACAAGCAGAAGACCAGGAGCATCCCATTGAACCCACTAGATGGCTAAAGCCATTTGTTCACTCAAGATGGAACTTCTGAAAGGAAACAAAACTACTATTGTGCTAATTAGGAAACAGGTGAAGTCTATCAGTCAATTGAATTGGTTTGTTGTGTCTATGTATCTAGAGTCATGATTTACATGCAACACAGCAGCTGATGCTCCTCTGAATGATGTACTCCTGATACAGTGTTTGAAGGCATATGAAGACAAGCAAATCCAAGAAGCAGGACTGAAGATGATGTTTTGTCATTCCTGGTATTTGAGCCCAGAGCTGGCATCACTATGTTTGTTCTCACAGAAAATTTAAGTAGTCCGGAAAACAACACTTGTCAATACCATGACACCAGAGAGGGGAGCTCACTTGATCAAGAGATTGCCAGCATGCATTGAGGACTTACAGCTGTTGTCATCATTCTTCAGTATGCTAGGCTTTAATGACAGCTTCCTGCATGTCAGCCCTGATATTTGGCCAGAACAACCATCATATCTTGAAGCAGCCAAGGTGATTGCACACCTCCCATGTGTAAATGATCGTGCAGAGCGAGGGGTTGCAATTATTGAGGAGTTTAATTCATCTTGCAAAGATGAAGAACAAAAACAATTTCTGCTGCAAGTTGTTGAAAAACACAGAAAAGAACTTTGTTCTTCTAATCGCATTGATCTGCTTCACATATAATATCATTGACTTTACTTTCATAAGTTTTAGTTTAAATACTTGTTTAATTTACATACTGTTACAATTTTAAATAATATGGCATTACATAATAATTATGCTATAAATTTCAGGAAAAAAAAAAAGATTTTGTTAGCGCAAAACATGTCATTTTTGGTATTTTATAACTGGATAAATGTTTGTTTTTGAGGGATCATTTAATATTATTATGTGATCGGAAAAATATTTAGAAATGGAAGTCAATTGGTATGTTAGATCATTTTGAAAGGATTTGCAATATGATTTTCAAACATTTCAAACATTTATATATATATATATATATATATATATATATATATATATATATATATATATATATATATATATATATATATATATATATATATGGAAATGGTAATGGTGGGAACTGGGATTATCTCCTTTTCCTTAACTAGATATTGAAAAGGAAAGAAAATGGAAAATAAATACGAACTGGAAAAACATTTTTTACAGGGTGAGGCAGCAAAACTTAGAACATCTTGAACATTTTTTTAAAAATTTATTCTTAATTGCTACTTTTTCTTTTTCAGATTAAAAAATTAGTTTTTAAAGTAGTTTTAATGATAGGATTATCTACTGATTGGGCTAAACACTTTCCAGTTGGAAATAATTTAAGAAATATTTAATGAATGAATTCCTAATAATTTAAGAAACATTTAATGAATGAATTCCTAAATTGTTTTTTAATGACATTCTATATACATAGATTTAATTGTATTGGTGTTTTATTAACACTATCAGTTTATCAGTCCAAATTGAGTAAAAAATTGATTATCAGAAAAACGTTTTGGGAGTTTTTCTTCAAAATCCAACTAACTCCCATTTTAAAATTGTTATTTTTACATCACTGATTGTCTTCAGAAACATCTTTTAACATTTATTAACAAATACAGCAAAGCAGTTATCTTTTTGGCATATTTGGCAATAATCTACACTCCAAGAAGACAAAGGAATGATAGAATCAACATGACATCAAAATCATCCTGAAAGATGTGAACCCTCCTAACTACCCTGAGTAGCTCATATCATGGATTACTGGGCAATAAACTTCCATATAAAAAAAATTTGATATTTATTACTTGTTATATCTGACCTAACTATTACTAATTATATCCGACCAGAAAGTTTTTTGCCCAATTAATATGTTCAGTTAGGAAGCTAAAAGACTTGCTTATGTAGTATGTATGCATGTATGTATGTATGTATGTATGTATGTATGTATGTATGTATGTATGTATGTATGTATGTATGTATGTATGTATGTATGTATGTATGTATGTATGTATGTATGTATGTATGTGTGTATGTATGTATGTATGTGTGTGTATGTATGTATATATGTATATATGTATATATGTGTATACACACACACACACACACACACAAACACACACACACACACACACACACACACACACACACACACACACACACACACACACACACACACACACACACATATATATATAATTTCACTTATGTATAACTTTTATCACATAATTTATGTAACTATATTTATATATCTAAGATATAAATATAGTTATATAAATTAAATAACAAAAATTATATATTAAATGATTTAGATAAATGCTCACAAATAATATAGATATTAATATAAAGTTAAAAACTCATACTCATTAATGCAAAGAAAGCAGCAATGAAACGGTCCTCAGCAAGATGGTATTTCCACAAACGATGTGCAACAAGCATTGGAGGGAAGATCATCACCCAATTGCTAATGGTATTCCCTGTACATTTTACATAGTTTAAACATCATTAAGTTTTAAGTCTTTATTGGATAAGATATAAGTATATTAAACTGTTGATTTTATTTAAGCAATTGTAAAAATTTCACATACATCACTCTGCGGTGTTAGACAACAAGGTTTCAATTAAATGTTATGTTAAACATGACCTACACAAAAGTTTTAAGTTTTATGAAGCTGAAAAGACTATACAAATGCCAAATTTCAATTAAACATGAACATTTAATTGTTCATCTGAAAACCTCTATACACTCTTTAAAATATTATTTTATTTATGATAGTGCTTTACTAGACAATAAGTATATATAACTCAACTAACTCATAAAGAAGATGCTTAATTTTTGAAATATATTAGAATTAAATTTAATTTAACCTACTTACAAAATTCTCCAACAGCATACGTAACAACATAATTTTCCTCACACCAGTCCATTGTTGATGTAGGAAAACCATATATTCCACTAACATATTCACGTATCATTGGAGGTCCCATTGTTTTTCCCTCACTAAATATTTAAGAAAAAGCACTGAAAATATTGAAACTTCATACTTTATAATATACACTATATATGATGACACTGAATAATCCAACATACATCCTTAACAGTTATATTACGACACTAACAACACTTGAAGTTTTTCTTTTCAAAACTGACTAAAGTGCTTAAGTGAAACTTATATAGTGCTCAAAATATATATATATATTTATATTTAATTACAATATATAAAAATCTTTCATAATTTATAAATAAATTGTAATTTTAGATTTAATAATGCTCAGCTTTTTATTTATTTACTAAAAACTTGCTGAACTAACACTCATCAGATTAAGTTAAACATGCGAACTTTATCCTAAACATCAATAAATATACAACGATGACAAAGTATTTTATATAGCTAGTCTACCGTAATTAAGCTAATTAAGTTTACCGATTTGTTATAACAATCTAATTTCACAGCTACATACTTATTCATGATGTATTGTTCTATAGCTTATGTCATACAATTAACTATACATAATCCGGATTAAAAAACTATAAGTGTGGATTAAAATAATAATAATTTAAAAAATTAGTAGTTGTCAGAAAAGAAACAGCTAAATCTTTAAAACTTTGAGTAAACTTATTGTTTTGAATATCTTGGTTTGCTCGTTTTTACGAGTGTTACACTGTTTAGAGTATCGAAAACTGCTTCTAAGAATTGTTGTTACAGAAGTGCCGTTCTTTAATAAATCAATAATAGTTTGTTATTTCGGCTACGGCACGTTGTGACAGGGAAATTTACACCTGCTAATACTAACGATTACATCAAAGCAAGCTTCTGCTCTGGAAATTTGGACAGTGTCTATCTGATATAAGTAATTTTCTGTCCTTAAAAGACGAATTAAAGAAAGAATGCAACTATTTTTTTTTTAATAGCCCACTGCTTTGACTGTTTATAAAGTGGAAGCTCTTCGAACACACGTAATTTCTAAAACTGAAAAAAAGAAAAAAACAAAGAAATATGACTTATACATCCAGTTTTTTAGGATCAATCAAGTCTAAGAATAAGATTTTATGCTACTTTTCTTTAATTGTCAATTTTTACATCTTAACTATTGGAACAATAGATACGGTTTTCTATGCACCTTTCCTCTGCAAGATCTCACCAACCGGGAAAAATCATTTTCTTATATAATCTTACTAAAAATCCTTTTTTTTATATAATCTCACTAAAAATCTTTTTTTTTTTGTTTTTTGGTTTCCGTCAAATATGATTTGCGATTAATCAGTGTTAATCGTTAACTGGTCCTTGTCGATTATCTAATAAGTAAAAATACCATGTGAGCTTATTGTTTTTACCGCAAACGATCAGATAATTCCGCTTATAGCTATGAAAAACTCTTTTATATTTGGTTAAAGTTTAGAAATGGTCCTCAGACTTCAAAGTTTTACATGGGAAATTCAAATCATACTTCATCTCTATTTTTGATAATGACTATTTATGGATGGCATTTAATCATACTATTTAATGCAATCAATTTATTCTTATCATTAAATATTGTTAAATATCTGTAACAGGACAACTCTTTCATAATGGATACTTTTTATGAATTACTCATTGTCGCGAGTCATAAGAAGTAGATTAGAAGAAGATAGATCATCATCAATAATAAATAGATCATAAGAGATTCTTATGACTATAATTATCGAGAATAATAAATACAAATGAATAAATCATGATTGAAATAAATAACTTTTTTAAGCACATGGCAAGTAATGCAGCTCCAAAGTATTCAAAACACTGGTATCAATCGATTGCATTAAAACATAACGTTTTAAAATTTAATGCCACAAGGTACTACTGTATTATATTATTACTACTTATATTAAGCAGCGGCGTTTTGATTTTTCGTTGATAACGAATAAAGAATAACTTTCTATATCAGTCTTTTAAAATAAACCGAGTTTTCTGAGGTTTAATAAAATTGAACTTTTTATGGGTTTAAAATGCAAAATGGGCTAAAATCCTCTCAAAATCTTAAACAATATTTTCGGTCCCTGGGCCTATTTTATTTCGTTATCTTTAACTTTTCCACAAATTATCAGAAGTTCTCAGCAAAATTTTTATATATTCGAATGTTTTGATAACATTCCATTTTCTAAAATTAGTTGATTGTTTACTTCAAATGCGAAAATACGGCAGTCGACAAACGAAGACTTACAGTGAGCAAAAAAATTAATCATGCAGCCAATAGAAATTAATAAAAATTCATTTTTCTCAAAAAGTATAAACTTTTTTGAAAAACTAATTTCACCAAAAGATAGCGCTTAAAAAATACATTAAAAATCATATGTTTGAAAATAAAAAAATTGAATTTGTTATATTTAAAAAAATAAAGAACTAACTTTATTGAAAATTCCTGACAAAAAAATTAATCATGCAACAAGAAAATTCGAATGGTAAGTATCAAAAATTATATTATATTTAATTATATTATTTATTTATGTTAATTTAAACTATATATTTATATCAATAAACTTTCCAGCAATGACCAGCGTTGAAAATATAAAATCTAAAAGAAGCTACACATCTCATTCGATCGGACTTCGTGCACGAGTAATTGCGTTATGGCAAGATGGCCAAAGCCAAAGATCAATGGCTAAAACGCTATGTATATCGCCTGCAACCGTTCAATCCATCGAGGAATAGTTTAAAAAAGTTGGAAACCTCGAAATTCAACCTGGAAGAGGACGCAAACGAAAGACTACGGCGCGTCAAGATCGATCTTTGATCAAAAGATTCGAAATTAATCCAAGATCTTCAAAAACAGCAGCAGTAAAAGAGTTGGAGGAGAGTTTTGGATTGTCTCTCCCACCGCAAACAATTAGAAATCGCTTGCATGAAGCGAATTTACATGGACGAACACCACGCAACAAGCCGTATATGAGCCCAATCAATAGAAAGAAGCCGCTCGAATGGGCAAAAAAGTACGTGGATAAGCCACAAGAGTTCTGGGACTCAGTCATTTGGTCTGACGAGTCGAAATTCAATTTATTTGGCTCTGATGGAGTTGTAAAGATATGGAGGAAGCCAGAAGAAAAGCTTCAATTGAAGTGTTTGAATGCCACAGTTAATCGCGGTGGCGGTAATATTATGGTCTGGGGATGTATGGCAGCGAGCGGAGTCGGGAAATTGGCGTTTTTTTATTAGAGAATGGATCAATATTTATCTAAATCAATTCTGCAAGATAATTTAAGTTCATCTGCAGAAATTGTCGGGTTGAAAGATAATTTTATCTTTCAACACGACAATGATCCTAAGCATACGGCTCGTTCGGTCGTCGAATATTTAAAAGTTTCAGGGTTCAAAATGCTCAAATGGGTTGCTCAATCACCAGACTTAAACCCAATCGAGCATCTTTGGGCTTATGTCGAGAAAAAATTAAAAGATCGGCGAATTTCGAAGAAAGCCGATCTGAAAAACTTAATTTCGAGTTTTTGGTCGGAAATCGGGTCAGATATTACCAGAAACTTGGTAAATTCAATGCCTAGACGTTGTTTAGCCGTCATTCAATCAAATGGTGGACCTACGCGTTATTAATTTTATATTAATTTTCTTTATTTTTAATTTAATTTAATTTTTTATATTATGCATGTTTAATTTTTTTGCCTTGGTTTTTTGATTTTTTATTTCTTTTGTAATTTTTCGTAACTTATATTATTATTTTGTAATTTTTTAGTTCCTTTTTCGATAGATTTATATATAAATTTAAATTATTTAATATAAAAATCATAAATTTTAACTTAATTTAGTTTAAATTCAGTTTTAAAAAGTTTTTACTATGGTGCATGATTAATTTTTTTGCTCACTGTACATGCAAATCTATTTTAGAAAAATGCATAACATTAAAAGACCTGGTAAAAAGAATGTCTAGCAAATAGGTTGCCCAAAATTATGGTGTTCCAAAGACTACAATATTAACCTGAGGTAAGAATAAAGACAAACTATTGATCTTGCTTAAAAAAATGGCACGTAATCTAAACGGAAGAAACTTCATACTGGTTAATTTTAAAAACATAACTAAATTTGTTAGCACTTTTGAACAACTGTTATAGAAGATAAATAAACTAGATTTAGACTTTTTTTTAGTATGAGGCGGAGCACCATACTGGGTCCACACATAATTCCCTTTAGGGAGTTCACCTTCAACCATGGCAAAACTTTGTACCGTAGGACCTTATAATAAACTTCAGCTCCCACTTTTTCAACAAGTTTAAAAAAATGGAGAGGTGTCTTTTTTCCGTTAGATACCATAGCTCCCAGAACTATGACTTGAGCTGGGTGCTTGTTTCTAAAAATTCCTTTCATATGAGAAGGTGGCTTAGCTATATACTAGATGTTGTGAAAGTTTAAAACCGCATCAATAGTAAAATGTTTTTCATCAAAAAAAAAAAATCATGGTTGGTCCATGCAGCTTCAGGTAACACATTTCGTGTTTGGCTCTTTCATGTCTTCTGGATTTCAATTTTTTGGTCAAAAGGTGTTTTGAAAGTCCTTGTATTTAACCTTAGATGTATGGACAGCCCTTCTAATAGTCCAGAGCTCGTCTAGTCTATTGAATTAGTTAAACATTAATTTATGGCATTTTATTAATGTTATGAACTCTACTTTAGATTCTGACTCAACATTGGTTCTACCATTATGCAGATACTGAAGGATCCTACTCAAAATTATTCTCCTTTGTTGCATTAGAGGAATGAGAGCTGTATTTTTTTATAATTGATGAAGCGATTAGCTACTTTAAGTTTTTTTAACATAAATTTGTAGCAACGTCAACGGTGAATAAATTAACATCACAGCAATAAAAGGCATCAACAGATGCTTTTATTAGAAAGAGAGCTTAAACAATTGCTGATATCAATTTAATTTTAATATAAAAAAAATGAAAAGATTCACCTCCAGATAGACTTATATCTATTTATGACTCAGCCGCAACATCTTCTGCAAGATATCGCTTTTTTTTGACGATTGTCTAAACATGATTTTCTGTACCTTTTTTTATTACTAGAGCGCAACTTACCTCAGTAAAACAATTTGTTACCTCGATATCTAAGATTAGCTTTATGATTAAACGAACCTTTGTTATCAGAAAAATCCCCATCCTCGTAAGAGTTATTCTCTGAAAAATTGTGTTCTTCTGATTGCTTTTCTTCGTTGAATTTTAGATTATAATTGTTTTTCTATATCCTGCTTTTGATATGGTATTTCAATGATAGGCATTCAGAAAGGTCACGCTTGAGTTCAATGATCACTATGTACTTTTACGTAGGCTTGAATACGTTTTGGCATAGATTCAATCAGATGCATAAATAATTCTTTTGGAACTTCGTTCTAAATTTTCAAACACGCAACTCGTTCCACATTTTTCTCTTGGACAAGGAACTATTTCTTTTTCATTCATTCACCAAATATTTTCGATGGAGTTCAGATCTGGTGATCGTGCTGGCCAGGCTAAAAGAGTAATAGGTTGCCTTTGAAGCCTATCTTTCACCGAGTCGGCGGGATATGCCATTGCGCCTTCCTGAGGGAAAATCTACTTTTTACGCTTTCCAAAAAATATTCTCTTAGTAAGTAAAAACTTATTTTCCAACGTGTCCTTGTAATTATAGTGTTTAATTCTCCCATAAAAATATTTTGAAATCCTGTCCCCTCGTGAGAAATGCATCTGCATATACCTATTGAGACGCAACCTCTTTGTAGTCTTGGTACACAAAATCTTTTCTTATATTTCTCTGAAGCTAATCTTTTAACGATAAATCTTGATTTACAATTAATCACCTTAAAAATTGATTCATCAGTAAAAATGTAATCAATCTTCCACTGACCAGCGTAATCTTTCTTTAAACAACTTACAACTTTTAACCTTATCTGTCAAAGAGCGGTTTTCTGATAGCAACATAACAACCAATACTTTTTTTATTAAGACACCTTTTAACTGTGCTATAACTAACACTAACGTATCCAGCCTTATTACTAAAGCAAACAGTTTTCGGTTGCTAATTTTAGGAACTTCCCTTACCCTTCGATACAATAAGCTTTGATCCCTAGAATTAGGCTTTGACGGCCTGCCAACTCTTGGTGAATCTTTTACATCGCTTGAAAGTTTGTCGTTTTTTCGGCGTTATTTGGACACAGCATAAAGAAACACCACATAATCTTGCTATTTGTCAATAGAAATTGATTATTTTTTCAATTTTATTTGTAATTTATATTGGTCAAAGCGAGCACAAACTTTCAGGATTTTTGAATAACATAATTTAAGAGTTATTAAGTTTAAATTTATTATTTATAAATAATTTAAATTGATATTTTTAAAATTTTTTTTATTGCTATAGTTTTTTTATCTGATTCTCTTTTTTTGATTGATTTTGGTACTAAAACGATATCTTTTTAATTTTTTTTAATTTTTTTTTAATTTGGTTATTAAATGTATTCCAAATAAAAATCTCTCTTCTTTTTTTCTTTTTTTTTTAAAGCATGGAAAAACTTTAAGTAACCGATAAAAAAATCTCTGTGACCTTACATTTTTGAAAGCCATTGTGTAGCTGTTGGAATAAGTGTTATGAAAAGAGTTGGGACACTATTACCTGTAAATCAACAGCTGTGTTTTGCCGATGGTGTGCAACTGGCAGTCATTGAAATGCCATATCAAAAGCAGGATACAGAAAAACAAATATAATTAACAATTTAACGTAGAAGAACAATCAGAACAACATGATTTTTCAGAGAGTAACTCTTACGAGGACGAGGATTTTTCTGAGAATGAAGATTCACTTGATCTACAGTATCAACAATATCTTTTCGCAAGTTAAGTTCATAGTCTGCAAGCTTTTGTTCTATTAACTCGATACACATATCTGCAGGTAGTGATGCTGTGATGCGAACTAAACCTAAGTTCTAGAACTGATGGTTTAGTGCATGCAAGTTACTATTCGTATAACGACAGTTACGTAATAATGTTCATTCATCAAAAAATAAAGAAAATCTTTCTCCTATATCGGTGTACTATGTCGGGTATTCAGTGAATAAAGCCGCACCCTTGATCAGCCGCATTGATCATCCTTAATCATCTTAAATCAGCCGCATTTTTTAAAAGATCATGGTTAGAGCAGTTATTTGAAGGGCTGAAGTAAAATCATTTTGTGATTTTGCTACAGGAATCTTTTAGAATCAAAAGAAAATTGATTATTTAAAACACCATCTCAAAAAAGCATCTGGAATCTATAAGTAAACTAAAGTTGTTTAATATTTCTGGATGCTTTGTTTTGATACCAATCTACACTTAGGGTCCTGATCAGTGCCGTACAAGGGGTGCAGTGCTCCATCCTTCCCAAAATGAAATGAAATAAAGTTTTCAAGGCCCCTGTAAATTTGAGTTAACAGATGTTGGCCCCTATAAAATTGAGTTAATAGATTATGAGTCAAACTTCCCTTAAAGCTATGTGTGCCCATTTCTTCCTGTTAGCTATAAGAAAAAAAATTGTTCTTTTCTTTACGGAGGCTTCTGATTCTTTGATCACTAATCCCTCAATTGGGGATGTTATGGTAGCTCATACGCTACGGGTCCTACAATACAGTTTTTCCACGTTTTGCTTAACAAAGTCGATTAAAGTCTAAGAGCAATATTGGTTCTTTATATGGTACAACCCACATCAACCAGTTTTTAAGAAAACTTGTCAACTTGCTGTATTTTTGAAAAGGCTAAATCTATCAATGTGGAAATGAAGAATCTCATTGTCTTTTTATTGAAGTCTTTACTTTTGAAAAACTGAAGTTTGTTTCGCTGTGACTTGTTATGACATTATTAGTCGCTTGTATTACCTTAGTACAAAAAGATATAAGTAAGTGTAAAATATCCAAGATAATTCTGTTAGAGTAATTAAAATATCTGTTAACTTTAATCTTTAAATTGTTGATTATATTTTAAACATCTTACTTTTTATCATACTTGTGACGTCACTGCAGGACAAAATAATTTATGAAATCAATAAAAAAAATTAATCCTGTCAGAGTTACAAAAAATATATACGCAACTAAAAAATATATGTGTTATGCTACTGAAAAAAAAATATATGTTATGATACTGAAAGGTCATTCTTAAAGTAATATTTCATTTTTTTTAACTTTTTAAAGAAGAGTGTCTATGACGTTGAATGCAGGAGAAAGTTTCGAGGAAATCAAAAAGGAGAAAGAAAAAAAAAAAGCAAAACATAGCAAAGCATTGAGAAAGAATAGCGAAAATATTTTAGTTAGATTTAAAATAAATCATTTTATAAATATATGTAATACAAAATTACGCTGTTATCTATTGTTTCAAACGATCGAATGAGAAATGTTTTTTTTAATGTTAACCCATTTCAAATGAAACTTCGAAAATGAATTTAAGTCAAGTTTATCAAAGAACGAAATGCGAATCCTTGAAAGTGAAAGAAAAGGGTTGTAAGGGTCTTCTACCAAAATAATACTGCAATAGTGATACTGCAATCGCAATATTACTATCGTAAGTTCTTATCGCATGATAAGAACCGCCACAAGTACCATGGTGATTTTAATTAAAACTTACGGAAACTTTAGAACCGCTGGGAAAAAAATCCAGCACAAAACTATTTCCTTAGCAAATGCATCAAACTTTTCAGCTGTAGTGTGTTGATATGTAATTGCACAACGTGTGTACCAAGTTTTATAGCCGCGCTGTCCTTGTTAGCGCTCAGATGTCATGTTGTTTATGCAAACATTTGTTTGATAAAATATTCTTTTTATCATCAGATGGTAATGATAAAACTATCCCATTATAGTTTTTTTAGAATTAAAATCGTACTGTACAACTACACATGATATAAGATCTTACTACATTACTACCAAAAACGATTAATAAAATCTTCAAATAATTTTTAAACCAAAAGTTGATGAAGTTCTAATAGTCCCAAGGATAAAGAATTTAAACACAATCAGATAAAACAGAGAATTCTGGGAAATTATAAATTGACGTTCCTCCTTATATTTTAAAAACTCTTTGTACAATATTATATAAGTTCAATATGCAATAGTTTATTAGTTCGATGTGGAAACTTTTACAAAACTCGGTGTAAAAACACTTTGTAAACACTTTAAAAACTTGATATCGAATGCATTTTCAGAGTATCAAAATGTAAACCGATTTAAAGATTCGCATTTGTTCCACATTGTACTTACATCATTTGTGTTACAACCATTATGACCTCTTGAAACAGAGGTTAGAAAAAAATAACAATGACAAGCTAAATATTTTATTGCAACTTTGCTTTTGATAAGCTTTAGTACTGAAAAATTTAATATAAAGAGTCAAGCAAACCGCCGTTAATATCTATATATACAAAAAAAGCTTTTTACTATACAACCTTTAACGAGTTTAAATTAAGTGTCTTTGAAATCTCAAATATTTTTATAAAGAACCAATATTGGTCGCAGACTTTGTTTAATCGACTGCAACTTCTTTTGTACATGATCTATAGGCTATAAGAGGTTTTTCAGGACCAATATTGCTATTAACGTCATGCTTAAACTTTTTTTAAATGGTATGTTTGGTACGTGTGGTACGTGGGATATTCAATTAATAAAAGTCAACAAAAATATAATAAGCCAATATCTGTTTTATACAAATTTCAGTGCACTGATTTTAATTTTAAAGTCTATTCATTACCATCACTTGCCATTCTTTGAAGTAACCGACAAATCTTTTAGAGCTTTTGTAGAGATTTAGGGAATATTACTGCGCATGTGCGGAAAGTAACATACCTATTATCTATGCAGCTGTGAAAGGTAATATCATTATGATCTGGGCATATTAGGAGTGCGTTTTCTGCATGGCACGTTTTTTGAGGCATTTTCCCCAGGTTCATTGATTTCGTTATTGGATGTAATTTAAATGACTAACTTTTGAGTTTATAAAGCAGTATCAGTTAATACTCTGATTCTCTTATTTTGCTAACCATCTTCTACGGCTGACTTAGTAGAAGAATAGTGCCGTCGGATGCTTGTTACTTATCAGTTCTGAACACCAATAATATGACCATGCATTGCAGCACAATCGTAATAGCCTTAGCTGACGAGTCAGTTTAAATTCACAATTTAAAACAATTTTCTAGAAGCTAAATTATAGTTTTTCATACAGGTTTAAGGCTCTTACAGCTTTTTGCTCATATTCTAAGAATGCTTCACAAACTATAACCTTACTTTGGCGATGACGGAGCGCATTTTCTTAAGGATATAATCCCGCCGGATTTAATTGATCTTTTGGCGTAAACTCTTACGTCATTTCTAAAATTGTAAATTTAGTTTGGGGGTCAAAGTTTCTAAAAATAATTTTATCAGAAGTTTGTTTTCCACATGGCAAACAAATGAAACGTAAGAAAAAATATATAAATATATATATTATTCACTTCCTTTAGTTAAATTATTACTTAAAGTTACTTGCTTCCTTAAATCTGACGGGTTCTAGTGACAAAATCATCTTTTTCACCATTATAGATGCAAGTAGCATTACTTGCATCTATAATGGTTTTAAGTTTATTAAAACATTTTTTAAAAATCTTTACTTACTTTTGCCAATTCTAACAGTATATACTCCTGAAACTTGCCAAACTTTGTATACTGTTGAAGCAACACGTGTTATTGTTCGTCACGTATGCTCCTAAGCTGGCATGTCGGTTCCCAGAATCAAACTTAAATTTTTTGATACAGTTTGTATAATAGATTTCTTTTTACGGATTTTACGTAGAAGTGAATTGAGTTGAAAAATAAACGCGACTAAATAAATCTATCGCCATTCTTTGTTATCTAACCAGCAAATGGTTTGAAAAAACTTTTTTTTTGTGAACTAAGCAGAAAAATAAATAAAAGTATTTGATTTTAGAAAATATTTTACCATATTAAAATACTAAAAAGGATTTGTTTTGTTTTTTTTAACCGGAACTTTTTCAAAAAATATTGTTTGAAAGCTCGTCAAGAAAACTAAAAAAAGAAAAAAAAAATTGTTACCGGATTTCTCAATCCTTCTGTTTTAAAGTCAATTATACCAATCAAATGTTTTGAAATCTGTTTTAACTATGCTCATTGAAATTAAACAAGACCTTACTCAGTCTAAAACGATTTTACTCAGTCTAAAACGATTTTATTACATAAGGAAGTTTCCTACCATAAAACTAGTGAGAACTTTATTATTTTCCATATACTAAATTCTAAAAAATAAATATTCGCCAAGGAATGTTACCAAGTGACAGTATATAATTTCAAGTTAACGATGGTTTTTTAATTATAGTTTCAATTAGTAGTAACTTCGTGTACACGCGAGAGTTCCCTAAGTGTAATTTTCATAAATATTCAATGCTTTTAGTTCGGACAAATTGCCTGATTTCGACTCTTAAAAAGATAAAATGGAAGTTAAAGTAATGTTGTAGAAAATAATTTAAAACTTCCCTTGATCAATTATTTACTCAGTTTTATTATTATTAATTTTCTTTATTTTAAATCCATTCATTAAAAAAGAATAACAAGAAAAGGCGTTCTTAATTTGATTGACTTCCAACTTTTTGCTCTCTTAAAATCATGCGCAGCAAAAAGAACAATTTTCATAAATGTAAGAAGAAATATTGCATCGTCGATAAATTTCCCAATAAAATGATTGAAAAACAAGTTTTTCTCAATTTAACATTAAACTCACTGATTTATATATATATATATATATATATATATATATATATATATATATATATATATATATATATATATATATATATATATATATATATATATATATATATATATATATATATATATATATATATATATATATATATATATTTATATATATATATATATATATATATATATATATTTATTTTGTATTTCACTCATTCTTCTTCATATTTAAAATTGCTTTTAAATATGAAGAAGAATGAGTAAAGACTAAGCACAGTACAACTTAATGAAATTATATGTGTATATATATATATATATATATATATATATATATATATATATATATATATATATATATATATATATATATATATATATATATATATATAGTTTTTACATCATTTGACGTCATAAACCCAAATTTATTTCATCTCCATTAAAAATTCGATTTTCGCTGTAAAAGTTTTAACCTCCATAATCCATTGCAGGAGTGCTTTTAATAATCATTTTGCGAAAGCGACTTCTTAGCTTTGCATTGTGTTTTAAAAAAAGTTTTACTCTGAAAAAGGATATTGATGGGGGTATTTTTGGATTTTTTTAAAAAGAATTTAAATTGATGTCTGAAGAAATAGTTCCTTAAATTATCTTAAACTTCACTCATTCTTATAATTATGCAAAACTCCTGATGGTTGTTCAACTGAAGTATTTCAAAAGATTGAATCGTCCATTTTACCAACCTATAGTCAGCTTTTATTCATGAGTGGAGGAAGATTACGGACGACTACTTTAGTTGACACAGGGAAAAACATGTCCCCTAGTAACAATGGAGGCATTAGGATTACACGTAAGTTTAACTAAAATTTATTTAGCATATTGGCTATATTCAAAGACTAGTATTTGGCAGATAATATTTAGAATACAGAGTCAAAATATTTAACTTATGCAAAGATCTAGTTAGAACACAATTTAAAACAAGCATGAAAGCTTAAAATAAAAGGTAGATATGAAAATATCAAATAAAAGGTAGATGAAAAATGAGTTAAATGGGAATTATTAGTTTCAGTTCTGTATAACTGTTTTAGTACTTTTCTATTAATTAAGTGCTATTTACTTATGGAGCTTTTACCCTGTAGAGCTATTATTTTAAAATATCTTAACATGGATTTTTTAGTATAATTACTGTTATAAGGATTTTGAGTATAATCATTAATATTTGTTATAATCACTATAGTTGTTATAATCACTTTAGTTGTTTACTGAAGTTACAGAAACTCTGAGTCATACAACCAGCTCTATGTTACTGTATCCAATTAATTCTGTCATATTTGGATTTTTCCACTTTTGGCAACTTATGCATAATATTGTCATTCTTTATATTTTCCTTAGTATTAAAATTTTTAAAAAGATAAGACATTTTTTACTAGATTTTATCTTCAATGAATTATGTATAATATGAAAATATTCTATAAATGGATTCTTACTCTATCAAAAATACTTCTGTTTTTCTTTGCTAGGCTTTATTGATTTTTGCTATTATAGTTACTTAAGTTAAAAAAAATACCTGGTTTGCTTTATACTTTTAAGATGCAGAATGCAGAAAGGTTGAAGCATGAAAACTAATTGTAATATGAAATTTCTCTAAATACGATTTTACATTATATAATTTCATAATAGTTAAGTAAAAAATGTCTACGCTCTATAAACTCTGATATTGAAGATGAGTAAACCATGAAGCAGTTTGTTATGAATAGCCTGATACTATGTAAAATGATTAACTTCTAAAAATTGTGGGAGATAAAAACTCAGCAAAATTTATTCAAGGAAAATTTCCATATTTTGGAGCATGAATTAGAATATGCAATAGCAAGCATTTCTTTACAACAAATATATTTCCAATTGTCAAGTTTGATTGTTCATTGACCAGAA
Organism: Hydra viridissima; assembly: GCF_058129835.1. Taxonomy (NCBI): domain Eukaryota; kingdom Metazoa; phylum Cnidaria; class Hydrozoa; order Anthoathecata; family Hydridae; genus Hydra; species Hydra viridissima. The sequence goes on from NW_028324310.1 coordinate 12,190,591, forward strand.
ATTAATGCTTATTTCAGGACTCAGAACAAATGTCTAAGTTTTTTGTAACACACTTTGAAATATTCTATTAAATATGGTAATGTTTAAAGTGTTTTAAAATTGTTTTACTCTTCAGTTTCAAATTGAAATAAGCTTAAATCAAAACAAAGTTATAATTTTTGTTATCGACTAGCTTTCATTCATTATTTAATACAAAAGTAGAGTATTTTTATTTAAAGCACTTTTGTAATGTGTTTTTTTTTTTTTTTTTTTTTTAAATAAATTATGCCAATTTTTTATAAAAACTTTAAAACTCTGTAACTGTTAATGTGTGGTGTTATTAACTTGAGGGTTTAACTTTTTGAAGGCTAGGAACTAATTTGAGTAAGCTGTGATTTTCTTATTTGCATAAAAACTACTTAATTCAGTTAGCTTATGTTTGTTTACCCTTTTTTTAACACAGTATGTTTAATTTACTAACAAAATTACTTAACGCTATAACTGCCAAATTGAACAGGTTTTATTGACAGGTAAGAGTACTTTCACCAAAGATATTCCACAATTGAACTTACATACATGTGGGTGATCTATATTTGATTTAGCAGACAGTTTTAAAAATTAAATTTTCATTATTTCATGTATACTTTTTTTTCAAGTTGTGTTTTCAGCAAGCACATAGCATAGACATCACAGTATTTTAAAAGATTAGGATAAATGTTATCTGTATAGAACATTTCTTTATTGCACAGTTGCCTTGACCCACTTGTCCAGACAAAATTTCAATTTATGAATTCTGTGAATCATTGCACTATGAACTTTCCTAGCGGCAAATCATTATTTTAATCTTAACCTAGTCAGTCATAACTGCTATAGATATACAGTAAATTTGTTACTGCAATCCTTGATAAAAAAAAAAATCATAACATCTAAGTTATAATTATTTTTTATCAAGGATTGCAGTAACTATAGGGAAACTAAATGAAAACCAAAATCAATTTGCTTCTAAAGTAATCCTGTGGTAAGTAAAAATGCTACTATTACTGCATTGATGTGTACTTGCTGCTGTGTAAAGAATCTGCTATTTGTTAAAAGATAATTGAAGCCTTGAAACACTTAAATGATAGCTAATTTGATGAAAAAAAAATGTTTCAATCAGGTTTTTTCAATTAAATAATTTGAACAGATAGTCAAATTATTTGATGAAAAAAACCTGATTGTACATAAAATAAACAAGCAATTAGCCTTTTAAGTTATTTAACTTTTTTCCCCCTATTTTTGTGTGTATTGGTTTATCAATGCATTGTACTGATGAAATACATTGATATATTTAGTTCTAACTTATTGGACTATTTTTTTAAAACAGGAGATAAAGATGGTAGCAAAGTTACTAGTGTGTTGGCTACAACTGCTTCATATCCCGATCAAACAGAAGAAATAAGTTATTGTGATACTAAGGTTATTGGCAATGGTTCATTTGGTGTGGTATATCAAGCAAAAATTGTTGATAGCACTGATATGATTGCAATTAAAAAAGTGCTTCAAGATAAACGTTTTAAAAACAGAGAATTACAGATATGGCGTAAACTTGATCATTGTAATATTGCAAAGTTGCGACATTTTTTTTATACAAATGGAGAGAAAGTAAGTTATTTTTTTAACTTGTTATTTAAGTTTAAAATGTCGATCTTTGCAGGGTAAGGAAGCATGCATTTAACTTGAGTGAGTAGCAATATGTAAAGATGTAGTGCAGTATATAAAGGTTATTAAACCTTTTGTTACCGCTTATTTTAGACACCACTTGTCTGGCACTGGCCAACAAGTCTCAGGTGGCTTTTTTTTTTTTTTGCCTTGTTGTACCTTCTCTCAAAGTTAAGGCTTGTATTTTGCAAAATATTTTTTTACTTCTGTGTACCGTTTTTAAAATATGAGAATTAAATTTTTTAAACAACAATTTAGTTTCTGTATTTTTAGTTTAAGACTGGTATTGTAATGATAAATTAACTACAGTAGGTTATGTGTTTTTGAAAAATTGTGATTAAGAAAAAATTGATTCCCTACCATTTTTGTTTATTTAAAGTTGACAGATTAATTAAAACTTGTTTAAACAATTTTGCTTTATATTCAAAATATTTGCTTAAGGAACTTTAAGTTAATAGAAACTAGTGTGCATGCTTAACAATTTAATATTTTTCTATATGTATTAACTGTTTATTGCATGCTTATAAATGATATTGTATTATTGCTTTCTGAAATAAATTAAAATGAATAAAAAGTTAATGATAAAAGTTTCATTAATGCTCTCTATAAATATTTTTCGCTTATTGTTTATAATTGTTGAGTTGTATGGCCTTCTTATTTCTCCCATACTAATTATTAGTTTCAAAAAGTAAGTTTTTCTAGCAAGAAATTCTGAAACTCTGATTTTGACTGGTAATCTCTAACATATTGTTCAATAACATCATTAGTGAAAAATCACAAAACATTTAAATATTTCATGTGTTTTTAGCTTATTTTATTTTTTATACTTCAAGTTTTGGTAGAAAGAACAAGTTGAAAAGATATATTACACTATTCTTTCAGGATTAAAATGAACTGCCAAAGACACGAATTTCTTTTTGTTAAAAGGGTACAAATCAAATTTTTCATCAAAATGAGTTTGATATGATTTTATTTTATTTGAAGATGGAAACCATTATTTGTGTTAAAAGGGAGTTTCTAACTGTATCCATAACAACACAAACTTGCAAACAAAGGGCATAACTCAATACTTGGTTTTTATTAAAAGGACACAAGTCAGCTAGGAATGCCAGATGAAACTAGGTGTTGTGGTGTGCCATATGAACCTAGAGTTGACCCCTGCCTGTTTAATGAGGAATCTGTTTTTTTTTTGTTTTTTTTTTCTTTTTGGGAGGGGGGGAAATCCCTTACCTGAGACATTCCTCAGATGCTCCTGTCTATAACACTGTAGTTTATTTGACTTATGAACTATTGTTTTTTTGCGTATTAAAGTTTTAAGTTGTTTATAATGGAAGAGTTAATAAGTGGAAGTCCTATGAAAAGAAAAGGTCTATCCTGCAGAGAAAGTACCAATAAAAATAATTAAAGAAATGGACACTGAGAAGATGATGAATTACATCCCAGTTCAACATCAAGAGTGCTACAACACTATCAGGAGTAAGCCAACAACTGTAGCAGAAATTGCTGATAGTGACAGATCCAGATTTCAGTGATGATGATTAATTATTATAATTACCATTTTTTATGTTATGTTTGCCGTTTTTTGCCTTGAAATATTTTGAAATACTTACTAAATATGTTCAATATGTGTTGCACTCATCAATAAAACTACTATGAACCTTAAAAACTTGATTACTTTCATTCAAATAGTTTACTTTATTAAAATTTTTGTTAAAAAGGCAATTTTTTAGATATTTTTTGCATTTAATTACTTAAAAACTACTGTTCAAAGCTTTAACCATATTATAAAACAGTAACTTTCACTTTCAAACTAGTTTTCTGAAATTTTTTTTAAAAAAAGTTTTTTTATTTCTGAAAAATTTGTATTTTGTGACTTATCCCCTATCAACAAAAACTAATTCATCAGTTCTCTATTTTTAATTAATATACTTTTAACATACTGTGAACTAGGCATAATAACTGAACAACCTGTCAGGTTGTATAAAAAAGTATGTGAAGAAATTCAAAAAACTCAAACAAAACCTAATAATATCAAAAAGTAGCAAAATAGTATCAATAGTAACAAAAGTCAAACAAAAACCTAATAGTATCATTTGACTCAACATACAGTGAGCCAGAAAATATTAATAGAATTCTTACTTTTAAATATCTTCATTTTGTTTATATTAATGATGCAGTATGTTTAAAACTTTTTTTTATATATCAAGCGAAATCTATAATTATTAGGGAGAGTTTTCAGCTAGTTAAAATCTTTTTTACTCATAGTTATTCAATTAGCTTTAAAAATGTTTTATTTTCATTGTTGCTAAAAATCTGTTCTATTGTTATATGTAATATTACACATTTGATAACTATGATATTGTTAATAGTTTTTTTTAATATATTTTATTTGATATATTATTTTAGTGTTACATTCGATTTTATTTGATATATTATTTTAGTGTTACATTCAATCTTTTTAGAAAGATGAAGTCTATTTAAACCTGGTTATGGATTACATGCCAGAGACTGTCTATAGGGTGGCAAGACATTATACAAAAAATAGGCAAACAATTCCAATAATATATATTAAGGTAAGCTTTAAATAGACAAATTTCTATATTACACCTATATTTTGGTTGGTGTTACAATTTTGAGCTTGTGCATCATTAAAATTCTTTGTATTTTAATATTGAACATTTTTATTGAACAAATTAATAGATAAGTTTTAAAATTAAAAGCTGTAATATTCATATTTAAGTAAAATATAACAGATGTTTGATCTCTGTCTTCAATTCTTTTACAAAATTCCTCTGTTACACTTTCACATGAATCACATAATTAGGAAAAGGAAAATAAATAAGCAGTTTGTAAGCATCATGTTTTATAGTCAAAACCAATATAAAGTAAAATTATTATATTGAAAAGGTGGCTAGTTGATCTGATAAGCTTAAGCTATACTAAACAGTACTTAAAGCTACACATTGTTATAACTTTAAGTCATATTCCATGCATACATAACATGTAATACCACGTTTTAACATCTCAAAGCTCTATTTAATGTAAGTTTCCTTTAATAACAAAATTTTATAATCTCCTAATATTTAAGGTTTTTAAAAAGGGTTTTAAGGTTTTGCAATATTTCACTATGCGACTTTCAGTTAAAGGCCTTTTCCCCCTTAACTGAAAGTCTCAAAGCAGTTTCTTAATGCATGTACAGGCCATTTCAAAAGTTCCACAAAAAATAATTTGACTTTGGCAGGTAGAAGGGTTTACTTATCAAAATTCAATGTGACCACTATTTTGTTCATGTACAGCAAGAAATCTCTAGTAAAAATGAATTCAATAGAAAAAGTCAGTAGAAAAATAAGTAACTTCATAAACAAAGTTCTCAATATCCTTGAATGGTTTGAATGGTATGCAAATAAGTTCTTTAACTGCTTTACACATGTGTTAGGTTGCCCAATACTTTCTTTTTGCTTTGATAGCTATGATCTATCATGAGATAATAAGCATCTCATAATAACTGTCATCTTTTGTGTTTGAAGAAATAAGGCTCTAAAAACCATTATTCCCATGCCCACTATCAGTTTTAATAAATGAATTGACTCACTTGGTTTCTCTAGCTCAAGGTACAAAATTGTGAATGTTAATAGATCTGTTAAAAATAAATTGGCTTCATTAGTGAACAAAATCTAATCCACAAAAAGATTCAATTATCTTCCAATTTTCCTGGCACACTTGGCCAAATGTTAGTTATTCCTGATAACTACTTGATAACAACTTGTAGTACCTTTGGAACATGCATGGATAGAGCTTCAAATGTTGATGCATAGGTTGCCAACTCATGAAGACCAATAGTGCTTGATAAGTATCTGACTCTCTTAATGACTTCTTTGGTATTGACCTCAGGTTTCCTGGAATGTGAGCCTTTTCAACTGAAACCAATAACTCTAAAAATTCACTGCACTGTGTAGAGTCTAAAGGGCCTCTCTAGTGCAAACCTTTTAAGCTTTCCAATCTCCTCACCAATGTGGTGAAGAAATAAGAGTTCTCATTGTAAAGTTGAATGATTAAAATTTATTTAGCAGTTAAAATTTGTGCCATCTCCTTAAAAAACAAAAGATGAAATGAAAAACACAAAAATTCCCATTAATGCATATTGTTTTGGATTTACTAACACAATAATAAACTACGACTTTAAAGAATAAAAGCTATACAGCTATAAAGAATAAAAGTTTGCTATTATCTATTAAATTGCTTTGCAATTGATCTCATAAAGATAAAATATTTCAAATGTACAAAAAAATCATTTAGACTTTTACTCTTTTTTTTTTTAATTTTATAGTTGTTTCTTGTTTTGAAATATCAAATTGGTTTTTGAATAGAAAAATTATTTTTAGGAAATTCTTATAAATCACTCAATTATGAAATAAAGATTCCTTTGTTATTACTATTTCAATGTAATTTAGCAAAATTATTTTGTTTTAATCTAGCATGTTTAGGCCCTAAAATAATTACTTCTCGCTTGCTGGACATAGTCAGCAAAAGCAAGGAACTAAGTTGGTACAAAATACTTTTAAAAAATTATTTCTACTTATTAGATGTGACTAGGCAACTGCAATAATTTGTTGATCCACTCAAATAGTGGTGTTATTATCTTTCTTTATAATAAACGCAATTTCTTTATAATAAACAACAATGTTTAATGATCGTAAAATGATGTGATGCAAAAAATAAAAGCTGTTCTACGTTAAAAATCTTTATCAAATTCGTTATGAGTTTTTTAATTTAGGACTCAACTTTATGATTATGAATTTTTTATGATTATGAAGTAAAATGTTTCTTTCATATTTTCATAGACTCCCTACAAATATAAATTTATTTTACACCTTTTTATCAAATATTTTCTTGCGTATATTGAAATTGATGCATTTGCTATGATTTTCATTTATATATTGAATTGATTTTTATGTGAGTTTACCGATATGGGTATAATTATAAAAACAAAAGAAATCTTTTTTGATTATCATGAAACAATTCCAAGTCTTCAGGTGGCAGCAGTTGTCATTATGAATTGTTTATATTACTAGAAGAATTAGTCATTATTTATTTGACAGTTGGATCAAGAAAAGGACTATATATTTTTCTATCTTCTATTTATTTGCTTAAATTTTTGTCTCTTTTCTTCCAGTTATATGTTTACCAGTTGTTTCGTGCTCTGGCTTATATACACTCGCTTGGAGTCTGTCATAGAGATATTAAACCTCAAAATTTATTGCTTAATCCTGATACTGGTGTACTCCAGTTATGTGATTTTGGCAGGTAAAATTTTTTTTTGTTTAAATTTTCAAAAATTACTGTTAGTAGTTATCTCTGCTTCTGCCATAAATTATTTTTACCTTTTTTTCCTGCAGTGCAAAAGTATTAATCCCTGGAGAACCAAATGTAGCATACATATGTTCAAGGTACTACAGAGCACCAGAGCTTATATTTGGTGCCACTGATTATACTGTAAATATAGGTAAATAAGTTATTAAATTTTTTTTAGTTGTCATATATAAAATGAAATCTTGGATTTATAATGATAAAAACACAATATATTTGCATATTAAAAATAGTATCATAAGATAGTTGCGAATTAGTAGAAATTCATTAAAAAGGTTTCCACATTTTTTTATTTAAGATACATGGTCAGCAGGTTGTGTCTTGGCTGAGTTGTTACTGGGACAACCAATTTTCCCTGGGGATAGTGGTGTAGATCAGTTAGTGGAAATTATCAAAGTCCTTGGTACACCTACAAGAGAACAGATTCGTGAAATGAATCAACATTATACAGAATTTCGTTTTCCACAAATTAAACCCCATCCTTGGTCAAGGGTTAGTTTTTAAAAATTTTTTCCTTAAATTTTTTATATATAAAATTAAAATTTTTATATATATATATTTTATATATATATATATATATATATATATATATATATATATATATATATATATATATATATATATATATATATATATATTAAATATGACAATCAAACTTAATTCTTTTAAAAATTAAGGTTTTTCGTGCAAAAACTCCGAGCGATGCAATTAGTTTGACTTCGCAGTTACTGGAATACACTCCAAGCAGTCGGTGTTCACCTTTAGAAGCTTGCGCACACGCATTTTTTGATGAGCTTCGCGTAGAGGGAGTGAGGTTACCAAACAATAAAGAAATGCCTAAACTTTTTAACTTTTCAGTCCAAGGTTTGCTTTCAAATTTTAATAAAACTTTTTTACAAGTTTTTATTTATTTTTTTTTTCAGTTTTTACACTTACGATAGCATCCTAAATATCCACGATACATTCTAAATATTATACGATAGCATCCTAAATATCTGAATAATTTGTTTGTTTCAGAATTATCTTCAAAACCCAGTTTACAATCAATACTTATCCCCGACTTCGCGAAGAAACATCAGAGTAGCACAAGTATTGCAAGCTCATCTTCCACAATTTCCAATCAAGTTAACACTACGGACTCAAATAAAACATCCAATAGTGTTCAAACGTCAACTGCTTCTTAAGATTTGACTATATTATGAAACTAATTGGCAGAGCGTTAGTGCCAATTATTTGTAAATTAGATCTGCACTATGATTTCTGTCATGTTAATATATTTTGTTTTTATGTTTGGACGCTAAACATGAAGTTTAAGTGTTTTAAATAAAATTATTGTATGAGATGATGACGCGCTGTGGATATTTAATATTTTTTAATTATTATTGTGAATGTGATCTGTGAAAACCTCGAACCTCTTTTTGTACTGAAATCCTTATTTATTTTGCCTAAATTTTGTTAATTTAATTAAAAGATTATTTTGAAGTTCCCACGTAGTTTCCATTTTAAACTTTTTAGCCTTAGTGTTGACCAACGCCTGCCCTCTATTTTTTTCTCCGTCTCTTTGTCATTGACGCATAAGTGAAGCAAAGTAAGCGTTCCTTTCGTCGTAGAGAATGAAATGAAAAAATACTTGTAGAGTGTGATGCGCTATAAAATTGTAAAGTTTTGTTTTCCTTTTTTTTTTTTTCTTAAAATCGCTCTTAAATTAATGCAAACGAAGTTTTTATTGCAGACATCTTTATGCCGGACAATTTTTTGTGTTGGTTTTTAATATGGTGTTTAATTTTAATGTTCTCTCTTTTGACGTTGGGCCTTGTTCAAGTTTCCCCTGCAAAATAATACTCTTCATGAGTGTCTCTGAACGCATTTTCATTCATCAATTGTTTTTTAACTGATAAGAACGCTATTTTACTTTCTTTTTTTTTTTTTTAAATAAGCCATTTTTTAAATTGTCATTCTATGAGATGAGATATTTTTCTTAAAATTTACTCTGTAAATTATTTCATTCGCTTAGATGATTTTGTTTACTCTCAAAAGTTTTTTGAAGGTCATGAATGTTTTTAGTTTTTTTTTTTTCCCTCAAATGAAACTGTTGTACATAAGTATGAAATAAATAAACGTTTAAAAGGTTCTTGTTGTTCTGTCTGAACAATTGCGCTTTTAAATGGAGTAGAAAATAGTGATGTTGATAAGATGTAAATACACAAAATGCTTAAGGTTAAAAATTTTCAATCGCTGGTAAGTTCCCACTCAACATAAGACCTCTAAAAGTCGTCCTAAAGACGTCTTATGTTGGATAAGTTTACGCTTAAGTTTTACTAAAGTTATGGGACAGTCCTTTGTGTAACTTTTTATAGAAAAAGAAATCCAATAAAAATGGTACTGGAGTTAACCTTTTTGTGTTGTTAGAAGTCAAGTATCTTCTACCGCTAAGAAAACTTAAAATGCAAAAGTCAAAATAAATTGAAAAACTGAGAGATGGAATTATCAAAACCAATTTTGACTTCTCTCAATAAATAGGAAACAGCTTGTCAATGATGATGTCAGAAATGGACGACTCATAGTAGTTATCCATTTGAATGTACTTTAACGCAAGGGCTTACGCATCCTTGAATCACAACAATATTTTCAACCACAAATCTGTTTAAAATTCAATTAGACATGTTTTCCTCACCCGTTACAACCAAGCCCAAGTTTTCTATCAACTGTAAGAGTGTCTTTGTACCGATTAGTTACTCAACTTATCTAAATATGATTAGATATATTTCCCATCACAACTTCCCTACGATGATTCCCTAGTGATTCAACCACTGATCTCAAAATAATTACTGATTTTTATCATTATTATCAAGTCAGTAAGCATACTCCAAGCCAATGTGTAAACATAACTGACTACCCCGATTTCTTATATTAATTGAATTATAATTTGAAGACACAAGTGGGTGAATGTGACAAGCGGGTGTTATGCAACAAGCGGGTGTTATGTAACAAAAGCAACATCCGAATTTAAATTTTTGAACACTTTTTTTGATGTGCGTTTCGTCTCCTTGCGTATTATTTTGAGAGGGATTTTATGGATATCTTAATCAAAGCATTTAAAAATTCTATTTATCGAAGACTTGTTTTTAAGTAATCGGCGTAAAAAACTAGATTTTTGCATTTATTTGAATTTATGCCTTCATCCACCTTGTCAATTAAAAAGCATACTTTAAAGAATAATTTCACTGTTTAAAAGGCTTTTTTTTTTTATCAAACAGTTTTTATTGATATATCAAAGTATCACTGGTATATTTAAACACTGGTTTTTATTAGAGAGATGAAATTTATTTTAAGAAACGCGACTAATTTTAGCATGCTGATTCTGAATATGAAAACTTAAACAAATAGTTTTGTGTTTATATTAGCTCATAATCTGAGTTTGTATAAACATAAATGAATGTAGCTAGTGTAAACAATATGAACATATTTCAAGGTTCATTTAACAGGTAACGTTTTTTTTTATAAAAGAAAGAACTTTTTTTTTTATTGAAACTATTAGTTTCTTTTAATAAACAAGGTTAAAGAAGATTGATGGATTTGTAAAGTTTTACAATAAATGATATGCAGACCCCAGTCACCTATGACTACGGGACTACAAATCAAGCCACCGATAAATAATATAAGAGCCTCATTTGAATGAGGTTTGTAAATTCTTGGTACTTAACTTCTGGTTGAATCAAGTTCTGAACTGGATGCACTTGCTAAAGTAAACAACGTAGGTCAGCAAACAGCTTTAAATAACTTGATTCATCAAGATTTTTTGACTGAAGCTCGTGCTTTTTGCTGACTTGGACCTAGGCTCTCATTAAAATCGAGAAGTGAATCAAGCGGTTTGATAAAAGAATTTCTATTTTACGAACCAATGGCTTATGGGATAAATTTTTTCACCAAGTTACATGCGTTCCCTAACAAATCAAATCTGTCTCACACTGCGTTTGTTTGCTACCATTCACAAAGAGAACGCCATAATTTTGTAACTAAGGCTCAGACCCATAACAGTTGCAATCTCACTCACGTCTTTACAAATTACTCATTTGTAATCATATTTTATGTTCTTTTAAAGTATAGCTTAGCCCTCATGTTTTAGCTGTGTAGAGTAGGGATAATATATAACGGATATAACGGAAATAAATTAGCATTATGCAGCAGCACAATGAAGCAAATTTTAAGGCTGGAATCACCATAAATTACTCTATTTGATGAACGTTCAATTTGCGATAAAATATGAACATAAAGCGTTTAAGGACAAAAATCAAAAAAAACTTTAAACGCTTTCTTTTCTTAAAAAAAAAACAAAAAACACTATCTAAATTTCAATTTTATGTAACATTAAATCGCCATGAAATAATTTTACTAGAGCAAAAATAATGTGAATTATTTACACAGGCTTATAGTCCAATTTTGTTTCTAGTTTCTTGTTATCGCTAATTTTGCGTACTGCCTTCATGAAATCCTCCTGAACGACGTAATCACGTTCCGCTCTTATAGCAAACATACCTGAGAAAAAAACATAAGTAATTTAAAAAACAACCGTAGTTTGGATAAGAAAAAGTTTTTTAACATATTAAGTGTTGTTTGAAGATACCGGCTTCTCACTACAATAGATGCATTTGAAATATCAGAGATCTTTAAATAATTACTCAGAATTACGTAGATTTGTTGACACAACTTATGGTCTTCTTTACCACGAATGTCCTGAATATATCAACTGATTTATCAACCGATTATTGTTAAAAAATCACACTAAGATCATCTCAGCGTGTCGAAGCGTAGCTTTAGTCGGTAATAATTTGAAGATTTTTAATATTTGCTTTCACAAACAAAAATGTGCACTGCGAGAAAAAAGCTGCACTAACCTGCTTCTGTACAAACGTTTCTTAAATCGGCGCCGTTAAAACCGTCGGACAGTTTTACAACTGCTTCATAATCTGGAAGAAAAATTTTTTTAAAAATTTCATCATTGGCACATAAAGCGACGTAAACATATAAAGACTGAACTGATTTTTAAAAGATTCTCACCTATCTCTCCGTGCTTTGTTATAGGACCTGCATGAATTTTTAAGATGTCCATTCGGCCTTGCTCATTCGGAAGATCAATGTCTTTATAAAAAAAAATTAAAAATAAAAAAACCTGCTGGAATTTTTAAAAAAAAACAACGTGTTTAACCAGAATAAAAACGCAGTAAATGTATTTTAATTTCTAAAACGTTATTTAAAATTTAAATATATAATGACGCAAGTATCCTTACGAATTTTTCTATCTAGTCGACCTGGTCGTAAAAGAGCTGGATCAAGAGTATCAGGACGATTTGTAGCCATTATTATTTTAACCTTGACGAAAAAAATTTTCATAATCATTCTTGTTTAATGTTGACCATTTTTGGCATAATAAACGTAAAAAATTTTAAACCAAAGTCAATTATACCTTTCCGAGCACATCAAAGCCGTCCATTTGATTTAGTAACTAAAGAAGTTAAAAATAAGTAAAACAATTAAAAAATAGTAATAAATCTAGAATAAAAATACACATAAACTACAAAAAAAGAAAAGTTAAAATACAATGGATTAGAAACTTTTAAAAAGATTTTAACAATGTAAAAAAATGGATGAAACCTCCATTAAAGTACGTTGAATTTCTCTATCGGCTGATGTCCCTTCTGAAAATCGTCGACCACCTTAAATTTAAAACACAAGATAGCCATTAAAAAATATGTTTTTTTTATGCAAGACTTTCTTACATTCAACTAGAATAAAAAGATCTTTAAGAGATAAAAATACTTCCTCCAATCAGTGGATACTCAACACTTACCTATAGCATCAATTTCATCCATGAATATTATGCACGGTTGATGGTCACGTGCATATGCTAAAAATAGAGTTTTATTCTTCTAATAACCAGAATGTTCATAGTTTAAAAAAACATGTAAATGATAAAATCATTTTATTTATTACCATTAGAGGTCTAAGAAAGTTATAAGTTCAGAGGGTTATATAAATTGAGACAGTTATTTCAGGTTATATAAATTTAAAGGGTTACATATAAAAGTGATAGAAAAATCATTAGTTACACTAAAATTAGAAAACTACCACTGCTATGCTAAATCACACTGTTGCTCTAATTGCAAATACAAACTTGCTCAGCTTTTAAATGTTTATCATATTACTGAGGTGCGCAATAATTCAATTACGAATTTAAAAAAATTAATATTTAGATTTAAACACTTTAATAAACTATACCAAACATCTCTCGAATGAGCCTTGCACTTTCTCCAATGTATTTATCAACAATGGCACTGGAAACCACCTTAAATCCACCAATGAAATAAAAGTAAATCTTTAATATATTTGAAAACAAATATCTAAAATGATTTAAGTTATCTCACAAACATACATTTATACAAAATTATAACAACAATAAATATATATTATTATGCTATTAATTCTGCATTTAATCAATCTAATATTCTTCACTAAATCAAAATAACCTTCAAGAAATTACAGTCAAGCTGACTTGCAACTGCTTTTGCTAATAATGTTTTTCCAGTACCTGAAAAAATATAAAATATAAAAAAAAGAAAAAAAACAAAACCTCTGAGAAACAAAGTTGGAATGCAAGGAAAAGATTGTTTTTACATGAATTTTATGTTTCCGTTTTATAAAACAACTTAGTTTAAAAAAATACATTTTAAATTGACTAAATAACTAAACAAACAGTGTTTTATTCAGTTACAAAAAATAGATTTCTAATTCAATAACAAAAACTGCTCTTTGAAAAGTTTGATAAAATGTGACAGAGACATTTACTACAGTTTCTTTTTAAATTACCTGGTGGTCCATACAGAAGACATCCTTTAGGTGGAGTAATTCCAACTCTTTGAAACAGTTCAGGGTTGATAAGAGGCAACTCAATGACCTAAAAATAAAACAAAAGCTACTTTTAATCTATTATTGTCCAATAATAACTATTTAATGTGCTTGATGATTGTGTTATGTACCAACCTCTCTAAGCTCTCTTATTTGCTCAGACAACCCTCCTATCATACCATATGATATATTTCCAGGATCCTCATGAGACATATTGTATACAAGGGGATCTACTTCTCGTGGGAGCATTCTATAAAATAAAACAATTGTAACAATAACCAAAAATTAAATCAGCTACTCAAAAAAACAGTCAACTTGATTCTTTAACTTTCATTAACCTCATTATGGTTAATGTAGTCATATCTAGTGCTACTCTAGTTCCTTGCCGCAACTTTGTTTTATCTATGCCCCTGCGTATTCCCACGACATATCTTGGACCATTTGTAGCTTTTACAATATATTTTTCTTCAGTTAGTTGTTTAAGAATTTCACCAACAATTTGCCCAACACTTTGCAAAGCTTTTAAGTTGTTCTCTGATTTGTCATAGTCAGATGCAAGTTCTTTGAGCTGCTCTCGAACTAAATAGATCATAAAAAAGATCAAGAAACTTAGTCTGTTTTTTTGGTTTTTATTTACTTAGGAATCTAAACTTTTGAAGCCTAAATGAGAAAAGTTATTAAAATATGATTTGATTAACTATGAGGCCTCATCTTACTTATCAATATAAATAGTTTTTTATTCTTTAAACTTAATTAAAGACAGCATCATTGTATTTCTTTTGAAAGTAGATAATTTTGACAAAATAAAGTTATTGAGTTAACTATAATAGGAAAAAAAACATAAAGCCAATTTTTGTAATTTTGCCTGTAATGGAATTTAAAAATTTTTTAGATGGTTTGAACTCAGAAATCTTTTAAAAAAGAAAACATAAAAAAAAAAATTTGTGCTGATTTTAAAACAGATTTTACAGTATTGCTTGGGAATAAATTTTTGTAATGTAAATTGGAAAAAGACCAAATAAACATCTTATTACAAGTTTTTAGTTTTTAATTTTTATTATTACCAATTAATGCTTAAATCTACTTTTATTAACACTAAAATAGTCTGAAATCATGCTGCAATACAAAATATGCATTTTATTATCTAAATTTCAAAATTTTAAGGGAATAAAAAGATACAAGCTTATAGGAGCACTTTAGAGTGTCAAAATAGCTAAACTTTTATAACTTAAAATACCAGGAGACTTTACTTAATTGTTACCATGTTTCAATCGAGCTTCTACTTCTCTGTGCTCTGTTAATTTTTTCCGGTAATCTTGAAGAACTTTCTCTCTACTACTGGAATCAATAGTCATATTTATTGTTTTAGATCTAAAATTATACACAAATGATAATCAATATTATGAAACTTATAAAAGTAACTCTGATTAAGAATAATATGCAATTACCTAAAAAATTTAAAATTCTTTTTTTTTTAAAGCAAAAAATAAAAAATAATTCTAAATAATAATAAAGTTTATAAAAAAACAGGAATCAAAGATGGTATTTATAAAGAAAAAATAAGCAAATAAACAATACAAGTAATACTTTATAGAGGTGAAACAATGAAAACAATAAGTTATAGTAAATTATAACATTTTCTCAGATCATAAGAATAGCAAATCAAACTGTTAATAAAAAAGCAGGTTTTAATTCATACTTAAAACAATATATTTCTTGAATTAAGATAACTTTTTTTTCTATTTTCAGATTAAATCTTAAACTAAATTTTAAAAAGTGTCATTTGAAAGAAACCAACTATCATATGTTTTTTCTAAAACATATGATTTAACTTCTTCAACCATGCATTTTATTTTTTCATCTGAAGAATATAAAAAAAGAGTTGTTTCATCAAATACAGAACTGTAACTCTCCTCACTAAAGCCTAAACCTTTAAACAATGCTAAACTTTCTAAGTTTGTGGAACCAATTTTTACTACAAACTTTTTTATATTCATTTTAAGTATTGCAAAGTATATTAAAATTTTGATGGCCTCTTTCCCTAATCCTATTCCACGCCATTGAGCTTCAGCAACCATTACTTCCAGCTCAGCTTCTTGCCTAGCCATTTCTAAATTGAGAAACATATTAACATCACCAGCCAATGAAGATAATTCTGATTCTCTGCTAAGTGATGAATCAAAAATATTTTTTTTGTTTTGATTGTTATTTATCAACACTGTTTTATTTAATAAAATAAATGTACATTTATCTTCATCTTTCCACCATTTTTCTTGCATTTCGAACTCTTCATTTAGTGTTAATGGTTCTGAAGCAGTTTTTTCAAGCAACTCTTTAGATTTCATCCAATTATGATATTTTACAACATGGTGTTTTTTATAAGGCACCAAAATAACAACTTTTCCAATTAATACCATATTTTCATTTAGTCTCATCTTGATTATGTTATTCGCTTGAATGATAGTAGTCAGTATATTAAATATATATTCCAGATATATGAAATACTTAAAGATAATTATTATTACAATATTTAATGAATGTTTTTAATCGCTATTGGACAAACTTCAGTCCTGAAACATTTCACAAGAAATTGATATTTTAAAAGCAAAAATAACAAAACAATAAATTTATAAGTATATCTTAACTAACTTTATATCTAAAGTATTTAGCTGACAGGAGCTATAATAGTCCATCTTCTTTCTGTTTTCAAAAATGTAAAAGCACAAATAGAATAGAAAAAGAACATTTCTTATAGTTAATTGTGATTATCTTCGTTACGTGAAAAAAAAACTATAAAGCTTTTTTCCGCACTAGCCTTTTGCTGACAATGTATATGAAGCCTTGTAAACTTAAAAACACTCGCATTTTTATATTATTTCGCAGGTTTAATGATAAAATACGGCAAGTGACAACTTCATATACATTTTTAGATAATAAAAAATTTTCATAAGTTCGAACCGTAAATTAAGTACTATCTACTTTTTAACTTTTTACTTATTAAACAGTAAAAAGAAATACGAAAATGTAATAATGTTCAGCCTAATCACGAAAATATAAACCTTTATGATTTATTTCTTTGACTATATTATAAACGAGCTTGAAAAATGTAGTTAAAAAATGTTAATTTAATAATGAAAAAGATAACATTTTTTCTTCAATGTAATAGCAACACTCTTTTAATATTCTTGGTCAACTTTGTTCGCATTTTTCATGATATTCTTCCATTTTAGATTAGAGTACTGATCAAACTAAAAAAAAAACAATTTTCTGCACATGGCAGTTTTATTTTGCTTTAAAGTATTTTTCACGTTTAACTCTAATTGATTATCAAAATTTTTCTATTAAATACAATTTTTGTGTACCAGAATTTTTCAAGTATTGCTGTTGTGATACTCGAGGTTAGTAGTTGCCTTGTAAAAAGATTTTTAATTTTAGGCATTTATGTATTTATGCATTTATTTAAACATATTTACTTACTTTGAAGCCTTATGCTTAATTTTGAGCGCAAGGAAGATGTTCTTTGAAACCTTTATATCATTAATGTTAAGTTGCTGAAGTACATCTATTAAAATATTAATGAAAAATGTATATAACATGCATTAAAGAATCAATTTTAAGAATCTATCATCAATCTGATATTGTTCTTGAGGGAACATAAATAATGTTTGCAACCAACCATGCAAATGTTAAGTTCCCTGGTTTGAAATGGATGGAACTGTCAAAGAGCTGACAATTAAATATTTACATCATTTAATGTGTATATTTAATGAAAGAAAAGAAATAATTCCTTCAATAATCTCAGCATTAAAACTTTTAAAAAAATCCATGCCACATCTATAAACATGTTTACCAACGTATTTACCAACAGTATACAAAAAGTATAGCGTATTTTAAAAGTAATTATTACTTACTAAACTTGATAACTCATTTTCTCCCAACTTTTAAAATGGGAGATAGAACAAAATAATTCTAACCTTGCGATTTGTTAATATTGTCACTCTATTTTATTTTTTAAATAATATGCCTAAACGTTGATTATGGCCTATACCAAGGAGCGTTGTTATGCATGGTGGGTCTTGATGTAGAATTTTCACATGGCCCCCATTATTTTATTATTAGAAAAAAAAACAGAACAAAATAAATTAAAAACGTAAGTTAGCAATTAAAATATCATTTAAAAATGTTAAATAACTTGTTGTTTCCAAACTGCAGATGAGATGAGAACGCATCATTTTGTTTTCAAATGCCTGCGTCATGTCATCTTTTCCATAAATTGCCAACTAAATTGCAAAAGCAGCTGTATTAACACCACAGTCCGATGCATTCGGTTGTAGTGCGCATGGTACTACTGTTACTAGACGAAAACCTTCGGGAATAACAAGTCAAACATAGAGTTTTCTCATTCGAGCTTTAGCATCGTTTAAAAAGGATCTATGAAGACTAAATACAATCTTCTCCTTCAATACATGCAGTTGTTACCCAATTGTTGACGTCGTGAAGAATGATAATCGACACACAGGTGACTGCTTCGAACAAAGATCGCATCTGAACTAGAAGAGTTGATTGATTATTTTTGTTACCAAGATGTGTTGAAAACTGTCGTTCAACCATGCCTCGGAAGTCAGGATCTGTTTATCTCCGATTGGATAGATTGTAATTTGAAATCCAGGACTCTGATTTTGAAACCTTTTGTTGATAATCAATTTTACAATGCTTCTGTTGCTATAACTTCATCAATATTCTAACCGGAAGCTGTAGGTTTATTTGACATGGCGAGTTCTGGTGGTTCATTCCACCTTTTTAGGTTGATTGTCGCCAACTGCAAATAATTAAGCTAAATATTTATTATCGTAACGCTTCTTCTGGATATTTTGTACCATTGTGATGTTCTTTTTAACTGTGTTTCTTTTCGCGCCAATTTCTTCAGCGAACTCTGCCATTCGTATTTCTTGTTTGGCTTTGTCAATTTTGCTTTCCCAAAGAAAAACCTCTCTTGTCCGGTTTTCCAAATCAATTGGAATCTGAGCTTTAACTCAATACATAATTTCAAAGGAAGAGTATTTCGTAGAAGCTTGTTTATTTATTCAATATGTAAAAGCCATCGTGTTTAGTAGTTCATCCCAGCTGTTTGCTTCGTTGTTAACAAGCTTCATTATATGTGAAATCAATGTTTGGTTAAACCTTTTGTGCAAGATAAATAAATAAATTATAGTTTGTAGCTGTCGTATTTAATAATGCTATTTAATAATGCCCCTTTTTTACACAAAAAACAAGCTTCAAAGCTATTATAAAAACTATACAAAGATAAAAAAAAAGGATAACTATTTATCACCTTTCTGTCAGTCCATTAGTCTGGGGATGATATGCTGAGGTTTTTGGGGATTCCATGTCTAATTTCAATAAAAGATCTTCCGCGAGCTTGTTACAAAACTCTCGTCCTTGGTCATGAAGTAGAATGTAGCATGCCTCAAATCTGAATACCAGACGAAGAATGAAATAATGAATAGAATCATCCTTGTCTGCAATGAAATCAACTTCAGCCCATCTCTGTTGCTACTACAATATTCTTCTTTCCATTTTTAGTTTTTTTCGACAGACCAATTAGATCTATTCCTTAACGGTAAAAAGTGTCATGAACTGAGATTGGATGGAGCTTCGCAGGTGATGGTTTGTTGTTAGGATTTGCACGTTGACATTCAGGTCAGGATCCGACAAATTCGCGTATATCATTTGAAATCGACTTCCATTAATAAATCTCTGTTGCTTTTTTGATCGTTGCGCTTTGACTAAAAAGTCATCCTCCAACTATGTTACTATGGAGAATTCGTATTATACTGTTTTGATCTTCTCCAGTTATAACTCGCTGTATTCGTTTTTCATTTCCAATGTGAAATAATTCTCCATGTACCAACCGGAAGGACTCTGCTTTCTTTCGAAGTTTCCTCTTATCGTCGTCTTTCGTATACTTCAATGGAAATTCCTTTACAAAATTCCTTTTTCCATATTCTTGTTTCAAATAATTAAAAAAAAACAAAAACAACTTATATTTGCAAGTTTGTACTTCTTTACAACCAGATGGATAATAAATATTCACAAATATTGTTACTCGTTACTGAAAGCAAATAACTATAGAAAATAAAAAAAGTTATTTCATAAAAATAATTCGCAATTTTATAAAATTATTTTACTAAGCAAAACAAAATACTCATACAGATTTGAATAACAAGCTTATAAATAGTCCAAAAAAAAAAATCGAAAACTAACGAGCCTTTGCTTTTAAAAACATTCAAAAACGTTCTGAACTTGCACGAAGTTATTTTGTTAACAGCCAAACATAAGGTTAGTAATTTGTTATCAATTTGTTTAAAGAAACTGTTTAAACTTATCTGACTCATTTTTTGATTGATGCGTTTAATTAAATTGTAACTTTGTTTTTATATGTAGGTTAATTTAGCATTTAAACATATTGTAAATTTATACAGGTTTAGTATTTAATTAGATCATTCTATTACATTTTATTACGCAATCATGTCAATTTGTATATTTAAGTAAATATCGCAGATGGGGGAAAAAATTATACTAGGGAGGAAATATTATTTGGAAAAAATCCCCCCCCCCCCTAAAAGTATATTTCGGCCCGGGAAAAGATTTACAATAGGGAATATTTATTTCGTGACACTGGCTTCAAAACCCAAATTTCAGATGTAAAACTTGAACCATTTTATGATAGGTATTTTCCAAATTACAGTATTGAATATTTAAAGGTAACAATAGTTAATATTTAATATTGAATATTTAAAAGAAAAATCAGTGAGTCGTTAAACACCATTAGTCAACTTAAAATAGACTGACTCAATAGTATAGCTAGGTTTTGGCAAGTTCAATTCAACATATTCTGAAATTTGAAACAATAGATTTATTGAAAGACGGCTATGAAAAGTTTTTAAAGCTATACCTCTATTTAGAATTAAAGTTTCAAGACAGGCATCAACCAATCTCAAAATTAAACTTTAAATTTGAAGTACAACGTGAGATTTCAAGTTCGATTCTAGAATTCGGACTTAAATCTGCTTAAATTTTACTTGCAATTTAAAGACAAGATACTTCAAAAGTAAAATTCATGCAAGTCGAATAAGGTTTGGGTTTATAAAGATGGAAACAAACAACTAAAAATGTCTTTCCGGTTTCATTCCTTTCAAAAACTAAAAATTGAAATGTATATAAAACTAAAAGAAAAAAAATTGTCGTTAAAATAACCTCATATGAGCTCAAAACAGAATATTTTATAATTAAATTACACAGAAGTAAAATTCGAACGTTCGAACAACTGTCAGTTTTCAAAGAATGCTAAAAAAAAATGATTAAAAAAATTTCGCATTTCAGCGAAAATTGTAAAAAAAATAAAACAAAAAAACAACAAAAACTGTACATAGTGATATATAAATAATGTTACACACAGGAAAAAGAATAAAAACAACAACAGTAGCAAAAGCAACAGCTCGCATACACTAAACTAATACTATTTTTTAGAACCTATGAAATTATTTAAAAAGCTAAGAATAATAAAAATTGGGTATTTAAATATAAACAAATAAAAAACAGCAACGGCAAAAATAAAAAACTTTTACAAGACATGCGCACTAAGCAGTAGACAAAAAAAGAGTCAACCGAGAAGCATTATTCTGAAGATATTTCTTCTAAGTCTCGATGCTAACTACCTTACGCATGCTGTTAGGTCGTAACATGAAATCGAATATTTTGCTTAGAAGATTAAATAAACTTCAAATCTTCTTAATACTTTTAAAAAATGACTCATCTAGGTTTATGAAACGTGTGGTAGTTGCTGCATTTAAGCCGTAATTTTGTCAGCTTTTTTTCTTGCAGTTCTTTATAGCCATATGAACGCTAAGACAAGTGCTCTTCTGTTGTCTCTTGAGGTTGATTACCATACATGGGGTTTTGAAATGTTGAAGTTGCTTGCTTAAATATCGGATTTTCTCCCTGTATAGAGAATAAGGTGTTTACTAGTGAAAATTTGAAGAGATCAGGAAAACTCAAAGAAAACATTTCTAAGGAAGAAAAGTGAAAGAAGAATGTTATGCGGAAATCTTACAGTATTCCATTTAGCATTCTTAGTTTCTTTGTCAAAACGAGCAAACTCTCGTCGATCCTAAAAACATTTCTACAAATTGCTTTCATTTTGATTTTTAAACAAACGATCTTAAAAACTTCTTTACAAAATTTTTTTAACAGCTCCAATTTCTAAAACGCACCTGAATAGTGGCTAATAACTTCCATATCAATAGTAATGCCAATCCAATCCCTACAATACCAGCTATTACTCCAAGAATAATTGCTAGGATATCAGGCTCAGCCGGACATACTATAGATCATCATCATAAAAAAAAACAAAAAAAACACATACACAA
Source organism: Hydra viridissima (assembly GCF_058129835.1). NCBI lineage: Eukaryota > Metazoa > Cnidaria > Hydrozoa > Anthoathecata > Hydridae > Hydra > Hydra viridissima. Next base: position 12,212,967 of record NW_028324310.1, read on the forward strand.
ATATCTTTAGAACAATTAAACAATGGAAAAACAAGTCATGTGACTTTTTTTAAAACTCACTTCTCTCACGTTGTACCAAGAGATGTATTTCTCCGGTGACATTATCTTTATGATACGAAAAAACAAATGAGCAGTCATCTTCATCGCGAACAATACAGCGGCGTTCTAAAAAAAAATGAAAAAGCGTCAACCTGAATTATCTATAACACATACATAAATGCACACACACGTACACTCACGCACTTAAATTGATATGCTTAAACAATCTAAAATATTTTTGCCTTCAGGGACTCTAGGCTCTAAAACATGAGATGATATGTTCCATTTAGCACATTCTGTAGCGCATTGCTCTTTATTCAGATCGCTAGTTTCAAACACTCGACATTTAACGCACTCGCGGTAATCTTGGCAGGCATCTGGACAATTCTAAAACAAAAAGCAAGCCAAAAGTGTTAAGAACTCAAATAAAATAATTCAAATTAGATTCAAAACAACAGACAACTTTGATTTAAGAAGGTAGTCAAGTAAATTACCGAAACACATTCTTGACATAATTCACCTATGTAACCACTGTTGCATACACAGCTATTGCATTCACAATTGCCTTTGCCATTACACTCAACCTATAAAAATATCAGCCAATAAAGAATTCAAAATAAAAGGAAGAAGTCTCAACTTTAGAAAAGTTTATAATAACGATAAAGAGAGTGATGATGAAAAACATGCTTGAATACGCACCCCATCATTATTTAAACACATGCTTGTGCTTTTATCACACTGTTCTTCACAAGCAGATCCTTGCCAGTTTATGTTGCATAAACATTTCCCACAGTCACATTTTCCCCTTTCAGGTCCGCCGCATAACTTTCCGCCATTAGATCTTCCGCATGTTGTATTACTGCACTGACATTGATCGCCATAGATATGATCAACTTCACCAAAATTATTAAGCTAATATGTAATCACATTTGTACAGTAATCTAGTAATAATGAAACTGTGACTTTGCTCTTAACAATATAACCAAATTAAGAACATTTTAATCAACTTATTCAGCAGCTGTTTTCCACACAGGATTAAGAACTTTTATCTTAAAACATCATAAGCTGCTTGATGATTAGCTGCTTGCATAATGCCATATTTCTGAGTAGACATTTTTTCAGCTATTATCATTTGAAGTAAAAATTCTAATTCATGTAATTAATAATTAATAAAACAACTAAACAACCAACTTGGTAACAAAAGGATTTAACTGGTTGGCAAGTAAAAGTTGCCTGAACTGGTCATTTACTCATTAACCTTAGATTCTTACCGTGCCTTTGTTGCAAATACATTCACCACATTCACAGTCACCTTTTCCACTGCAAACAGCTTCAGCACCAGGTACTCTGTGAAATAAAAAACCATTAGAATGCTTTTTTGTTTTACATCAAAAGTAAATTATTAGAAAAAGAGAAACAAAATTTTTTTTTTTTTGGATTTGATTTTCATTGTCTCTATTAAATTTGTAAGGATAAAAAAACACGTCAATTTTCATTATTTTCTATTTATTTACAAATAATACATTGAATCCTGCTTTGTATAGAAACTAATAAAAAATTTACAAACCATAAACACTAAAAAAAGTTACAACTGAAGAAACCCAAGGCCTCTGAGTCAGAAATCCAATGTCTTAACTAGTTGACTGAACTATATTTCTAACACTAAAAAAGTTACAACTGAAAAAAAATGATCTCTATTCATGTTTTTTACAATTTCAAATGATGGTTCATAATTTCTATTATTTTAATTGATGTTTCATGATCTATAACATTTTTTTAAATTTTAAAACAGAAAAATATTTAAAGCATTAAACCACCTGCAAGCTGTTTGGTCATTTGCTTCTTCCTTAGTACATTGACAAAACCGTCCAGCAAACAATTTCCTTAAAAAAAAAAAATTGATTAAGACTTTTTTTTTATGGTTATAATTATTTAAACAGGCATATTGTTAAAACTCATAAATAAGAAATTAAGTGTAAAACAAGTAGTAAGAAACACACTACCATTCATAATTACATAAAGATAAAAAAAAACAAACAAACACTTAAAGCTTATATATATATCTTTTAATTTTTTGTAATATTAGTAAATCATTGTTATATTAATGTGGATAGATAAAAACGTAGAAAAAAAAAAAAAAAAAAAATTCACAAATTTAACAATATATGCTGTCATATTATCTCAAGTGCGTCTTTACAAGTTCTTTACCTAAATTTAAATCTTTAAACAAATATTTTAAAAATATTCAAATTGCAAAAATATATTATAAAAAAGAAGGAAGATAGTGAAAGAGTGGTCAATCAGAAATGATCAGGACATTAAGGAATTACCTCTGCTGCTGAAAACAGAAGAATTGCTAACACTAGCAGAAGAAATAGACTACTATCATTACTATTAATAGACCAAAAAAGAATAGAAGACTACAGTGGGCAAACAACATGAACAATTGATTGCTGATGACTGAAAATATATATATTTTGGACCAATGAGTCAAAGTTCCAAATTTTTGGTTTGAAGAGAAAGTTTTCTTTGAAAAAAAGTTGGTGAACAGATGATGAAACAGAATGTGGTGCCAGCTGTAAAAGATAGCGGAGGTAGTGTCATGGTGTGGGGTCATTTTGGTGGTAATAATATTGGTGTTAGTGTTAAAATAGATGAATAATGACAGAAGAAGTGAAGTTAGGCAATTTTAAAAATCATGCCATTTCTTCAGGAACTCGGATAATTGACAAACCATTCATTTTTCAAGTAGATAACTCAAAGCATTTCGCAAAACTTTTTAGGAATCATTTAAGTGGATTAGAAAATGATAGATTAATTGAAAGAATGATTTGGCCTTCCCAATCACTTGATCTTTCCCCTATTGAACTTTTATGGGATGAATTAGACAGAATTATCATAAAATTAAAGGCCAAGAGTGAAAAGACATGGGAAAAATTTTTTCTCTCATTTATAAGTAGAACATTGTAAATATAAAAAAAGGAGTATCATTTGAATTATTATGACTATCAATGTATAAAAAAGTTAATTTTAATAAGATTTAACTAAAGTTAACTTTTAAAAACATTCATAGAATGTCTATTATTATATTATTTGTTTATTTGTCTATTATTATATCATTTTGCTTCAAATACTGATTACAAACTTGGTTTAGTTTTAGGGTTTATCTTTTTATGATGAGAATCAGAAGTTCCTAAGATAATAGAAAACAAATGTCATTTTTTTAATACTGAAGCATTCACTTGTTAGCCTTTACATAACCTTAATAAAACTGCTTCAGTGTTTTTAAGTGTTGAAACTAAAACATTCACGCTGCAATGAGCACATTTATTTTAACGATCATTCTTTACCACATTCTAGCTAACTTTTAAGTCTTTTTTTGAAAATACACAGTATTAAATTTTAGATGTGATGTTTTAACTTGAGTATATATTAATAAAATGTATGTAAAACATAATGATTACAAATTTACAAACATATATACATCAAAATTATTTAACTTAACTGTTGCATACTTTTACAAAATATTGTTGCAAAGTTTAAAGTTTGTATTTTGAAAAGAAAAACTTTAATGATTTAAAGTATGTAAGAGAAATGAAACAGAAAATACTTGTCACAAAAACAGATGCCACAGCTTAAATTTCCTCTGTAAGAACAGTCTTTACTGTTTATCTAAAAATTAAGTGTACAAGCTACAAATGTTTTTATCTTTTTAAAAATTGTTTGCAGACATTGTGTGTATCTGTTAAAATATACCTCTTGAAAAAAAGCATGTGGACTTACTATTGGATCTCCGCATGGACATTCACATATGAGTTCCAAAGTCACATTTACATCATCGAAATTGGTTTTGATTAAGAAACTGAAAAAAACAAACCAGACCAACTAAAGCATAACTAGAGTAAATAAATAATATTGCCATGGCAATAGTATACTATGTTATTAACAGTATGTTTAATAGTACTATTCATTGAACAATTAATATATAATATATTTTAACATTATATATAATTAATATATAAGTGTGGCCTTTATTATATACAATAAAATTTACTACAACATAAAAAATAGAAAAAAGGCAGGTGAAAATAGTTGAGAACAGGGTTCATTGGGCCAAGCTAAAAGAATTTAACCTGCAAGACCTTTAATGTGTGAGTGAGTTAAACTCTCTTTGAGAATATCTGGGTTATTGTTGACATTATTCAACAGCTTCTTAGCAACATTCCTGCTCAAAATTAAAGCAATTTCAGAACAACCTTGGCTGCCACAAAATTGATCCTAAAAACATCTGAAAAAATTGCATAACATGAGCCAATCGATATCCTTACATCCTCATCAACTTCTCTAGTAACAATTCAACAATTCTCTGAAAAAATTTTATTCACTGCTCAATGTTCTAATTGGTTGTTGACATACTAAGGCATCCAGGTCAAATATTATCATTAACACCTTCTCAACCTTCTGGGAAGAGCAAACTGTAAAATGTAACATTCAACATTTCAAGTGTGTTGGAGCACTTAATATTTTGCATGCAAAAAATCACCAAACACATCTAACCTTTATATATTTGATGAAAACAAACTAAAAATGCAAAATGGCTGATCATCTCAACATATGTTGGGCACATGTACCAACAAAACAAAGGAAGAAAATTGAGAATCAGATGTACATAGCCTGCCCAATTTGAAAAATCACCTTGTTTTCTGAACAAATCTCATATGTAAAACATGGTAAAAGTTTATTTGTGAGTTTTCAAAAAAGCTTCTTTAGCTGCTTACCAAATAACAATGACACATGTGGACCTGAACTCATCAATTACTCAACTTTATTAGTATCACCATGTTTCAATAGTCTTGAACTGTTCTCTTTTTGCACCCTTCATCTTCAAACTATTTTTTGTTTTTTTTTTGTTTTATTCACACATTTAATTATTGAATTACTGAGTCTATAATTTCAATTTGTTGAACTGACTGGCTTTGCAATTGCAATCAACATGAAGTCAAACAAGTGTAAAAATGATACTAAGGGATTAAAGACAATTAAACTTACTGTCCAGTTAATCCATCTCAACTAATGAATACTGCAATACTGTCAGTATTTTGAAGTTGATATTGAAGCTAAAACCAAGAGAAAGGTGAAGTTCTATGCTAAATATTTAATGTGTCAGGTGATTACACAGGGTGATCAAGTATTTTTGAAGCTTGCACCACATCTGGAAGGATAAACAAGCATGTTTACCTCAGAAGAGTGTGTCAAGAAGCATCTAGTTCCATTTATAAACAAATTTAAACAAGATCAAAGCATAACTTGCAATATGCATAAATCGTATGAGATTATCTAGATGAACAAAAAATCGACTGTGACCAAGGAGAGAAATGCACCATCTGTAGCTAACGAAAGACCAATAGGGATTGTACAAGGAAAATTATAAGCAGTTGACATGTGAAAATTTAAGAATACTTGGACAAAGATTTTGAAGAAAAGGGCTGAGAAAAGTGTTGATAATCTGTTTACTTATTTCAAGAGTAAACTGTATGATAGTGGTCATTAAAGGGCTGTAATTTGATATGAATCTAATAAAAGATTTTGTGTTCTTTGTTATGCAAAAAAATATTAATTTTATAGTTTCAACTATTTACTTCTAAAAATTACACCATTAAACATTTTAACAATGTACAATTAAACCTTTAACACACTTTACATGTAAAAATAGCATTACATAAATTATTCTATATTCTTAACAATATTTATCATATATTATTACATAAACTATTCTAAAATGATTAGTCTCAATAAAACAAATTTGAAATTTTCAAAAAGAGTGAGACTTACTCCAGATTTTTTTTAACGTTGCTACAGTCATTTGTTTTCAATTCAGCAGTAAATGTAACCTAATAAAAAAACAACAAAAAAACAAGTAAAAGCACAGAAACATTGAAACAAAAAGCCTGATGCATTTATAATAATCAAATCACAGTTAAACTAAGAAGTTTAAGATATATAAAATACTAAACCCATTCAATCTTATATACTACCAATGATATATTAATCTATCTTTTACTCAGTTTTTGACTGATATCATAGAATTTTGTTTTCTAATGTTACTAATTCTATTAGGTGATCTGAACTTTTTTAATATTCAAGGAAAAAATATTCATTCATTTACTCATTAAACTGTTAAATGATATATAACAGTAACAAAATTAAAAAACAAACTTGTTCTCCTATTGTTACATCATCACAAAAGTCCTGATCCAATGCTAGCTTTCCTTTACTAAATAAATTTAAAAACTTAAAACACAATAAAAGAAAAATATAATTTTCCAACAATAAACATATTAAAAAAAACCAACTTAAAAAAAAAATTTTTTTTGAATCATTTATATTTATATAAATGATTCAAAAGCTCATACATTAAGTATGATAGAAAACAGAAAAAAAAATTGAACCTAAACACCAATTTTTCAAACATAATTCATTTCAAAAGCAAATAAACTCCTTTTACCTGCATTTAGCAGAAAATTTGATTTCTACACCTTTAGGTGGATCAGCACGAATATTTACAACCTTAGCAATTTTACTGTATGCATCTTTGATCAAAGGAACTATATTTGATGAATCATTATTTAATCGAGCTGCTACTGCACCTGATGCTTGACCAAAAAAGCTGGCTACTTTGTCATATAGATCTGTGTTACCAGTGGTTGCAAAGATAGGAACTATCTCATGTTCAGCCATAATAGCTCGGATTTGGGACAAGGAAGGATAATCAAACTTGTCCCAACCAGTGTAATTATTATTTACTAAATGGCAACTTCCATCATTTGGTAAAACAAACCCTCCTAGTAACCCATCACCAGCAAAATGAAAAGTTGCATCGGTAGTAAGAATAACAATTCTTCTAGCTTTTTTTTTATTGCGCCATCCAATTTCATTTTCACACACAACTACTTGGAGCAATGCTTCTAGTGAAGCTTCTGGTCTGTCAACATTATATGAAATTTTTGTATTACTAACAGCTTTTCCAAACTTGGTTGTATCATCATCAAGAGGTGAGAGATTTTTAAATAAAAATGTTCTCTGAACATCATTGTTCATAATTTTAGCTGTAACTTCATCATCCCAAAATAAAGTGTATGGACCTATATCTTTATCAACACAACCCCCAAATCCCAAGCGGAAGTTTTCTGTTACAAATTTGAGCTCATTAGCTAAATGTAATAGATAGATCTAAAATTACATAAAGCTTTAGAGTAACAGTAAAAATTTATTTTAAAATTTCAATTAATAGAATGATTTTATTGAATTTTAAAGTATTATGAAAAATTTAAGAACCACCAAAAAAACAAATCATAATTTATTTTTATTTTTACATTTTTATTTAACCGAATATACTTTTCTGGTAAAAAAATAATAATAATAAATTTTAGAAAATAGACAAACAAGATAAAAATTAATAATAATGATAAAAACTTTTAAACAAATAAAAAAAATGTATTTAAAGTTTTATAGGTAATTTTTATTTAAAAAAAAATTGTGAAAAAGTTAAGAACTACAGAAAAAAAAACAGTAATTTTTACCTAATACGGCGTAATTTTACCATGAATTTTTAAGCACTCATTTATATGATTTGGCATTGAATCTATTAAATTCTCTAAAATATGTTTGGGAACATTTCCAAGTATTGCTGGTAAAATATTGCGCAGCTCCTCAAGGCTCCTTGGTGCTTTCTTGGCAATCACTTTATCAAGCCAACTCCAAAGATTTTCAATGCAATTTAGATCTGGGCTATTTGATGGCCAAGTTAGATGCTCAATATTTTTGTTTCAAACCATTCAGAGACAATTTTAGCCCTGTGACATGGTGCATTGTTTTACTGAAAAATGAACGGAACGCTTTGCTCAAGTGCATCAGTTCACAGTAACAAGTTGTTATTTAAAATATCGACTTAATAAATAGAGTTGAGTCGACCATCAAATAATTTAAACCTACAAAGATCATAATATGTCATGCAGCACCATATTCTAACCAACCCGCTACCTTGTTTTGTTCTTTGAACTATACAATCGAAATTATATTTTTCTGAAGGCTGCCTGCGAATCATAATTCGGTTTATTCAGTTATCAACCTCAATATTCATCTCATCAATTAACATTACTGTCCTCCATTTATGTTTAGACCATTCTTTGACGCTTTGGCAAAATTCTTTTCGCTTTTTTATATGTTGTTTGGTAAGTCACAGTTTTAGAACAGCTTTTTTCCATAACATATTGTTAGCTAACAGTTTCCAACGCACAAGTGATGCCGATGCTTGATGTGCATTTGAAAGCTTCCATTCCCTTTTAATTCATGCAACAGCATGATTCGATTTTTCTTTGCCAACCTGATTAAAAGGCGATCATCATTGGGTGTCATCAAACCTGGTCTTCCAGAACGATGGTGATCAATGTAACATTTCGTCTCTTTGAATCTTTTGATGATTGTTAACACTGAACTTTGTGATTGCTTTATTATTTTTCCAATTTCACAAGCAGAATTACCTTCCTGGTGAAAATGTACCACTTTTACACGATCTTCATATAACACATAAATTTTAATTCTTATTTTTATAGGTTCTATTAACTAATCATCAAAAAAAAAAAATTTTAATATGTTTGAAAAAAAAAAGACTATTTTATTATCTTTAGAATAAAAATTATTTAAATTTATTTGAAAAAAATAGTTTTTTTGTATTTAGTGGTTCTTAACGTTTTCACAATACTGTATATTTACTTCAAATACTTTCTTTACTGAAGTGTTAATATATTATACAAAAAATAAAAAAAAGACATGACTATTCAATTGATTTGTATTTTTTCATCAGTATAAACTCCTTCAGATAAAATCAAATTTTATCTGAAGGCTTTACTCATGAAATATTTCCCAAAAGGTTAGGAAATCTGAAATCAAGTGTTACAGACACATTGGTTTGCTTTAAAAATACAGGAACAAATGTAACAAGAAAACATTTTTGAAGGCCCAAATGTACTTCAGAAAATGAAAATAAACACATAATAGTCATAAGCAAAAGAAGTAGAAAACCTCTAGCTACTTAAATTAAACAAAACAAATTCTTATATCAAGTAATACAGTTGAGAGGCAGTTGCATAGTGTGGGTCTAAATTTTCGAATAGCTTAGCTAAAACCTTTGTTGCAACATAAATAAAGTAAAACATCTTCAGTGAGCTAAAGAATATTTACCATGAACATAACAGCATTTGAAAAAATGTAAGGAATATTTATATGGATGAGTCAAAGTTTGAATTATTTGGTACTAAAACATATCAATATAGTCAAAGAAAGGTCAAAGAAAATATGAAAATTTTGGGTGGTTTAGAAGAAAAAAATGATTTGGTAAAAATAACATCAGCAATGGACAAAAATTATATAATTTCATTTTAGTTCATCACAGTGGCATCTGGTTTTAGACATATTGATCAAGGGTATATTTTCCAACAAGATAATGGTCTAAACTGTACCTGAATTATTATAAAAGACCTCAAAATATGATATGGCCTCCAGTCACCTGATCTCAATTCCATTTAGAAATTGTGGGATGAGCTAGACAGAAAAGTTCCCACTATAGGTCCGACAAATGTACAAAGTCTCTGAAAATGTTTAGAAGATGCATGGAAAAATTTAAACTGTAAAATGATGGAAAATTTGGTGTCTAGAATGCTAAACTTATGTAAGGCTGTCATACATCCTAAAGGAGGTAACATTGATGAATACAATACTTGTGTTAAAGTCTTTTATTTATGTTAATCTTTAATGAAACAAATAAGAACTATTGAATGTTTAAGGGTGTTTGTTTTCACTATGAATCTTGTTTCTGACATGTAATAAGCCATACTCATTTATTATGTACATTGGTTTCTAATGAAAACTCATTAAACCTAAATGTATGTTACTTGATTGTATTTTATGTAATAATAACTTACAATTACGGACATAATGAAACCAAAACCAAATCTTGATCACCAGAAAAGAGCGATTACTAATGTCTTTGCCTAAGAAAGCCTTTCTATGAGTGCAACTTCCACAAAACTAAAAATACCAGGAATCTAGCACACAATTCAATAAAGTAATATAAAGAAACTCAAATAGCCAAAAAACATGGAGTGGAAGACCTCACACAACCTTGTATGCTAAAGCCTAATCTATTATTTTTCTCAGCAAATGGGATGGGGTTAACATAAACCTACTTTAAATAAAGTCAACTAAAAAAAACAACTACAGTGGACTAAACAACAAAGCATGAAGTGTTGAAGACTTCAAAAAAGTGCTGTGGACAAATGAGTCGAAATGACAAATGAGTCTAAATTTGAGATCTTCTGTAACAGAAGATCATTTGTTTAACTTTTAACATAAGCAACATTGCTCTAACTGTCAAACATGGAGTTGGTTTTGTTACGGTCTAGGAAGATTTCTAAACTATTGGTGTTTCTCAACTTCACAAGGTACAGTATGCAAAAAAAATAATCGTAAACTTGAAAAAAATTCATAATTTTAAAGATTGCATCAAAAAAATGAGTTTTCCGTTAAAATACTTGAAATTTTTTTTTAGATATCTTATCAAGTATTGTTTAAAGAATTTATTTGTGTATTGGTGAATTAATTGCTTTTCATACCTATTGAATTTTACACAATTGATCTAATGATGCATAAAATTGACTGCAAAAAAAATAATCGTACACTTCAAAAATAATCTCATACTAATCAAATTTCATGAAAATTAGTATCGAGTGGGGCCTCCTTTGGCCTTGATGGTCTCAGCTAGACGATTTGGCATTGAGTTGACCAAACTTTGAGTCTCTTTTGTTGTTATATTATCCCATGCACTCATTATAGCTTCTTTCAAGTCGTCTTTGCGTTTAAATGCTCGGTCACCAATTTTTCTGTCCAAAATATACCACAAATTTTCTACAGGATTCAAGTCTGGATTTTTAGATGGCCATTCCAAAACATTAATGTTGTTTGTTTCAAAGTATACCTTCGTTTTCTTAGCGGTATGTTTTGGATCGTTATCCTGCTGTAGTATAAAATAGTTTCCCATTCTCAATTTTTTAGTAGATGGTCGCAAGTTGGCTTTGAGAATTTCACAATACATTGAAGCATCCATTTTTTCATCAATAAATGTCAATTTCCCCACTCCTTTCCAACTCATACTACCCCAAACCATCACATTTCCTCCTCCATGCTTTACACTACCTTGCAAACAACTTAATTGATAAGCTTTTTCTTTTTTTCGCCACACTTTCTGAACTCCATCCGATGAGACGAGGTTGTATTTTGACTCATCTGACCACAAAATTTTTTTCCAATATGATATCGGCATTTTTTCATACTTCTTTGCAAATTCTAATCAACGTTTCATTTGTTTTGCAGTTAAAAAAGGTTTTTTCGAACAACTCTACCTCTATATCCTTGTTCTCTAATACGATTTCTAATTGTTTGAGGGCTTACTATGATATTGTGATCTTCTTGAACTTTTAAAGCTAATTTAGCTGCCGAAACAAATCTATTTTTATCTTAACATTAATGATGATATTACAATCAATTGCACTGGTGGTCTTGTGTTTTCATCCTCTGCCAGCCATACTAGCAACGGTTCCGATCAGATTATGCTTCTTAACAATTGAGGACACTGTCGTAAAAGGAATTCCTGTTTCTTTTTGGATCTGAAGGTAGGATTTTCCTTGATTTTTCAAATCAACTACGAGGCTTCGTTGATGGAGAGACAAATGTTGTTTTCTTGACGCCATTTCGCTGAAACACTACATTTTATTTCTAGAACGAAAGTGTATTTAAAAAATTACTATTTTCATTTTTACTAACTAGTTTGATCGTTCAATTTGCTCGATTTATGCTAAAATAACGACCTATTTTGTCAGCGTACAATTATTTTTTTTGCAGTCAATTTTATGCATCATTAGATCAATTGTGTAAAATTCAATAGGTATGAAAAGCAATTAATTCACCAATACACAAATAAATTCTTTATACAATACTTGATAAGATATCTAAAAAAAAAATTTCAAGTATTTTAACGGAAAACTCATTTTTTTGATGCAATCTTTAAAATTATGAATTTTTTTCAAGTGTACGATTATTTTTTTTGCATACTGTAGATGGAGTTCTTGATGCAAAAGGTATCACAAAATTCTCATTCACCAAGCAAGGAAAAAACTTATTAGCCTGGGATTTGTAATGTAACTTGACAATGACCTCAAGCACTCCAAACTATGCAAAATCAATGAAGGTACATTTAATTTTATGTTGTGGCTGGCTCAACCCTCTAATCTAAACCCAATCAAACTTAATCAGGACAAACTTCATCAACAAAAACATGTTATTTGTAATACTTTAAAGCCTTACATTACATATTTGTAAAACAAACAGTCTTTTGAATAACTATCTTTATATTATATCATAGCTTTAAGCATTTTTGATAGATTTTCTGAATTTTGAGGATTACTTATTAGCTGTCCAGAAATGTTGGACTGGCAATAGACACACACACATATATAGATATATCTATATACGTATAGATATATATCTATATCTATACATCTATAGATATATCTATATATGTGTGTGTGTCTATTGCCAATCCAATGTCTTTGGACACCTAATAAGATGATATAATCCTAATAAGTTGATAACACCTAATAAGATGATATAACACCTAATAAGATGATATGTATATCAGTGTATTATGAAATTAAATTCAAATAAAATCAAAGATTGTGACCTCCCAAAATTGGATATGAGAATTAGAACATTTTTGTAAATTTTAAACTTTACTTATGATTTATTATTATGAATTAAAATTCAGTGATAATTTACATTAAATTTTAACAAAATTTCCAAACTGAAGTATTTACCTAAAGATTCTCCTAATCCAATAATGTTTTCCAAATCTTTTTTTATAGATGAAGACATGTCCATAAGATAATATAAGTCAATAGGAAAATTCTTAGGAGTTTTTACTTCAATATCAATAGAAACTGCTTGACCTAAAATTTAAAAAGAAAATACAATTATCCACATTCAGGTATAAGATAAGCTTTACAAAGAAAAATGGAATGAAAAAGAACCAGTGTAAAAAATAATGATCTGTTTTCTTCAATTACTCTTACCTGGTCGTAACTTTACTGTAATAGCTTGGGGAGATACACGAGTTTCACCTTCAAGTTGAGCTGCCTTTAAAGAATCAAATATTCAAGTTTTAACAAATGATATAATTTTTCTTAAATAAGTTTTTTTAAACTACATCATTTGAACTTTTAAACATGTATTTAACAATTTCAGAACTGCTCAAACATATATGTACAATTTGTTTAAAAAACATGCACAAAAGATGGTTTCATGCAGTTTAAGAAAATCTTTGTGTTACAATTGCTTTAAACTTCAGTTTCTTATAATTTTTAAGCTGAAAATTTCTTTATTTTTAAGATATTGACATAAATTTAATTGAATATAAATATTTGGAAAACAAAAACATTTTAAAAGCTATTCTAACATAATAATTATGATTTTCAAAATATTTCATTGTTCTTCTAAGAAAGCAAATAAAACTTCAATAAATTTGAAGATTATTTATTAAGTGAAATTTTAATCTAAAACTTGAAAAACTGATTCTTGTAGTTAAACTAACCTTGTCTATCTTTGAAGAAGACAGAGGGTTGGTAATTTTTTTACAGTTTTGCTTCTTATGGTTTTCCAGAAGGTCACATTTCTTGAAGTAATTTTTTAATGTATCATTGTAGTACTAAAAATGATTCAACATAAATTTTTTAAATTAAATTTTAAAAAGAATATCTTTTAATTGAAACATTGATAGGTAAAAAGCAAATTAGAAAAATATTCAAAAAAAGTTACAGCAGTTTTTTTTTTCTTTAAAATAAAAATTTTGCACTAAAACCCATTTACAACTTACAATATCTTCACACCAAGCACACTGCGGAGATGTAGATATGATACATTGACCACACTCTTCTTTAGTTTGACAGTCATTAAAATTCCCTAAAGTAAAATATAAAATAGTTAGATGATAAATCTATAAATATACCTAAGATTACAAACTATAAACAAATGGACGTTGATCTGGGGAATAGTTTACAAAAACAGTATTATAAATAGTTTTATTCCTTTTCAAAGAATTCATAATTCAGTATTACATACCTTTTATTTGAATGTAACCAAGTTGCAAAATAAAAGTCAAACATAAGAATTTAAGAATATCCATTGCTGAAAAGTTAAATATGCTCAATTACACATATACATATATGCATTTATACCCACACATGCACACAGACACACACACACTTCACATATACTCAGATTTAAATATATACACACACATGTACACTGGTACATCAAAAAATTAACGAAAATAGAATTGTAAAAGTTTTTTTGTGTTTGTAAGTCTTATGTGTTTGTAAGTCTTATACGCTATAAAAATTCTCATGAATTATTGTTTGATACATAAGTGGCAGGAAATAACCATGATGTATTTAAATTTTAGAATAAAAAAAAAAAAAAAAGTGAAAATAATAACATAAGTTTAATTTAAAAAAAAAATAATTTTAAAACACACAAGATTATATCTTATTAACGTTGATAAAATAATTAAATTTTATTAACAAGGTAATAAAATACTTTTTTTTCAGATTGGAGATAACATTAACTACAATCAAGTTTATTTTAATGCTATTTTTCTCAATTCAAGCAAATTTTTGTTTTGTTTTTTCCTGCAAAATATGAACCAAAAAAGCATAAAAACTTTAATAGTTAAAGATAATATATGTGGTTCAAGATTTTGCAAGAAAATATAACTTATCAGCCAGAGCTGTTTATAAATTTATGAAAAAGTTTAAAGCTTTTGGTACTGTAGAAAGAATATTTAGAAAAAGGAAGCAAAACTTTGAAGCTATAAACATATATTTACAGTTGTTAAATAAAATTTTTAAGAAAGAAAGAAAATTGAAATGTTTGACTGATCACCCTAATTACCAGATCTTAACTTAACAGCTGGCAAATTTAGACAGGTTTAGATATAAAAGAAGAAACCCTGTCTTAAAAATATTGATACTTTTTGGAGTGGTCTGCTGCATTAAATAAAACTGTTTAAAATTTAATTGGCAGTATAACTAGCCAGACTTCAAGCAATAATTGTAAATAAAGGTGGACATGAATTTCTGAAATTTTTAAATACTAATAATCTTAGTAAAAATAACTTGTTTTAAAAAAGTTATTATTAGAAATTTGAAATGTGCACAAAAACGTAGTTTTGTTAAAAAATGTAAAAAATGTAAAAAATATTTAAAGAAGTAAATTGTTGATTGCCAAGTTTGTTTACTTATATATATATATATATATATATATATATATATATATATATATATATATATATATATATATATATATATATATACACATATATAATTGACTGTTAACAAAATCAGAATATCTGACATATCTTTGTGTGGTATGGTGCAGTTTTCAACATAGGTGCTGCCTATTATCTGTTATATAAACAAACCAGTCAATACCTAACTTTATTAAATAGTAGCTGAGGTAGTACTACAATTTTTTAAAATCTAAAACTAATTGGCCAAACTGTCCCAAATTTTACAAGTTCTAACATAACAGTTATAACATAAAATAGGTAAAAAGTAAACACATTTAATGTTTTCTTATCATAGGAGCTGCCATAATGGTAATCACACCCGTGAACCTACTGATCGTTTATCATTTTTGATCCGCAAATTAAAGAACCTGACACTTGTCGAATAAACTAGCCCCAAGCGTTTTCCAACGATTTATGCGAAGCCTTGTCCGGTCCACGCCCTATTTAGAGCATCCGAGATGCATTTATTAGACATAAAAAAATCTAAACTGTTTAGAATAGAATTAAGTTAAGTTCTTTTCTGATTCTTGAACCATTATCTAAGAAAAATCTACAGAACGAGTATTGAAGACAGCAAAGTTTAAAGGACCCAAAATTTTTATCTATTACATCATGCTTTTAGTTTTGTAGGTACTTAACTGTTAATAACTTCTCTAATAGGTTCACACTCATTGGTTCCTTTTACTTAAAGTTAGTTGGATCTTATTACCTAATTTAAGAAACAACATCTTTGATTTGTCACAATGATAATTTGTCTCCAAAATTGTAATAATTATCTTTTTAACAGAGTTTTAGCTGCCAAAGTTTGCTAATATGATAAAGACCTTTAAGTCGAAAACTAATGACAAATAATCGAAACACAATTTTTGAACTTTTCGAGTTTAATTTAATATTTAATAAATTTGAAAAAGCGAAAATAACTATGCTTTTAAGTTAAAAACTTATTTTATGTTTATGTAAACAACAGAAATGTCATAAACAAATACGAGAGGTGGAAAATCCCTAACAATTGAAAATACATTCACGAAAAGTATTACTGCTTTTACATAGCTCTATGAGTAATATATACTATATTATAAAAAAGTTTAATTTTTTCTTGTACAATGCTACTAAAGTTATTGAGAGATTGGCTTAGCAAGCTCAAATTTTAAAAAGCGGTTAAAACTTTACTGTTACGTGTTTGCATAATTTTCATTTGGTTTATGTTGTTAGCCTCTATTGCGTGTTTTAGGTGTCTGTTATGTACAGGGTGAACCAAAAATCACTTAACAATTTAAAAACGGAAATAAATTTTTTACTTTAATATATTTAAAACTTTCTTTTTAACATTATAATGTACGCATCATGGAGATTTTTTCGGCTTAACTATGAAAGACAAAAGTTTTCCTCATCACAAAGACGAACTCTTTCTAGGACACTCTGCATAACTATTTTCAGTGGCTCTACTCATGATTCAAATATCCTAAAGAATATTATCCTTCCTCTTAGCTATAGCTTGAGGCTTATTAATAAACACTACCTCCTTCAAATACCTCCATTAAAAGAAAAATGGAGTTGTAAGATCAAGGGAATGTGATGGCCGACGACACTCTGCACTTCTAAAAGTCATTCTTTGCAAAATAATATGACTTAACAGCTGCATTCTCTTTTGAGCTCAGTAAAAGCTTACTCATCTTGGTGCAACCACATTCCATGTGTATTTTAAACAGCAGGAAGCACAAATTTCTTAACATTCAGCGATGTCTTCAGGGTTAATTGTGATAATTGTTCTCTTAATTATCCTCGAAGAAGTACAGACCAAGCACAGTTGTCATTCCGCACCAAACCGTGCAGCTCTCAATGATGAATGACTCTGGGATTTTCAGTTCTCCAAAATCTTTTTTTAAATGAAAATAGACTTTATCTTCTATCATCAGTTTTGTTCAAAAAGTTGTCGTCTTCTTTGGACTGCGAATGATTCTAAGCTCTTGAGAACAACCTTTTGAAAATGCTTAGAAATTGGCCTTTAAAAACCGTAAGATCGAATACTCGATTGGCCGATTGACCGATTTTGACAATAAATCCCTTGTCGGAAAGGTATAAATAAGTACTTTTCGAAAATTAAATTAGAAAAATTTTTTGAGGTCCCCACAGCACACATCACAGATAATATCTGCAAAAAATGGGTGATATAGAATTCAATAATTTTTAAAAAATTCTTTGAAGTTGAAATTTAATGACTTGGGACAAAATTTTCGGAAAAACCCCGACATACGAGTTTAACCAAAAGCTTTGACATTGACACTTCATACCTTTATAACGGTATGTCCGAGGAACATTTAATTGAATGCACTGGTTTCGGAATGAGTTCCTTCATAATAGTATCATATTGCGTCAGAATATTAATCAAAGTAAAAAAAGTTGCTTCCTAAACACCGTAAACAATTTTTTCTTGTTGTTCTCTGATAGCTGTAGATATTTTTGCATTCGTCTGTATTATTGCTATCAGTTGATTGCCAGTATTATTGCTATTAGTTGATATATATGATTAAGATTTTTCGTGTGGAGTTATTCGCAATGAATAAGACTTAGATCTACCAGCTATACATCACTCTATTGCTACTTTAAAATTGGATTAGCACAGTCTGCCAGTAAGCAAAAATCATACAATAATACTCTTCTTTCCATGTCGTCTTCTGTTAACTGTACTGTACAACGCGACGACTTCCGGGACAAAAAACGCTCAGAGTTAAAATATATGATTAAGATTTTTCGTGTGGAGTTATTTTTGATAAATAAGGCACGTTGTACAGAACAGTTAACAGAACACGACATGAAAAGAAGAGTGGTGTTGTATAAAAATCAAAGTAGTCTTTGCAGAATGAGTGAATATCAGAGCCATAATCTAAGAATTTTTTGATTAAAAGATAAAAAAATTCCAATTTTTATCATTAAAAAATGGTCGATTTTTATCAATTACTTTTTTAGAGAAAGCTCCTTTTGGTCAATAATCCATTATTCACGAATTTTTACCTCTATTCCAGAGTTTTTTTATGTGTGATTGATACAATATATATTCCAGAGTTTTTTTGTGTGATTGATACAATATATATATTTTTTAAGTTGTTAATACTTATAAAAAATCCCCTTATTCAGGGGCCCTTTCACACCTGGGCCGGTTGATTTCGTCAACATCATCATTCAGTTAAACTGTATTGAAATTAGCAAAAAGTTATTAAATTGCACGTCAGGTTCGAGAAACGAAAAAACAACATTAATTTTTTTTTATAAATTATGAAGCTATTTTAGCTAAAAATCTATTTCGTCTAGAAAATTTCATTTTGTTGTGATATTCGCTTGTTTTTTGTTTTTTTTACATGAATATCAAATACATTAGATGAATACCAAATAAATTATGATCATCGTTTTTTTTAACTAAAAAGCCCATTTAGAAAAAAAGCTGTAAAATTGAGCTCTAATTTTTTATACAAAATTAAGATTAAAGGAAGGTAATATTTATATTAGAAATCATTTTCAACATCAAATTTAAACACTTGTGGCTTAGAAAATTTTTTGAAAACTCACTCGTTTATAGCGTGGCAAACCAAAGTAAACTTCTCGTTTGTGATTAATTTGCTTAAACTCGTTTGCCCTCATGGTATATTAGGAAACAATTGTTTCAGCATACTATTCTATTTTCCAAACGAGAACTATAAACAGATTGCAGCGTTAGTTGGAACAAAAATATATAAAAGTTTGCGTTAAACCTTGTGCATTAAAGCGTAAAATAAGGTCTTAGCGCCCCAAAATGGTCATTAAATTTGCACGGGTGAATGCTTTGTTTTCAAACAAAGGCCTTTGCGGAATGTAACTTGTGCACTAGAACAATAGAAACTTACAATCAAATGAACAGTAGATAATGCAAACGAACGCTAAAACAAAAAGGGTTCACTAACTTTTTAACGCGGGGTCGCCAGTACTTTGTGCAAGAAAAGACAGAAAGAATTGTTGCAAGATTTCTTAAGAAGGATTACTTTTATTATAAATAAATAAAAAAAAACTTTTAAACAAGAAAAGAATACTTTGAAATAAAGAAAACGAAGTCATGAAAAATAATGCATATTTATAGGTCATGGAATAGCTATAATGCATCGATATACAAGATACTTTGCAGAAATTTTATTAGAACAATATTGATACAATGACGCACACTCTAAACAAGTACCCATTTAAAAGATGGTGGTTAATGATTATAGTGGTAGTGCTTCAGCTTTGGGGTAAGCATTTTACAATTTTTTAATAATGAACACAGCTGTATAATATTGCTTAAGGGTTTTGCTTATTGGAAGTTTCAGTAAAAAATATAATAAATATTTCCTCTTCGTGCATTATTTTTTTTATAAAATGTTATATATAAAAAAAAAAAAAATTCACAAATGGGAAAAAAGCTTTGTAATTATCGCAGTAGTTACGGCGGTAATAATTCCCATTACTTTGTTTTGTGCAAACTCAGCAATCTAATGAAAAAAACCGCGTCTTTACCTGGCCGTTTTTTTGGATCATTTTTTTCCATTACATTAAGTCGTGAAGTTCTCTATAATTTTTTAATTCAAAATTAAAATTGGTATGTATAATGAAAAGAACTGAAAGTGTCTCTCTAAAAAGAGAGTGGAAAGTCTGCTTTTTACATCTTTTTTCTATATGTAACCCATATCATTATAAGACTACGTCACGAATAACACTAGTTAGTGCTCTGATTCTTGCAATTCTTTTTACAGGGACTAGAACCAACTTTAAAACCGAGAAAATCAGGTCAGAATCTGGGAAAAAAAAAACAAAAAAAAAAAAAACAGAAAAAAAACAAAACAAAACAAAAAAAACAAACAATTGTTGAGAAGTTTAACTATAATTAAAGAATTGGAAGAAAAGGATAATTTATCAAACTTAATGATTTAGATTTTTTAGAAATTTATAGAAGAAAATAGATTTTGCTAAATGTGTAAACCGTGCCCGCACCGCAATTGTGGGTAAAATTTTATTTCCTGTGGATATTTAACAAATATTTTCGCTAATAGCAAATACATTTTGTTGCGAATTTTTAAAATATTCCATTCTTGGTATTTTAAATGAGGTTGTGAAAAAGCTCGAAATAATTATTGAGAAAAAATCTGTTTGAACTAATAGTCGATTCAAGGAACTGCATTAAGAGAAATTTAATCAACTTTTGAAAAACTTATTAAACTATTACCGATTATTTCACAACATGAAATGATACGCAACACTTCTGTAAAACTTAGCTAAAAAACTGAGGTCTGAACCAGTGTTTCCTAAACATTTTTGTGCCATGTCCAACTTGAGCCTCCTAAATTTCTTATGGCCCTTAAAATACCACATAATTTTAACATTCAAAAATTAAATTGTTCATCAAAGATACTGAGAGTTGCCATACAGTTAACTTAAATATTATTAACCATAAGTGCTTAAACCGTGCGAACAGCAAACCCCCCTTTTTTATGCAAGTATTTCCTAAATTTTGCCGAATAAAATTTCTCCATTTTGGTGATATTTTTTATTTACAGGGCTTTAACAACGTGCTTAGCAACAAGTACTATAATTCCCCTTAAAATAGGCGCATTTAACAAAATAATGTAACTTTAAAAAATTTTCATTTTGATCTAAAGATTTAATGTAAAATATGGATTTTGATTCTGAATCTGAATTAAGCTTGAACTATCTTTAAACCTACCAAATTTCATTGCTAATCAATAATGCTATAAAAATTATAGTAATATTGCTAAAGAGCGTCAGGCTACTTTTTAGGCAAAAATGAAGAAATTTAGAACGAACGGATTAATTCGACTGAATAAATTAACTTATTTTGACTCGACAAACAATTTATTATTTTGATGCAAAAGAATCAACTTGAGTAGTTAGGATTAATTTGGATAATCAAACTATAGCCTTAAGTTACTTAAAACTATAGTTTGATTATCCAAATTAATCCTAACTACTCAAGTTTCATTACTGAAATATTGTTACAATAATTCTAAAATGAAGCCAAGTATTTAATGTGAAGCATGCATTCTCTTTTTAGAACTATAACATTTTGTACAATTTACATATTAGGTGTATATGACATAATCTAATGTGCTATGGTATACATTTATTCAACCATGTATTATACTGATTGATACATGTCACTTTTAGATGCTGTTGAGAGTACTTGTCGAATCGCAAATATTATTAGTGGTTATTACTTAAAGTCTGGAATAAATCAACCAAATATAAAAAAGTTAGGAGAATCTGACAGTTTAGCTCTTTGCAAAAAGATCTCTTGTATAGAAGATATTTATGACTTTGGTTTATTTGATGGAAAACAGTGTTATGGTATAGTATGTATAAACAATACTGATAAACGGTGCATGCTAAAAAGAGATGGAAATGCAGAATATACAATTTTTAAAATACATGCTCAATCACAACAAAAAAGAAGAAAATACCGTAGATGTAAGTTTTCTTTTCAAAGCAACACTTAACACAATCAATACCATGTTTTTTTGCCTAACAAATTTTATTTTGCACCCATTTTGTGGGGATGTTTGAAAATATTTTTTAGAAATGAATATTTAATTGTATTTTTAAAGATATATTTATATTTACTTTTTCATAGATCACAATAAAAACGATGACAAGAAAAACACTAGTGTATTACACGTTCCATTGAACAATTTACATAAAAGTATAGAAAATAAGACATTTTTAAAAAACAATTCACATAGAGCTTTTGCTGTACATAAAGATAGCAAACAAGTTCATAGAAAACATAGAAAAAGGAGACAAAAAAGAAAAGCACAAAGAGATGTTGGTAAAAGTGCAGTTTTCCCAAGGAATTTGTTTATATACAATAATAGCACAAAACCTTTAAATAGTAGACAGTTAATGGAGCTGCCTTATTCTACTTTTACTTCACTAAATCCACTTTCAAATCAAGTTTCTTATTCAAGACCATTGAATGCATATGATTTTTCTTCAAATCAGCCAATGCCACCTAATAATTTAGCTGCTATAAATCCTATTTTGAACCAAGTTTCTTATTCATTACCAAATTTGGTGCCAAATGAAATATCATCAAATCAGCCTGTATTAGTTAATCCAGGTGGTTTATATGAGAATTCCTATATTTATCCAAGAACATTATCAAACGAGGAGAAGAATCCACAAGCCCCAAGCTCAAACTACAATATAGCAACAGTGACAACTAACTTGGTTTTACCAGATAATTCATTAGAATCAAGTAACTACTCAGTAGATAATCAAGTTAAAAGAACAAGTATTGGCTCGACTATATTTCCTAAATTATTAGTAAACAATTATTTTCCTTCTTTAAACACTTCAGCCCAATCAAATAACTTTTTTTTCCCAGAAAGTGATAAGTTACTTAAGCATCCTATGCACAGCAGCATAAAATCACGAACATTTCAATCTAAAAGTTTTGAAAAGAGAAAAAGTATTACAGCAGATGTAAAACCTTTAAGAGATTTTCCTACTGATACAGATTTAGTAGTTGAAGAAAAAGATATTATTCCTGGTCCTGATGATCTCCAAAAAATAGATGAACAAATGGTGACTGCAAAAGATAATATTTATAAAGATATCGATGTTCCGTTTTCATCAAAAATTCAGTTACAAGATTTATCCACTGTTCCAAAAGGTTTGTTTAATGCTTCAAAACACACTCAAGCACAAACACCAAATGCAACACTCACACATGCGTATACACCACAACAAACTTATCAAGTGCTTCTTCAGCAACGTAAGATTACTGGCCACTCCTTATACCATCATATTCCTCATAAATCTTATGCAGATGAAGCAGAAGAAAGTGTTGTTAGTGATATTAATACAAATAAAAGAAAACTAAATCCAAATTTAATTATAGAATCAGCAAACATTTCATCTAATATTCCAAATTATGAATTGAGTGATCTTTACAATCGTGATACAGTGCCTAGACCATCCCCAGAAAATGTCAAAAAAGCCATTATTGAAATAAAAGAGCTAAAATCAGAAGTTCAAAAGCTTTTAGATTCAAATTCTCAAAACAGTTTCCCAATAGATAATCTTAGCAATTCAACAATTTTATTTACTGGAAATCTGCATAATATGACATTTAATGCTGATATGATCAAACCAAATAATGCTATAAAATCTGTTTTTAACAGCCCAAAATATGATGTTGTTAGAAATAGCTCATCTAAGTCACTTTTATCAGTTGATGATGATACTGATGAATTCACACTGCTAGATGATAATGCTCACAATTTAGGATTCCAAACAGTGCCCTTAAATGGTCATAATGGCGATTACAATATTTTCAATTCAGGTAAACATAGAAAGCACTTGGAGTAATTCAATCTCAAATCAATCAATTAAATATATAGCTTCTGACTGTCCTGAGTATATAGTGATTGCTTAAAGTTGGATATTTTGTTAATAAAAAAATCTTTGTTTGAAGTTTTAAAACTATTACTATTAGAACTATAAACTTTAACATATTTAACAAACATTTTCAAAAGTGTTTAACTTAAACATGAAGTATTTGGTGTGGTTTCACTAACTTTAAAATTAAAAATTTTAGAAAAAAATGAAAAAAAAAACTTAATTGCTAAAAAACAACTATCAAAATTCATCAATAGGCAATCCTTTTTATGTATTGCATAAAAAAAACATACACATTCTTAAGTTACTGTTAACAAAAATTACAGAAACATGGCAGACAATTAAAAACATGGTATGCAAGTAGACAAATAAAAAAGTGTGCCAGAGATGATAACAAAGGAAGTAGAGATTATATTGACAAAAGTTTTATCATTATCTAAGACTTTGGTGA
This sequence comes from Hydra viridissima, assembly GCF_058129835.1. NCBI lineage: Eukaryota > Metazoa > Cnidaria > Hydrozoa > Anthoathecata > Hydridae > Hydra > Hydra viridissima. The sequence continues at coordinate 12,237,329 of NW_028324310.1, forward strand.
CACTTAATAGAACATATAAACTGATTACTGCACAATTCACACATAACATGGAACAGTTAAATGAAGCACAGTTATCAGTGACTGTCATTTATCCAATATTAAAAACCATATCTAATTAACATAATTACTAACAACACTATCTTTTGACTGACTTGTCACTGTAACTAGTAACTTGTAACTAACTTGTAACTTCTAACTGTAACTAGTAACACTGAAGAATATAAATATAGATTCTCATATTTAAGTGTATTTGTAAAAAGAAAACTTTATTCTCTCTTTTATAAAGTAATTTTATTTAACATATACTTATAGATGTGAAAAAGAATAGGATTTTTAAAGTTTTTAAATGTATTAGGGTGTGTAAATCCAATTGGAGTAAGTAAGTCTGCTATTATCAAAGACATGCAGTTTAGTGCATCTTCCTCAATGGAGAATTTTCCACCCTCTAAAGCACGGTTGCGGCTCACAGAAAGTGGAGAGGGTAAAACATTTATTGCTCTAATTTACTATTTCTTTAGATTGTGGATACCTACATGCATGGTTTTTAAAATGAAATATAAGAAAGAATTAAAGTAAAAATATGGAAATTTAGTATTTGTTGTTGTTATATGAACAGTATTCGATTTATTAGAATATTCAGGTTCATGGTGCTCCTCAGCAAATAGTAAGCTAGAAAATAAACTGCCATACTTACAAGTAGACTTAGGAAAGCGTACAATGTTTTGCAGACTTGCAATTCAAGGAGATGATAATGTCAGAAAATGGGTAAAAAAATTTAAGCTAAGGTACAGTGATGATGGTGTCAAATGGGATCCATTTAGTGAAGGAGGCATATCAAAGGTAACAAAAAATTTTGCTAATGTATTAGTTATATTTACAAATCTTTATATAGCTTTTCTTGAAAAGGTATACATAATGTTATGCAAAAGTAGTGCATTCATAACCGAACAATAATTTTTAATGTTGTTTTAGGGCTACTCTAGTTTTAATTTCATAATTAAGAAGTCAATAAAAATTTCTATAAAAATAAAGTTTCTAATAAAAAGTAAAGCTATGTAAAAATAAATAAAAAATTTAAAAGTGTGGATAAAACTGTACAGATATATATTTGCTTCAGAAAGATAACTAAATTAGCATACTGTAGCATAATAGGAAGCTAAGTAGGAAGTAGAAGCGATTTCTTAAAAAAACAACTCTTAAATTTTTTTTTATATAATTTTGTTTTGTTTTGCAGGATTTTGGTGAAATGAACATTATTATAAAAAAACTCCAATTAAAAGGAAACTTGCTTAAATATATTTATTAATATATTTTGTAAACTTTATGAAAGAAAAATAATTAAGAAATTGAATTTAATTGAATTAAAAAAGGAAAACATACAAAGTTAAAACTTTAATTGTTCAATATCTTAAGTTTTCAAAGTGTTAGTCTTCTTAATACTTGATATGTAGCAAAATATATTACAAAGAATTGAAAAAAAAAAAACTTCTGGAAAGGCAAACTTATCTGACTGATATTTTTTTAAAATAAATCCCATTCATGTATTTGTAAATATTTGACATCAAAAATGCAATATTTTTTTAGCACATTTGAACTAATATCAAGATAAATTCTTATAATTTAATCAATTTCAAACAATAAAGTTACAGTAATTAAAATTTCTTCATAAATCCTCGATTATGTTCTCAATATTCTTATGATTTTTAAATGTGCGATCATCTGCTACATCTGGATATGTCAGATTTTTTCATTTTAAAATTAACAACATATTGACTATAAGTACATTTTATGATGTTCAGAAGAATAATAATACTTGTGGTGCAAGCAAAGTTTTTTCTGCTTCACCCTCTGTTGTAAACAAATTGTAACAGAGCAGCTCTTCCTGTTCTTTTTTAATGTAAAGAATTTCTTGCTTTTTATGTTCAAACTCTTCATTAATTTTTTCACTAAAAGAACATTCTCCTTTTGATTTCTGGCCTTCATAAAGGAAGAGTTCTTTCTCCCTTTCAGTGACAAATTTCATCTCTTATCCAAAATCTAACAAGTACCATAAAGTGCTGAAGGAAATGATGCGAAATTTAATTATGATTAATGATGAGTAATAAATACTTACTATATTCTAATTTTAATAACTACACCCATTAGATAAGAAAATAGTAATAAAAAGAGAGGTTTTAAAACTTTAACAAAACATCAACAGAATGAAAGCATATTTGTATGGTATTTAAAAAAAAAATTAAGGAAAATTATGTGGTATTTATGGTAATTATGCGGTACAAGACAACTCAAATGTCTACTTATGAAAAAGTAGTGAATAGATGAAACACAAATTTAAATTTTGATAATTTTAACATGACATCTATCCAACAAGTTATATAATATGATTTTAGTCAACTTGCACTTTAAGAAGGTACTCTCATATTTCTTATTATTCAATATGGTAGCATCCATAAAAATTCCCATAAAATTAAATTTTACTAATATTAAAAAAAATTTAATTCTCAAACTTCCCTAGAATCATTTCATTGGTATTTTCTACTTTGGTAGAATAATTTTTTGAATTAATAACTATTAATTAACAATATTGGCAGGTCTAACTGATTTCTTTCAAAAGTGTGTTATATATCATTTATATTATTCTGTGTCAAATCAATAATTATTAAAATACTGTTTTGTTAATGTTGTTATTAACAGATTATTATTATGATTTTATACTTGCATGTTTCATACTTGCAATAAAAATGAAATATTATATTGTTTGCCATCAAAACAATGTTTGTTGTCAACAAACATTGTTTTTTCTGTTAGTAAATAATGAATCATTTTTTTATCAGAAGAATATCTGATTTCATAATAATTCAAACTTATGCTTGTATACATTTTTTAGTAATATTCTGCCTTGTTTTTGTTAGATATTCATGGGCAATGAAGATGAAAAAGATATAACATTTCGGACTCTCAAAAACCCTGTTATAGCACGATTTGTTCGATTTGAACCTTTACAATGGGAAGGCGATTCACCTTGTATGCGGGTTGAGATATTTAACACTGAAGTTGACAAAGGTAAAATATAAAGATTGTCACCAAGCTTTCATGACAACCTCCAAAAAAAAATAATTTTTACTTTGTGCCAAACAAATAATTATTTTCTATTAAAAGATTTAAATATTTTAAAATACAAATAAATTCATAGTTTGGTATTGATTAGTTACAGATTACTTTATTCATATTTTAAAGGTTCTGATAGATCAATGTCTGTAATTCGATCTGACATTCCTAGTACTCACTCTGGACTCATAGAAGATCTTGATTTTGAAAAAATGGATGAACAGATTGCTCTAGATAAATCATCATTTGGTAATAATGGATTTTTACATGGTGGGGCTAAAATATTTGACACTCATAGTTCGTGTCGGCATGCAGTACAAATTCCTCTTGGTGCTGATATTGTTATTGATGGAAGTGTTATGAAAGTTCGACCACGTAATGCTATTTCCATTTCTCTTTGGGTACAGTTAAATCGTGTTGATGGAGTTCATTCAATTTTTGATACAGTTGGAGGCAACTCAAAACATAATTTGGGCCAATTCCATTTTGAAATTGTTGGTGGTGATGTCCGGTGGTTTCATAGAAATGAAACCAAAGATGAAATATTTAACTTAATTACAGGTATGTGTCATTAAGCAGATTATTTAAGCATCAACCATGATGTATCATGGTTCAAGCATCAAACATGATGCATCATGGTACTAGAATAAGAGTAATAAAGATACAAAAAGCTTTATTTCCATTTTTACTAATGAGAATTTTTCAATAAAAAAATTACAAACTTTTAAAAAAAATATTTTTCAAAAATTTTTATCAAATATGCAGTTATGTTTTTTTTTTTTAAATCAAAACGTGAATAATTTAGCTATAAGCTACTTTTGTATGATATTTATATAAGATGCACAAAAATATGAGCTTAAAAAGGCTCTATATTCTCTGTTAGAACACAAACTTATTAAGGCACATGAATGGAACCATATAGTTGCAACTTATGATTCAAAGTCTGGTGATACAGCAATATATATTAATGGTACTGAACAAGTTCGTGGAAAGGGGCATGGTTTTATATCAAAGGATTGGGCACAACATGTTGGAATTGGACGACATAAAGGTGTTCGGTTTTTGGATGGCCAAATTGATGAATTTAAAATTTATGACTCAGCAATATCTGCAGAGCATGTTGATGAATTAGCATCCAGGTGTGATTTTTCCAAATATTGTAAGGAACATATATTTTAGTTAAACCAATATATATATATATATATATTTTTTTTGCAAATGTAGCATGTCACTGGAATCTTCAACTAAATATAAGAAGAGAAAGTTTTAAAAGTAGCTTTTTAGCTTTTAGTAATAACTTGCACTTTTTTTCATTAAAGATTGCGGTGAAACATTGACTGATGAAAAAGGGTCTATATTCAGTCCTTCTTACCCAGATACTCAGAATGGTCCTGTTGAATGTGTATGGAATATACAGGGTAACATGGGAGAGACTATTTTATTAGACATGTCTCAGTTTAAACTTGGTTATAATAGCGATTGTGGGAAAGGAAATTTGGAAGTTCGAGACACTATGAATGATGCTATTATTGGTGTTTACTGTGGAGCATCTATAACACCACGAAGAATTTTGTCCCATTCAAATCATATGTATTTAAAATACTACACAGATGGTGCATTCAAAGGTGAAAAGTTCAAGATTGATTATATTAGGGGTAAGTTGAAGATATCTGATTTCGTTGTATGCATGTGCTGTTATCAGTTATTTAAAGATAAAAATTAATTGGTTACACTGGAGAAAGGTCTAATGATTATAAAAATTATGATTGACATTTTTCATAGCAAAATTAATTTGATCATGTTTGAAGTGCATTAAATTGGTGTTAACAGCTAAGAATTAGATCTTATTTTTAGTTACTGTGTATTAAATGAAGCATAGTAACAAAAATAAAAATAAATTAGTTTATTTGCATTTTGTGTGGTTTTAGTAAAGAAAAAAACAGCCAAGAAGAACTTAGTTAATCATCAGTGTTTAACTTCAAAGACTATTGGAAATGTGACATTAGTTGGAGGAGTAAAAGCTGGTAATTTTACAGACCTGGGATCTGTAGCTGACATGGAAGATTGCAAAGAGAGATGTTGTAATTTAGAAGAATGTCAAGTTGCTTTTCTGATTGATGATAGTTGTTACGGTGTAAAATGTGCTACTCCTCAGTTATGTCAAGCACGCAAAGCTAAATCTACAACACTTTATCCACAACTAGTTTATTTTAAAGATCGAATTAGTAAGTTTAATGTACCATGAGTTTATTATTTTTTTTAAACACTTTTAGTTGTCATTAAAAAAATTAATTTTCTCTTTAAATTTCAGGGCTGCCTTTGTTAAATGATGATTCTACTTATACTGTGCCTACAGAATCCGAGTTTAAAGCACGTAAACTATGTCCTCATGATGAGAAACTTGTTAATGTTACTCTAGTAGGAGGTATTAAATCTGGAAATTTCACATCTCATGGAACTGTACAAGACTTTGAAGAATGTCTGCAACATTGTTGTCTCATGAATACTTGTGATCTAGCATTCATGGTTAAGCGAACTTGCTTCTCCCTGAAATGTGCAAGCCAAGAATTATGTAGTATACGACCTGCCAGACCATCCATTTACAATCCCACTGTTGCTTTTATCAAAAAAAATAAGGCACAAACTACTCCTTTATCCAAAGTTCTTACAATGTCAAGTAAATTTAGCAATAATTATAAATTAATTTATTTTGAACTTATTTTATTAAAGGACTTTTTGTAACTGTATATGAAAGGAATCTCCATTGTATTTGGCTTGATTGATTGTTTTAATATGTTAAATTAGCATAAATTATTTAAGTACAAAACTATATATATATATATATATATATATATATATTTTTTTTTTTTTACCTGTTTAGAAGTTGCTTCTTCCACAAAAGAATTTCAAAATGAAAGTAATAAGTCAGCATGTAAGGATATGAGATTGTCAAAAGTTCACCATGATGTAACACTAAGTGGAGGGATAAGTGCAGGAGAGTTCACTGATAAAGGTCATGTGACAACGATGGATGAATGTGTTGAGAGGTGCTGTAGTTCTGAATCCTGCAATGTTGCATTTGTCATCAAAGACACTTGTTTTGCAGTTAAATGCAAGTCATATAATGACTGTAGTTTGAAGTCTGCAGTATCTGACTATTATAATCCAAGAATTGTGTTTGTCAACTGGAATCCTCCTAAAGATCTAGGAGAATCAGGTAATAAATTTTCTATTTGATGTTTAGGAGAAGTTTTTTTCTTTAATGATAATTTTTGATTATTTTAAAAAAATTGCACTCTTTAAAAAAGAAGTTTTTTTTTTTAAATGCATTATTTTTCTTAATTTCCAGTTCCATACTCTTACGAGGGTTGTTGGCGTGATTTTGACATATCTGCTTTTGCACTTCCATTGCTTGAAGGCACCAGCCCAAAACTGAGTACTGTTTATAAAAAAAGACAAGATCCAGTAAATGATTGTTCTAGTGTTTCTCAGAGTCGAGGTTATAAAGGTATGCAAATGAAACATTAACTCAATAAATGCTTGCAGCTTGTTTTAACTATGGTAAATTAATCCAAAGAGTTCCCTGAAAATGTTCTTTTTTTTTTAAAAAATAATTTTAATGGAATTTTTTTAGTTTTTGCTATTCAAAATGGAGGAGCTTGTTTTAGTGGTCCAAATGCAGAACAAACATATAAGCGTTACGGAAAGTCTGATGCCTGCAAAGAAGGAAAAGGAGGTCCTTTTGCAAATAGTGTATACAAATTGTTTGATGATGGTAATTATTTTTTATTAGTTTTTTTAGATATAATGTCTAAAATATTTTGAATAATTTATCTGGTCAAATGTGTTTTTATGGATTTTTTTGCAGCATGTAAAAAAAAATTAAGTTTTCTTTTTATCAAAGATTGATTCATCTCAAACAAGTGTTTGTTTCATTAATTCTATTCACTAAATCTTTTAGCTTTGTTTACCTTTTAACTCAGATTTTAAGTAAGGATTAGACTGTTTTGTTGAATTCAGTATTTGAATACAGGACATATTGGTAGGTAAATTGCAAAGTTATACGAATAAAGAAACTTTAAAGAAACTATTATGGTTTAAATATATGTTAAATTATTCAAGGTTTGAATCGATTTCTTGAACAAAAAAACACAACATGTTATTAATTTCATCTAATCTAGTCCTGTCTCTAAGGTAGTGTACATAAGGGTCAAGCCCCAATAAAACAATTTGGCCCCATGAAAAAAAAAAACACTTCATTAATTATAAAATACTTAACATTATGGCCATTGATTGATATCACAGTTCATTACAAAGAGAGAAAAGGGGAGGTGGGAGGGAGAATTCTTACTTTAAAAAAGAGTTGTTTGCTTGTCAAAAAAAATAAAAACTTCTTGTATTTTTATAAAAACTTTGTTACTTGGATAGACAATATTCAAACTTACTCTACTATTTGTAAATAAGCAACACATAGTAGAAAATTGTCAATTAATCTCATTCTTCATTTGAATAATGGTCATTTGAGCCTGGTTGTTTCAAAAGAGCATCTGCTACATGATGCCTATTGACACTTTTTGAGGCCATTTCACTTTCTGAAAATCAATATTAGATTTGAAACTTTGAAAAAATGTTTTTTAAATAATCTTCTCATTTAATAGGCTCTGTCATTGCTCTTGGATGCTGGGCAGATTTACAAGACCGTTCATTTCGTAGAATGGAATCAAATGATCCATTACTTTATGATAGCTTTGAATCAAGAGCTGATCCAGTAGGAACTTGTGCTAAAGTTGCCACAAAAATGAAAATCAAATATTTTGCTATGCAAAAAGGTGGTCAATGCTTTGTGGCAAAAAATAAAGACAATGTAACTTTTAATAGGTATTCACCATCTCGGAAATGTAAATATGGCTTAGGAGGTCCAATGGCAAACGATGTGTATATGCTAAAGCTCAGTAAGTTGCTGTTTCTTTCTTCCTTTTTCTTTTTCATTTTTTGGATTTTTCAAAATTTATTTTTGGATAGTTTTGCTTTGAGTAAAACTTATTTCCTTCGTTTTCCTTTCTCACCAAACTTAAGCATAAAAAGAATTCCTTACATTCTAAGGATTACAAGAATATATAATTAGCACCTAACCTTTTGAGCTGCAAAAAAGTACTGGTGCAGTAGCTAAACCTTATTTTATTATAATTTCAAAAACAAATTTATTTGAACTTTTCTCAACTTAATTAAGAATTATATAAGAAATATAAAAATCTTCTTATAAAAATTGTTACAGCAGAAAGCTTTTTTTCTCTACATCAAATCTCATAAGCATGAATAATTTTTAGCAACTGGTCAATTATTTTCATTTTTTCACTTTTACACAGATTTACTTTTATGTGCCAGTTGTTTTTGATCATTTTTACTGGTTAATGCTTAATGTTCAAATAATTTTGCCAATAAATATATTTGGTATTACAAAAATTAACATCGAAAAACTTAACATTTTCTTTTTAATTTTTAATAAAAGTCTTCTTGAATATTTTTTCAGATAAAAAGTATAGAAAATAGTTTATAAGTAATATGAAAAAACTATAATATGTTCACAAAACAAACTTATAGAGTTCTAATTGCTGTAGAAATTATTATTGAAGTTTAGAATTATCAAAGCTGTAGTTAGTAAATGTTTGATAATATCTTTAGACTTTACAGATGATATTGTAAACAAGACTGCTGTGGAAGTGTCTCAAGAAGATATCTTTCCTGGTGAAACTGTATACAAAGAAGAGATTTCTGGAAATCAGCATATCCGCTATCTTTATAAGGCAACTCTACCCAAGACTAATGTGACGCTAGCTTCTGCAATAAATGCAGGAACATTTGAGGATAAGGGGAAGATGGATACTATTGGTGAATGCATTAAGTCATGTGGAGTGTCTCCAGATTGTAATGTTGCATTTATGCTTAGCTCGCAATGTTTTAATGTACATTGCTTTTCTGATGATACTTGTCGTACCAAGCCAGCATACTCTGCCCTATATAAACCTGAACTGGCTTATATCAAGCATAGAATCATAAGGAAACCTCGAAACATAAGTAATAAATTTAGTTTTCATCTTTTTAAAATTTTGAATAAAATTTCTAATTCCAAAAGTTTCTTGGTAAATTTCAAATGTTAGATGTTAAATGCAAGCGTTTGAATTAAGTAACTTTAGTATGAGTGACTAATTAAAATAACTTTTTTAAAGCTGAAATTGTTAAAGCTGAAACCTGCAAACCAATATCTGAGCATGCCAATGTAACATTTGTTGCTGGGATAAACGCAGGAAATTTTTCTGACATGGGTCATACTACTACAATGGATGATTGTAAAGCAAGATGTTGTCTTGACAAAACCTGCAACATTGCTTTTAAAATTGAAAATGACTGCTATGGAGTTCGATGTTACAGCAAAAGTAGCTGTCAAATGAGACCAGCAAAAAATGCTTATTTGTTTAATCCCAAAATGGCAATTATGCGAAGAATCAATGATTCATTGGAGCAAGCTGTGGAGGAGAGTTAGTAAATTTATTAATACTATTGTATTTGCTATTACAAAATGTCTACTGCTCATAGGTTATTAGGTGTGACATAAAAATATTAGCAAATTAAAACACAATTTTTGTAAACCATGTTTATACTAAAGCTTACGCAACATCTTATATCAACCTTAGCTGGTATATTATTAATTGTGATCATGAATCTGCTTTTTTTTAATGGCAAAATGAACCCATTAAAAAAAAAAAAAAAAGAATGCATATTATAACAAAATGATATCTGTGGAGGTATATTTTATGTAAAATATGATGCATGTACTTGATTGGAACTTATTGGTTGCTATTTTTATTGATATATAAATAGAATAAAATATTTCAAAGTTTTGACACAAGGTTAGAAAGGTAGAAAAAACAACAAAAGCAATAATTATAGAAATTTGAAAACAATACTTTTTTGTGTTAATTTACCGATGACCTATATTAAAAAGACCAAAAATCAATACAAATGCAAAATGTTGACTACTGCCACAACATCTCATACTGCTACAACAACATGCTTTCTTACTATAGCTGTTTTAAATACTCCAATAAACTGCACACAAAAAAAGACACACAAGACATAGAATGGACTGCCACTGATATTTGTCTAAATAAACTTAAAAGTAATCTATATTCATTTCCAGAACTAACAGTTCCTTTGGTTTCACACAAGATTGATTTTACTACATCTCCTCCACCTCCTCAAACTACACCAACTCTTTCAACATTAATGAAGAAATGCAGTGCAGAGTTATGGGATGAAGAAGTTGTTAGAAATAGTACTTTGGTTGGAGGAATTAACGCAGGCATCTTTCGTGATCATGGCCAAGTGGATAGCATTGGTGAATGCATGGAATATTGTTGCAGTGAGAATGACTGTGACTTGAGCTTCATGATTGATCAGGATTGTTACACAGTGAAATGCTATAGTGAAAGTTTATGTTTGACTAGAACAGCAAAGCCTACTGCATTTACAACATTAATTGCTTTTAAGAAAGCTTATAAGATAGGTATATATTTATTTTTCTGTTACAGAATGTTTACTTAAATAGAAAGTAATGAGATAAGTCATATGCATTTGAAGAAAATGGAAACTTTAATATCAAATCTTTAGTTTTTCAGTAATACAACAGTAGATAAAGCACGTTTTTAAAATTAAGTTTAAAAGTAAAATTGATTAGTATATAGTACAGTATTTTTTAAGTTGTGCTGGAAATGTGTGGTAAAGATTTTTTTATTTCTATAAGTGTTTATATTTTCAGCTTTAAGCAAAGCAAATCTCACTGCTCTCCTAAAGGCTTTTAAGTATCCGAGCTCTGAAAAAAAGTTGCCTTCAGATATTGCCTATGCTTCATTAAAATCGGAGTTGTTACATCCTTCTATTCTTGATATGAATAGATTAACAAATCTAACAGAGATCAGTTTGGCAGATTACATCGATAAATTGCTGAATGGTATGATTAAAGTTCACAAAACACACATAAAACAAACATTCACAAATATGCATTACGCCTGCATACAAAAACTAAACAATTGAAAAATACATTTGGATATCAACTGCTTGTTAACACATTTCACACAAAACAATTTTGTTAAAAGTCAAACTAGTGTGTTATGTTTAACTTTACATACAATGTACAAACCAAATGCACCGAAACTCTCCTTCAAAACATTGTTAGTGTTTTGTTTTAACAAAATGTAAAACAACTCTTTTTTTGTGTCGGCAAAATATAAAACAGCTATTTTTTTTTCAACAGTATCAGATTTTAATTTTTTATGTTAAAATACTATTTTCAGAACAAAGCTTTAAAAAATAAGTGTTATATATTGCACATGACATTTTTTCTTACTCATGTATGATTATCAATTTGTTATTTTTTTTACTGTACCAAAAAACTTAAAAAATTTTTAACAATGGCTTCAGGTATAAATCAGGTTATTGGATTTGTTAAAGAGACACTGACAGAACTTGCAGATGATAAAAGAAGCATTGAAAAAACATTCCGTATACTATACAGTGGACTTAGTACAACACCAACTGCCCCGACTGTGACAATACACAAATCCCGTACAATCATACCTAGACCAAAAACAGGTTAGTGACCGACTGAACATACACATAATACAATTTTTAATGTTATTTAACAAAATAATGCTAAAGCTCTTAAAAAATAATATATAGTTAGAAGCTGAAGTTTATTTTAAACCAAAAAAATCTTTTCTGTACTTTGATTTTTCACTTTAGCATTATGTTCAATTGGTAAGTTGAAAAGATCTTCTTTTAGAACATAAGAGAAAGATCTAAAACACAAAAATCTAAATGACAAATAGAGAACAGAAAGACAACTCTAACTGACAAAAGGAGAACAGGAAATAGTGTTTAAGGACAAATAAAGAACATAAAGATATTCTTAATTAACAAGAAAAAACAGTTTCAAATACTATACAAAAAAAATTTAACAAAAAGTTCTCTTTTCTATTTTAAAGTTTGAGTTGTTTTGACATTTAGGTTTTTCATACCTTTTTGGTGCAAAAAACCTTTTCAACAATTTATATAGCATACCAACAGCAGCCTTAAAACCTGGGGATAACTCAGAGGATTAGACCTCTAATGTTGATTGACCTCAAAATCTGTGACTTGACGAAAACCTAGAAAAATACCATAAAACTAATTTTTTTCTTTTAGAATTAAATACATGTTCTAATTACATAATATTGTATTTACCAGGAACTACACCATCTTCAACTTTCATGGTTTCATCTGCAACCAATGTTGCAACACCTTCATTTGGTAAGTCCTTTGTTTTTTAACAAGAATGTTTGAGATTGTTCTGTGTATTTGAGACAGATTAGATTTGTGACTTTGTGCAATCTTCTTTAATCAGTTCAGTTCTTTAAAACCATTACTTTAAAGCAATTATTATTTCAAAAAAATCCCATCATAATATTTTAAAAAACCATAATTCTTTGTGGCATTACAGCCAAGTTAAGTAGTGCTAGTACTAGTAAATGGCTTAAATTTAATAAGTTCTCATTTTATCATATAGTCTCAGTCTTTAAATATATGTAAAGATAAATAAAATAACTTAAAAAAGTTAGTAACAAAATGAAGATGTAAATCAGATTTCAAAACATTATTTTTTAGGATCACCTAAAGAACACTCATGTAAAGCTGATCCAATTATCTTCAATGCTACTCTTCGATTGGGGATGCATTCGGGTTTGTTTACTAAACTTGGTAGAGTAAAAAAAATGGACGATTGTATAGAGCGATGTTGTCACTCATCGAATGCTGATGTGGCATATATGCTTGGACCTTTCTGCTTTGCTGTGAAGTGCAAAACAAGGGAAATGTGCAAGCCATCGCCTGCAATGTACTCTGACATTCGAAGCCTCAATTTAAACCCTGCAATATCCTTTCTAAACAAGCCTGGTTTATTGACATCAAATTCACCAGGTAAACAACCAAAGGCAGAAAGTGAATTGTTTGTCATTTACAAATTAAAAAAAAATTCTCTTTTTTTAAATTGCTTTTAACTTTTGAACTGACATGTTGACATCCATTACAACTGACTGTTACTGACATACTAAAATTTCTTCCCTATCTTATACTTATCACACTTTATATTTTCTAACTTAATCACATTTCATATTTTCTAAACTAATAACATTTTATATTTTCTAAACTTAACACACTTTATATTTTTGAAACTTAACACACTTTACATTTTCTAAACTAGTCACTTTATATTCTCTAAACTAAAAACACTTTACATTTTCTAAGCTAATCACTCTTTTTATTTTCTAAACTAATCACACTATATTTCAGTTATGTTCAATACAAAAGAATGAAATCATGCACAAAACCTATGTAAAATACTTATGTTAACTTTATTAAAATAAGTTTTTTTTACTTTAATTTACACAAAAAGCTTGTCAAAAGTATTTCAATCACATTTCTTTTTCTTAAAATGCATGACAAATAGTAAAAACTAATGTTCTAAACAAAATAACTAAAAGTTGGAAAATAATTGTTAACAAAATTTCATAGCAAAAGTAATAATAATAACGCTAACATAAAAGCTACTCAGGGAACATTCCAGCATAAAATTTAAGGCATAAAAATTCTTCTCAATATATATTCTTTTTACAAGTCAGTTTCATTTCTTTCTGTTTTGAGTTTATGATTAAATTGTGTTACAGACATTGACAATGACAAGGATGTACTTGACTCTGTGTTTGACAGCGTCAATGACACTGAAGACCTCTTACAACAAGTTAGAGAAAACCTGACACAAGAATACTTGCATGTAAACCCTTTATTACATTATTCAGCAACTCCAAGACCAAGATCTTTTTACTTCAAAACTGTTCCTAGTTTATCTGATGAAAAAATTAAAAACTTTGAAGAAAAAGGTGAAATGTTGATTTAATAATTTAAGATTAATAAATTTTGTCAGATATATTTACTTGCAGTTTAAGAAACCCATTCAATGGATATTTGCTGCATCAACATTTTGCTATGCTTTTCTATAAAATATTTGCTAGTGATACAGTAGCGGTCAAATTCTTTTCTTCACTTTTTGCTATATAGATTGATGACATTTTTATGACTAATTATATTTAGGATTACTTGTTGATTTGAAATAGATCTTCCTATGTATCAAAAAAAATAAAGGCTATTGCACATATTTATTAATTATTTTAAATTATTACCTATATTTTTAACTAACCATCTGCATTTTGTTTTTCTGTTAATAATAATGGTTAAAGCACAAACGCATAATAACAAAGTACAAACTTCTGTATCAGTCATTTGAAATAAAGCTAATATCAAATAATTTTTTATATATTTATAAAAGATTCCTGAAAAAAATTTAAGATACCTCACATACATTGGATTGTTTTGCATCATTGCACTATTTTTATTTCAATAACATTGCCCAGAATTGCTATTCAATTAAATCTATTTTACTTTTCTTTAAAAAATAACAAATTAAATATGAGTATAAATTTATCACACCAAAAAACTTTTACTGTTTTAAATGCATTAAGAGTTCTGTTTTAACAAACTTCAAAATACTCAATTTATTTTCAAAGACAAATCAATTGCAATCATTGAACTCTAAAGCAATGTGCAAAGTAACCATTTGTTTCTTACAAGAATCTCATTTCCTGAGTTAAGCTTACCAAACGTTTTCATTGAACTAAGACTTTGGCTGGGCTAAGATTTTTTGGAGGGATAAAATCTAATATAATAAAGTATGTTTGACATCTTATCATATAAAAATACAAGCTAAAGCAACTTTCAACTGTTAAGCATAGTAGAAGAAATGAAGGAGTTCATTAGTTGCAGCTTAATGAGTTCAATTCATGGCGTTGAAGGTATTTTTGAGCAAGATTGTAATTTTTTTGAGAAGATAATGTTTGCACATACCCAAAAGAATATTACCACTTAATGTGTTCTCTCTATATATGTCCTGCTTGGGAAATAAATGGATATTTCTAAGTTAAAGATGCAATATTTCATTTATGCCCTGTTTTTATTGACATTGAAAATCTTATCCCACCCCTGCAACATTCCTGCTTTTAATTTAAAAATTTTAAAAAAAATTAGCAAGTTGAGCAAGTTATTAGAAAGAATATGGTTTATTAATCTATCAGGAAGATAAAAATCCAAACACGCAAAATCTGTCTAAAATGTTTAAAAAAAAATTATTGCAAAGTCCGAATCTTATCCCAATAGAACATTATTGATAGCACCCAATTGAACAATCTTTGGTAGCATCTAATTAAGCATCATTGGTAGCACCTAATCAAGTGTTTTTGGTAACTACATTCAAACACCATTAGCATCTGATTGAGCATCATTGGTAGCATCCAATCAAACATCTTTGATAGCATTTAGAAAACCAACATTAAAGAAAATCAACTAACAAAATAGTTTTAGCAAATTGAGGAAATATGGAGTAAGATACGATTTTGAAAAACCTCTTTCAGACCACAGCAATCTAATTTGTAAATTACTAAATTACAAAGCTAAAAGTGATAAGAAAGTAGATGTTCATTTCTTGCTTTGATAGTCAAATTTTTCTGATTGCTACTGTAGTACTAATACTGTTTTTGCATAGTAATGTTGAACCAAAAGAAATATAATCAATTTTTAAGAATTTAGAGATTAAAGTTATTGTTTTTTCGCACTTTTTAACTTTTTGTGTTGATACTGTTAGGTGTGGATCAAAGTGAAGCAGTTAATAATGAAAAGGGAATGATGTGTGCTGATAGCCCCATTAACTACAATGTAACCCTTCGTGGAGGAGTTCATTCTGGTAAGTGTATTTTGAAAATGACAGTTGACAATTGTCTCTTCCTCATGGCTTTTTAGATACACAGCCTTGTAAGTGTAATATCTATCTTTTATATGAAAAATATAACAATTTAGAAGAAATTAATGTATTTTATGACCTAACATAACTTACTAAGTGTAATTGAACTGACTATATGCAGATAAAAGGTTACATAATGCAGGTTACAACTTGCTTCGATAAATTAATTGCAAAAAATAATTTGTTGTTTTTGCACATATATACATGCCCTGTTCATAACTTATCATACAGTCAAATAGTACCTAATCTTGTTTATAATAAGTAGAAGGCTTTGGTTTAGATGGTTATGTAAAAGATATGTATATGATGAAAACCTATGTTAAAAAGGATTAAAAATCTAACCAAAAGACCAAGTAATTGATTTTGTGAGACCAGAACTTTTAATATATTGGCAATAATTTTTGAATCAACTGGAAGAAGTCTGCACTTCAAGAACTATTCTATGGAAAATTTTATTTATAGGTTTAAAACAGAGTATCATGAAATGAGATATGAATCCAATATCAACTATTACTTTTAATAACTAAAAAGTGTTCAAAATTACTAAACTAGAAATGACTGATTGTGTTTAAGTAATAAAGTTCCAACTCTAATTACTGGCTGTGTAGCGAAAAAATTTGTTCAGCATATACAAAATAATTTGCTTGTAAAGATGCACCTAATACTCAAGAAAATGCCATTAGTTAGTATTTTTTATTTAAGGCAAAATTAATATTAGTAGTTTGAAAAAGTTTCCCTTGCATGAGCTGTTACTCCTTGACAAATATGCCAATCATAGATATACATTGATTTTATTGTACTTGGCTATATAAATAAAAGTCTTCTACACATTCTAAACAAGATAAATGTACTCTAATACTATGTGATTAGCCATGTAATAAGATATTGAAAAATTGATATTCAAGCCATCAGTACTTAACATTTTTGCTAAGGACATTTTTTTTGCAACACTTAATAATAAGTGACAAGTTATACTTTTAATTATTTCAAATTTTTAAAAAAATATTTTTTGGGGAACGGTTTTATCATGACATAGTTATTTTTAATCAACATTCACCTAAAAATAAAAATAATAATCAAAGCATAAGAAATTAAATCTTTAGAACAAATGATTTTTAAAATAATTTTCCAGGCAACATAGTTTTATAAAATAGAATCATTATGAAAAAACAGTTTTTACAGTTCTAAAAAGTCTAATATATTAATCATATTAGGAAAAGTAGTTTTTGAATTAGATTTGTCAGAATTTAGTGTATATCTACAAATATTTAGGAAAAATTCATTATGATGGACAATCCATATTAAACTAAAATCAAAATTTAACATTCCCTCAACTTTTTCATTAAATTTTTCTTGGTTTTTAAATTTGGAATGACAACACTGTAATTTATTTTTGCTCTAATACAAACATTCCATCTCTAAAAACCATAAAGATACTTGCTTTACAAATGTATTACAAGACTAGGTGGAGGGGGTGTGTTGAGGGGAAGTAAGGTACTTCTTCTCTAAATCCTTTTTATCATCTTACATATGAAATTCGGGTTCAAGATTTGTTCAGTCAACGAGTTCAGAGAGACAGAATGAATGTTCAATTTATGTTTTTTTCAGGATCTTGCATCACTCTCAATCCCTCTAACTTTCAAATTTTATTTTCATAAGCTTGAAAATAGAGAAATGAGAAAGGACTCAGAATGAGCATGATATGCTCCATTTTTAATAGACTTTACAACTGCATCCTTCTTAACTTCAACTGTTTGAGTTCTTAATAGATAAAGAAACTTAACTAGATGATGGGTCCCTTCAAAAGTAGAATGCTTCACCTTGATTCTAAACTACATATGAAATTGTACTTGAATCACAAACTGAACAAGAACTTTTAGTCTTTCCAAAATATCACCTTTTAAACCATGTTCACTTATGTAAAGCCAAAGGAAATTCAACTTCATGGCTTATTTAGATCTTGCATGTACATCACTTGATGTATTCATCTATTAATACATCCATAATCAATGTTGATCAATGCCTGACTAGTTGTAAGCCTGCTTTGGCAAAGATTGCCACATTTTCTGTTGACAAGTAAGGATTAAGAGTAACTGATTTAAGACAGGAAGCTAACTTGTAGCTCAGTAAAGCATTGGTTGACATAGATCTTAAAATGTTGTTAGGAATTTTAATCAATGGTCTGATAAGACAAATAGGCTCAAACTTTTTTAAGCATCTTGTTTGATTTACTTTTACAGTAGTTTATTTGTGGAACCTGTAAATCCATCCTTGGAGGTGTTTTTAGGTCCAATAAGATTTGCAACAAGGAGCCTCAAAAATAGCTCAATTTTTTGGGGTCTATTTGCATGTTGTATGCAATATGCAAATGGACCCCAAAAATTAGCTTCTACAGATAAATTAGTAACCCCCCACCCTTACCAGAACCAGTCAATAAATGGTCATTATAACTTTATAGCATTGAATTTTTAGAATCTGTCAATCACAATTATAGTTTGATTAGTTGCTCTAGCAAACATCTAGGTATAAAGCCCAATTACAGCTTCTTTGACTAGTTTATTTAGACATTTTGAAGGTGTGTAATCAACTGGTCAAACAACTGATATCTGGTAACACTAATGGTCTCCTGTAAAAATAATATGGATAAAATGATATATTTTTGCAATTTTATTTGTGCACAAGAAAAAGTGAAATTTGTGAAAATACAATGACATACATTTTCACTGAGCTTGTTTGGATGTTAAGGCAATAAATTATCAAATGTATATAGGGTTAAGCATTTTTATTGATGAATCAAGTTAATAAATCTCTTTTTAAAGAATTAAATGCTGTAAAGTTATGATGACCATTTATTGTTTAATTTTGATTTTTTCTTTGTAGGAAGATAATCAGTATTGTTTAGAGTTGTTATTGCTTTGCTATCAGATGCTTAATTAATGCTCTCTATCAGAACTTTGTTCAAACTTGAACTCTCTATCAGAAGTTAATTTTTGTTATTAGATACTTAGTTAATGGTCTCCGTTAGAACTTAATGTTTGCTATCAGATACTCAGAGACTTAAATAATAGTCCTTTTTGTTTCAACATTCTGTCATGTTTAAGATTTTTTGTTGAAATAGACTTAATTCAGGTACTCTAATTCTATTTGTAAATGTAATATTATAATAATAATAATTTTTTTTTCACCTATTTTGTTTGGTTTTCATTATACAACTTTTCCTCTGTTATTATAACTTCAGACAAAAATGTTCAATTTATTTTTTGCAAATTTGAGAGCTCTGGCATGGAAATTGGTGGATTTATTGCTGTTATTATTTAATTTAGTAACCTAACTTATATAAGTATGACTGCAGATATTTTAAACTGTTTTTTTTTTTGGCTCTATTTATGAAATTGCAGGATCATTTACAGGTCTATGGTCTCCAGTAACTTAAAACCTGAGTTCTCTTTTTAAATAATTTAAATGTGGTATCTCATCTCTCCATTTCACCTGCAGGTTTGGATATAAAATATATTGAATTTAGACTAACAGGTTTGGATATGAAGTATAGTGAGTTTAATACCTTTTTTTGATATTTACATAATCGGGCATATTTGTTTTTATAGATAAAACTATTAAAGAGTTACAATGAAAACACATAGTACTTATCGCTAAGTTACTCACAAGACCAAAGTTTATTTTATAGTATGCAAACTTTTACATGATATCCTCAAGAAAACATTATGGTTTAATGAGAGAAATCATAATTGTAAAAACTCCTGCATTAAACCCATTAAATATGAGTTGATTTAGTACATGGGAAAAATTCTGGAAACAAAGTCCACTAAAATTAATTTTTTTAACTTTTTTTTTATTGTTTATTATGTGAATTAAATAGATATGAAAAACTCTCATGAAACTCCTTAAACTCATACTTCTAAAGTATATATATATATATATATATATATATATATATAAATATATATATATATATATATATATATATATATATATATATATATATATATATATATATACTTTAATTACTTATAAAGTAATGATGGTGATAATCATAGTAAGAGTAATGAAAATAATAAAAGTTTATAGTAAAAGTTTATAGACTCATGTTTGGTAGTCCTAAATATACTCTTTAAATATGTATTATATATAATTTATATAAATTTTTATAATTCTTTTAAAGTTTTTAACATTAAATGGTATTAAAATAATAAAAATAAGTAAATTGAATTTAGGTAAATTTATTGAACTTGGTGAGGGCATCAGTATGCGAGAATGTGTTTCAAAGTGCTGTGATACACCTCTGTGTGATGTTGCATTTATGTTTTCTGATAAATGCTATGCTGTTGGTTGCTTTGATGAAGCAAGCTGTCAAGCAGTACTAGCTAAACCTTCTAATTTAAACCCAAAATTGGCTTATGTGACAAAATATAGGCCAAATACGGCTTTAGCTTTGGATTCAGCCACATCAGGTAAAAATGTTGAAAAAGTAAATTGGTTAATTTTATACACACACACACACACACACACACACACACACACACACACACACACACACACACACACACACACACACACACACACACACACACACACACACACACACACACACACACACACACACACACACACACACATACACATACATACATATATGTATGTATGTATGAATGTATGTATGTATGAATGTATGTATGTATGTATGTATGTATGTATGTATGTATGTATGTATGTATGTATGTATGTATGTATGTATGTATGTATGTATGTATGTATGTATGTATGTATGTATGTATGTATGTATGTATGTATGTATGTATGTATGTATGTATGTATGTATGTATGTATCTATGTATCTATGTATCTATGTATCTATGTATCTATGTATCTATGTATCTATGTATCTATGTATGTATAATGTAATGTATATTAATTATAAAGTTAATATAATCAGTAAAAGTTATTAAATGGGCACAGATCTTTTTTGTTTTATGGTTTCTATAAAAATTTTTCGAATTCTATTTTAGGTATTTTATTTGATATAAGCAGTGAGAATTCTAAAACTTGTGATGCAGAAGCAATTGAGCATGGACCCGTTCATATTAACAAAACTCTATCTGGTGGAATGAAATATGGGCACTATTCTTACCTTGGGAAAACTAAGTGAGCTTTTTAATTAGTGTTCATTTTTATGTTTATTTCAAGTTTCAATATTCTTTTTTTTCAGATGACCATATTTAGTTATTGGCAAACACCAATATACACATCATCAAACATAAAGTCCTTTTTAAGTAGTTTTTATGTTGTAGTACATACATACATATATATTGTGTATCATATTGTAAGATGCATATGTGTAAGCTTTTTATAACAACATCTTCAGTGACATTAAAAGTTGCCTCAGTAAATGTTGCGAATATGGGAAATGCGACATGGCTTACTTAGTAAACAAAGAACAGTGTTTTGGAGTCAGATGCTTAACACCTGAATTTTGTCAAGTAAATGAGCAACCATTTAAAAACAAGTTGATTGAAATTTCAGCACTTGTCAAGCATTCTGAGAAAAAGAAAAGGAAGTATCAGGCCTGTGAGTATTATTATTTTCCTGATTCTGTGTTTCTTATGAATAATTTAGTTTATTTAAAGAGCCAGCTTTTTTCTTAATTAATCCTTAGTACCTTTTATTCCATCGTGGATCTTTTCTATTAAATAAATTGTCCTTTGATGATGCACTTTGTTATCTGAACATGCTCATAATTATCGATTTGAACTGACGACAGTTAGTTTTGTTTAGCTTCTATGTTGCCTTTACTGCTTGTTTCTTTGGTCATCATGACAGCTGGATTGACAGGTTTAATCTGGGCAATACTAATATTTGTAAGACGGTAAGTGACATTTTTGAAACTCTTACCTCAGAATAATATAATAATATTTGTATCTTCTATATAATAGTTCTAGTATATATTAGATATATGCCGTTTTATTCTTAAATAAAAGTATATATATATATATATATATATATATATATATATATATATATACGCACACACATATATATTCATATATATAGACAAAAAATGAAGAAGAAAAATGGGGAGTTAAATGATGACGAGGATGATGCTATTCCTCGACCAGAGAGATGAAGTCAAGCGAAGGAGTAATTCTCTTTGAAAATTATTTCAATACTTGCATTAACTATATTTAATCTATATTTTATAGTTCTTAAATAAAAGCTATGATTTTAGTTAAGTGCTTCTAATATTTCGACAATTACTAAAACATGTAGAAAATTGCGCTTTTTACAGATGCGAAGAGCGTCATTCTGATTTCTCAAGGTAAAAGCAACGAAGTGCGAATTTTCTCTGGTATGATCAAATAAAAAAACAGCAACACTTAAACAAATGTGTCGAAAGTTTTTCTCTGAAAGGTTTGCTCGAAAAACAGGTCAGATATAGTATCGAGTTCTTAATAGACACTCTATTGAATTTGCATTTTGCTTTAGCATGATATGTGTGAGCACGATATGTGTTCTATGTTGACTTGTTTATACAATGACGAGCCCTAGTTCATGGGGAACTCCCATTAGGCTGGCGATTTTTAGCTTTTTGATATTAGAATAATTAAAATAGATTAAAAATAGGTTAAAGAATGAAACTTCGATCACCTTTAAGCAAGGTTAAAATTTTTAGCTTTTTTTGTTTTTCTAATTTACAAATATTTTCAAAAGTTTGAAGTTTATTTTTATAACGTTTTGTGGCGTCCTCTTCTTCTCCATGCATGCTCTACACATCGTACGCCAAACACCTTTTTTTTATGACAAGTTATTTCTTTATCCTTGTGGAACGTGTTTTTTAGCTATACAAATTTTTTTTGGTATTTGTCCAAGGTTTTTTAAGGAGTTTTTTTTTTATTACAAGCAATAAAAAAGATAAAAAAAGTTACGTCATTTGTTTGCCAACCGTGTATATTTGGTAATACATATATTACTGTGTAGCTAAAAGTGTATTTAGTTTATAATATATATATGTATATTTATGTTAACGTCGATGTAAATAAATCTCGCGCAGAGTAAATTATTTGTTTATTCGTTCCGTTGTTTACAAACCTCGTGTTCATCATATTTTTTGTTTTAAAAATAGTTTAAGGCTGGCTTAGTTTTTTTTTTTTTTTTTATGTATCGAGAATCAGAAGATTTAATATTCTAAAATAACATCCAGTCATCTTAAAATAACATCTAGTCATCTTAAAATAACATCCAGTGACAAAAATAAATATCTGTAAATCTCTAATAAAAGCAGTACTGTATTAAGGAGAAGGACGAAGGAGGGGGGGGGGGGGATGTGCCGAGGGCGCCAATTTAAAATGGACCAAATAAACTATTTTTTACGAAATTTTTTTTTTACTTAAAAAAATGTAAAATATTTGCTCGTCAAACACTCTTGAGTTATAAAACCTTTTATATATGAAAAATAACTACTGATTTTTTGCAATCGTATCATTCAGTTTATCTCTACTCAATTGAGTTAAAATCTCACTTGGTGACGTCTGAATTTTGTTTTTCAACAATTTGCCTACTGTTTGCTTTGAAATGAGTTCCATAAAAAGTGTCTGTTTCCAGTTACATAGAAGTTTATTCCAGTTTACAGTTTATTCCAATTACATACAAGTTTATTCAACTATAAAAGAATTAATTAAAAGCTCAAATTACAATTTAACAAAATTTATTATAAAGCCTTTAGTTCAGTTATCTGTATTCTTTAATATCTTCAAAAAAGGTCATTCAAAAAATTTTCATATGGTGCATTTGCTTTGAGTTGACTTTTTCTATTTTGTTTCGACTATAGAGAAAAAACCAACGCAAAATAAATAGCTGTAACAAAATGGTTTTTATGGATAAAGATTTACCGGTTGTAAGTAAAAAAAAAAAAATTAAATTTTTTAGATTCTTAGAAAAAATTTAACCCAACTACTAACAGCATTAACCCCTAAAACAATCATTGTACAGTTCAACATGATTTTAATGAATTCCACTGTGATTATTAATATTAGAATCTCAAATGTAGCGATTGGTTTAATTTCTGTGAGACTTGACTATAAAAAAGAATTATTTTCAAAGAATGAAGCCAAGTAAGTTTAAGATAAGTATATAAAGAGATTCGAACTTGACAAAGTAGGTATACGGCCACAAATTACTGACGAAATATGTAGTTTGGTAGGCTAACAAAAAAAATAATAAATAAACAGCAATACTTTAAAAAATGAAGATTGCAAAGGCTGAGGCTATGACAATGGTTCATTGGTGAAATGTAAAAAGCATCCAAAATACTATTAGAATGAACATATTAATAACAATTGTTTTACCTGTTTTACATTGTCTTATTACGTACTTCATTTTTTTATTATATTTTCAAACTTTACTACAAGATGAGATGTATAAAACTATATAATCGTTATTTCCATTTTATCATATTATTTATTTGATCAAACATTTTTATGAATTGGAGAAAACCAATAAATTTAGATAAATAAGAATAAAAGTTTAAAAAAAAAATTAAACTGAGGATTAAAAGTTATTGCAAAACAACAAAAACCTTTCTCTTTTTTTTCTATTGTTTTATTTTTGAAAGTATTTTCCCCACTTTTGACTACATGATACACACAGCCTTAGAGAGAACTTTAAAAAAACTGTTCCTTTTAGTAAAGACTATAAAAATACTTAATTTCAAAGATCTAGAAAACTTTATCGATCATCTTCTTTAAAATCACTCTCTGTTTTGTGTAAAAAGTTTACGGCTATATTTCCGACATACATACATACATACATACATACATACATACATACATACATACATACATACATACATACATACATACATACATACATACATACATACATACATACATACATACATACATACATACATACATACATACATACATACATACATACATACATACATACATATATATATATATATATATATATATATATATTAAGGTGGGTCGAAATGTAAAAAATATTAAGTTGGAGATCCTGTACATGTCTAAAAAGTTGCTTTTTGATGTACTCGTTTGAAAAAACCTCACTTTTTATTTTATGGACAGTGTCTACAGGTCCCAACTCTGACTAGAAAGACTACATAAATACCCAATGTTAGTGTAATGTATTGCAATGTATTACAAATTAAAAATAATGTAAACTGTAACGAATCAATGTTAAACAGCAACAATACAAAGTTGTTTAACCTAACTGTTAATAAAATCTTTCTTGCTGTCTATTTTTGGTATCTCTAATCTGGATTTCTTACTCTGTAACACCATGCCATGACGGGACTTTCTCCCATAAACTTTACAGCTCGCAGCGCTAACGTCTTTAATTGTTCTCTCTACTGCCTGTGAATGACATGGAACATCGGGCAGTAGTATTGGATGTGTGTAAGTAAGTTGATCATTTGAAAGGTGTGATAGCATCGGAGGAGATGTAACATTACTCTGGTCCCAGTCAATCATGTTAATGAACGATGTCGCAGCCAAATTTAATGTTATATCCTTCTTATCAAAGACGCGAACCGGTATGTTACTATTAGTCTGCTTCTCTCTTGCTCTTATTATTTGTTCTACTGAAAAACGACGGACTTCCATATAACTATCACTAACTGCAGCTAACAGAATGTTTTCAGCATGTGCAAAGTAGCAGTTATTTTCGAGAACAGGACGAACCACAGCCTGATCTAAAGCATCAAGTTCCTGAAACAACTGAACTAAGTAAAAGAAGTTGTTAGCACCATTTTGGCAAGAAGAATTTGATTTGATTTTGAACCAAGAGGGTCCGTAAAAGTTCAAAATGAAATGCGTTACTCTTCTGAGAGGTTGAGATGCCACCTCTCTAGACATGTAGAGACGCAAAATCCTGTTGGCTTTCGTCAACCACCGAGCATGACTTATATTTCCAGGTAAACTCTTCTCGAGGAAATCAATGTCTGTAGAAGCCTGACGTCCACGCTGTACTGCTAGACATGCTTTTAAAAAGTACAGTTGGTCTGTGCTAAGATCCTTCTTGACAGCTTCATCACAATCAGTCACCTTACCAGTAATGGGCAAATAATTAACGACAGGCAATTCATTCGGATCATATTCTAGAGCTGAGCTAATTGTACCTGTCGATGTGGAAGGTCCTGTAGTTCGAGCAAAATCCACGCCTGCCAAAAACCTTCTAAATGGCAGCTCGTTACAGTGTAGAAGGCATACCAACCATTGTAATGGTCTACCTAAGTTCTCCTCCAATTTTCTTATGATTCCGTTGTTTTTACCTGTATTATTATTTGTGCCATCACACGCAACACCTTGAATGCTTTCTACGGAGTTTGTCTCTATAATAACTGACATTAACTCCTTTGTTATATCAGTTGTCTATCAAAAAGTGCCAGTAAAATATTCTTATCCTTCTGGAGATGGTCCTCTTGTAATACGAACGCCTATATTATTTTCGTATGGTGTATGCGAGAATAAAGAACCAGCAACACAAAAATTGACTGGTTATTCCATGCCATTCGTTTGCTTTGATACTAAAAAGGGTAAAACTGAACAAGAAGAAAAGTTAAAGTCCGCTAATGATTTATATATTAATTCTGCACTGATACTGTCTCTTCCTCTGATGTATAATTACTTTCAGATGTGTTACGCTCATCCTCATCAATATCTTCCTCAGTTTCATATTCAACCTCTTTTGACTGTGCTTCATCACACACTAATTTCATAAACTTGCGTTTTTGTCTCTTTTCCAGTGTTGCTGTCGTTTCTTTGTCTACTCCACCAATTATCATATTTCTAACAGTTTTCTGGTCAACCCAGAAATCCCACTCTATCAATGGAATTTTATTTGGCAGTGGGCACGTGCATAAGTTCCTATCTCTAATGCCCGAATCAAAGCATTTGCAGGTACAAATGTCAAATAACTGCTGAAAAGAATTCAACTTTTCAGTGAACGTGTCTGATGTTCTTTTTGCATCTGAATATTTTTCAAGTGTATGTACTTTATCCATAAGTCTTCTAACCCTAATGATTGTGCTATTCACTTCTATTGTGGGAATACTTGCTTTTGAATAAATACATTTCACTCTGTCTGCTAAAATTGAATATCTTTCTTGCAAGCTAATTTCTAATACTGTTTTCTGATTATAATAGAACGCCTTAATAACGTCTTCATATGATGGGATTTGATTTTCAGGAAGATCAACTAACTGTCCAAACAATGGATGTTTAGTTGCACTTCGTGTACACATAAATATGGATATTTAATATATTTGTCTAAAATAATAAAAAAAACTACAACAAGTTATGTTTACAATAAATAAAAGCTGTTAAAACAATTTTTCATAAGAATTAAATCAATAAATATTCCAATATTTATACAGACTATAATATGTTTAGCCCTCTCATAAATAGGCCTACATGTTAAACGAAGTGATCTTTCTGCAGTCTAAACTATAGCCTACTGTAGTATACATCTATATTAGCCTACTTGAATTTTACTATAGATCTATTATTGCAAAGAAGAAAATAAAATTACAAAATAATATATTAGATATTTTGCTTGTTTCTAAAAAATCCAGCACATGGTTTGTTGCT